>NC_143575.1:207717599-208027707 GCF_048544385.1 Mastigoproctus giganteus
TTTAAACCTTAACCATATCAAAATTTGATTTCAATCGTTCACTTCTTTCCTTTTTTTTATGTTACATACTTCTACAGTTTTTTTATGGAGTAGAATACTTAAAATTCCACCTTTTTTCAGATTACATAACTTGGTAACTGCGTCTATATGTATCTTCTGACTTAGATGCTGTTTTAAATAATCTAGTTTCCATTCTTCCCATTTCTCCTGCAACTTTTGCTTCTACACAAAGTACACAAGACGACATTATTTTCTTCATTGTATTGAAAAATATCTTAGTTTTAGGTTTTGTGTTTTGTTTGATGATGGAATTTCAACATCAATTTGTTTTGAAAGCCAATCCTTCTTAAATGTTTTGCAAGTTTTTTTATTTACAGTATTTACGTCTTCAGTTTTTTTTTTTTTTTTTTTTTTAATTTTTTTTTGGACTTTTTTTTATCTGAAAAATTTTAAAATTAAAATTTTATTAATTCTTTGTATTTTGTAAATGAAGTTATTATATAAAATGTTAGGAAAAATCACAAATTTTTAATGCATTATTAAAAATAGTTTGTAAAAATTTTAAAAAAGTTTAATTTTTCATATTTTACCTTCTCTAATAAAATATTAAGTAATACTAAAGGTTTTTGGCTATACATTAAAAAAAAAAAAAAAAATCTGTATCAGTAGATCTGCTGACATTCTGCCCACATATTTTTACGTATTAATTAGTAAAAATTACTGTATGTGTGGTTGAGTGGACGGAATGTAAAAATGCTGACCTACCCTATTATGTGGTATTTATATTATTTTTATAACTATAAACTCACCTTAAAAACATACAATATAAACTACAACCACTATAGTCCTTTATATATTCGTATTGTAATTTTTTTTTCATATAAATAAAAATCAACAACTTTTCACAATGCGCTATGTATTTGTAAAGAAAAGATGTGGAAACATGTCATGCAATAGCAAATCATATGGCATGAGCTATCCCCCCCTTCCTATATCCATTCTTCCACTAATACTCCTCCTGTCGCCATCTAGTATGTCGGCTGTGTGTTTGCGGGAACTAAAAGCACCAACTTCATAAAAATCACTGTGCATGTGTGCAGCTTAGAGGGAACCGTGCTTGTCACCATCATTTGCACTGATATTTGATGGTGTGACAGTCTACAACAGTGTTTTAACTAATGTCCTGTGATTATTCATTACTTGGATATCCATGATGAGAAATAAATTTTTATGTAATTTATAAGTATTGTTTGTGTAAATATGAGTGACATCTTATTTAGTTCATTTTCTTGATTGTTTTTATGTTAATATAATATTTATATACGTTTAAAAAATATACATATTTGTTCTGGTGCTCTTAAATTATGGAGTAATACTGTGTGAGGCACTACAGTTTACTGAAGGTGAAGTACTTCTACATCATACACAATTCAGGTTATATAAACAGGGATGGCAACATACATGTAGTTTGGCATGCTTTTCATTGTAGTGAAAATTCACTGCATAATACTGAAAAAGGGTGCCAATTTTTCAAATGCATTAATGTGAAAGTGCCGCCCATTGCATCCACAAAATTTTGAATGAGCACAGTACATTACATGCAACATGTATAACCTGTTATCTGATTTTGTGATACCCATACTTTTCAGTTTATAACAGTCAAAATGCATATCAAAACCATATGAAGAAATATTAAAATCACTCAGGTAGGTACTTCAATTTTGGAGCATTTGTGACATCAGTAAGTTCATAACAATCACTGGCTCTTTCAAACATGTGAAATTCACAAACCCATTTATCAGATGCACTATATAATGAGAGCAGAATACCTCTTCACATAATACCTTTTAGTTTGTACGCTGTAATAATGAAAGCAGAAACTTGTTTGTTGTAAAACTATTTACCATACGTGAAGCTCCTTTAGCCATTATCTTCTTCCATAGTTATTCATCACATGCTTTCAAAACTGTGCTCACTTTTCAGTCAGAAGAAATCATGTATACTAGTGTGTAATTCAAAATCAGATTCACTTGGGAGAAGAGTGCATCCATAGAAGAAAAGGGTATGCAAGTCCTGCCCAGTGTTCCAGGAAAGTTGGACTTTTGAATAGCTACTGTTGAGGTCTGTTCATCCAATAATAGGCTGTATTTAAATGGTTTGCAAAAACTTGATTAAATAAAGGTTTCAGTAATATGCCTTCTAAAACTTTCAAAATGCTGTAAACACCAAGATGAGACAAAAATCATTAGCATTACAAAGGGGTTTTTTTTTTTTTTTTTTTCTTAGATACCTTAGGAATTGGAATAACTTAACTTTTTGTACTGTTGGGAAAATGTTAGAGAGCAAACCTTATTAAATAACTCATTCAAAATGAAAAGTGAGGCAAATTTAAAACAAAAATTAAGGACTAGTTCAGCCTCTAAGCAGAACTCAGTAAATTCTTAATTAATGAGATTCTTTCTTGCACACAAAACAGACTCCAAGGAAATATTATTCAAATACAACTCCAGATCAGGGGCAGATATTCTCTGGAACCTAAGAATATGCCTAATTCAGTTATCAGTCTGGTGAACCAATTGATCCTGAAGATCAACCTAAGAAAATCTTCTTACCAACCTAGACTGCATTGCTGCGAAGTTCTCTATCACTGTCCTTCTGGCTGCAACAAAACTAGCATGTGCCTCTGAAAAAAGAAGATACATGGTACTGTCTGATGGAAACTTATAATCTTAAATGACTGCTGCTTTTTTTAATATTGTAGTGAAAGGTCAGTGACCTTTTTTATTAATTTCATTCTGATGCCTTAAATGCATTGAAAATTTAAATACTGTAGGCATTGAAAACCATGTAATAAAGGCAGGCCAGCACACTAACCAATAAATCTCTTCTAATGGGAGATTTGATAAGATACCCGAGAGAAATTCTAAAAAAGGGACACTTCTTAAATTGCTTATTTTAGAGTGAACACCTTTTTCACAATGATCTTGTTTTCAGCCACAGAACCAGAATGAAAAATCCTGATGGTCAAACCTAAAAAGTAAATTATCAGAATTGAACTGAAATCCGTGCACCAAGTTTAGATCTATCGCTGAACTATTGGAAAAGACTATCACGGCTTGCTTCAGACCGTGGGGGGGTAACTTAGTGAAGCCTAAAGTGCTTATTAATAATGACAACCTTAGAGGTTGTACAGCTTGCCAAATTAAAATATTTTAAAATCGTTTTATGACGTTACATACAACAATCAATCATCCTAAAATATTCTGTAAGCTTTTAACAATGAAGGGGGATGCAGTGAACAACAACAATCAATGCTTTAAAAAATCATTAAACAGAAATTTCTAGACTTTCTAACTTATCAAGTAACAGCTTTATATTTACAACAGTCAAGGCATTTGAAAGAAAGATCAATGCCACTGCCTAACTTTCGTAAATGGGAGGAAGCATTAAAACCATACCCAAAAAATTGACACACTGAAGGTGAATGACAGTTCTTATTAAGCCAGATCTTGGAGCAGGCAACAATACTGTAACTTAATGACAATAACTCTTTGTTCTTGATATATTGTACACATTCTGGTAAAATACAGTTAGAGGAAACTTGTGAACAGAATGGAATGGGTCAAACAATTCTCCTACCTCTGCAAGAAAACTGATGCTTGAAACTTTCACCAGATCCTCTTTTTCCTATATCCACACCTCCATAGAATACTATACATCCTTAGATGAGAGGAAATCATAGACTCTAAGGAGGCTTGGTAGTTGAAATCCAGACATCGAAACAGGGTTTGAGTAACTGAACATTCCAGTATCATAAAATATAGCAACATAAGGAAACTAAAATGGAAAAATGGGATTACATTAGACTAAAAATTGATGAAATTGAATTAAAAGATGAATGAATTGATGAGGATATCACAGCAGAAAAAAAATTATATAATCAAGGGTTTTGTTTTGTTTTTTTACAAATCTTTTTACTCCCCCCCCCCCCATGTGTGATTTGATTTTTGGCAAATAATTTCTTTCTGACATTGTGCGATCAGGCAAATCTTAAAAAAAAATGTAAGAGCACTTAGATACAAAATTTTCATTTTTACAAAACTTCAATTTCATGAAGAATTTACTCCACAGAGCCTGCCACTATTGGGGGTGGAACCCACTGCTATTAATAGTTTACTATGAGAGACCCATACAATCTCTTTTGAAAAAGTTAAAAGTACAATGTTTACCTAGACATTTGTTACACATAGCTGATAACAAATCCATGTCATAATAACATATGAAATGTAATATCAATTCAAGAGCATTAAAAATGTGAGAATCTAACAATGATACTACTAGTAATATCATTAAAAAATAAATATTACTCTTGCAGATATCCTAACTGTAATCAAGTGATTTTTATATCTTATTCTAATTGTATATTTTATATTCATGCTGCCCAAATAAATGCTAGTCTTATATTAATAATTCTGTGACTTACTCTTATCTGCCATTTTGATAATTGTTATACTGTTTTTTTTTTTTTTTTTTTTTTTTTTTTATCCATTTTGTAGGTCAACAAATTCGGCTCTTGCTCTGACAGACAAGTTTAGAAATACCAGCTAAAAGAATGAGTGAAATCTGGATTCAGTGTTTCACCTGTTGTGTGACTGATGAACCACCTCCGGTAAATGCTTTAGCAGTTCCTCATGAAGTTTCTTAATGGAATAAATTGAACACATGTTATGTCTAATCTGCAGAATTTTTTATTTGAATTGAATATAAATTATTAACCCTAGAACACTAAGGCTAATGACATGTGGGCTAGTGCAGTTGCATCATTTTTAGATGTAATAAACTACACATATAGTTATTATCAACCAAGGTAGATGGATTGGCATCATTTTAATTATATCTCATTATGAATACCTTCACAATGAGTTGCCATGGTATTGCACTATCTCAAATAATGCTTCACCAATGGAGAACATTATTGTTACTTATTCTTGGTGGATACCACCACCCAGATGGCTCTGTTTCAAGACTATTTGGCCTCTCTTTGGTGGGTGGGTGGCTGGTACCCTGGTGTTGCAATAGTGACAACCCAGTTGTGAAATAAAACTCCACAATATGAGAGATGCCTAACGGTGTACACTGAGTTAGACTAAAGGATATTTTTGCCTGGACTTGGGAGTTTAATGACATATACGTTAGTGCAATTGCATCATTTTTATGCATAATAAATTACGCATACGATGATCATCTGCCAAGGTAGATGGATTGGCATCATTTTAATTATATTTCATATTGTGAATATGAGTTGTCACTATTGCAACACCAGGGTACCTGCCCACCCACCCACTAAAGAGAGGCCAAATAGTCTTGAAATGGAGCCTTCTGGGTGGTGGTACCCGCTGAGAATAAGTAACAATAGTCTTCTATGTTGGTGAAGCGTTACTTATTTGAGGTAGTGCAATACCATGGCAACTCATTGTGAAGGTATTCACAGTATGAGATATAATTAAAATTATGCCAATCCATCTACCTTGGTAGATGATCATTGGATGCATAGTTTATTACGTATAAATGATGCAATTGCACTAACCCATATTATTAAACCCTTTCACAGTCTAGGCAAAAATATCCTTTAATTGAATACCCTTAATACTATCACTCATAAACTTGCAACTCTTTCAAAAATATATATATATGTGTTTGAGGGAATGCATGTTATTTACAAAAAATAGTAATGATGACAAATGTGTACCTATCTGAAGCTATTTTAATTTGTTATTGCACAGAAGGGTAGCATTTTGCTCGATGCTATACAAATATTAGCTTCTTGCAATGTTCACACTAAGTGATGGGGTGCCTCTGTAGCCAGGCGGGAAGGAGCAGCAGTGCATAGTAGACGCTTCTTGATTAGACCGGGTTCGAGCCCGTCACCACCAAATTCGGAGGATGCGGAAATGTCAGGGAATAACCACCGCATATCCCGGAGCAGTATGGCCTTAGTTGCTAATGCTCCTAAAAACCAAATAACAAACTAAGTGATGGTCATCCTCTACAGCAGTGGTTTTCAACCAGGGTGCCGCAACAACATTCCAGGGGTGCCATGTAATTTGGGTTTAAGTTACTTAAAATTTTTTAAAAAATTTATATATTTATTTCATTATAAAAAGGTGTACGGCATTCATTGTACCGTATCTTTCTAAATTTTTGATGATCTATAATTGTTTATTTAGTACCTCTATATAAAGAGTAAAATTATTATATGGGTATATATATAATTTGAATTATGAATTGTAATTTTGTTTATAATTATAATAACTATCATATAACATATTTTTTATATATATATATATATATATATATATATATATACACACACACACACACACACACACACACAGCCACTTACCACCTGTTGCAAACTTTAAAAAATCGTGGAAACTTATTTTGCATCCCATAGAAATAAATGAAGGTATCGTGAAAATATCGTAATGTTATCATATGTTCCGTTATAAGAATCAATTTTTGAATGCCTTTGTGATATTTTTCTAAAACACATTTTTGGGGGTCACTACTATAAAACAAAAACAATTTGCACTTTTCGGTTTATTGGGCTTTGCTGTTAGTGCAATCTATTATAAATGGGTAGTAAACTCTATCTTATTGCATTTGCAATAATACTAATAACTGGAATTCTGTGGGTTTTTACATTACGGTATTATGGTGAAATAAGTTCCCCTTCACTGAAGGTTTCAGTGAAGGGGAACTTATGTTTTTCAATCATATAAAAAACAAATTTTCGGAATCTTCTCTTCATTTCTATTTACTTATTACACTGGTGAAGGGAAAGGGACCAATGAAAAGTGCAAGTGCTGGCAGTGCTAGGAAAAGAAACAAAATTGATTTTGTTTATATGGTCAAAATCACACCGGCCTCTGGCTCACCGGGATTTCCCCGGTAAGTTTTATGGACAGTCTGCCTCTGGTAGCAGTGCTACGAAACAAAACAAAATTGATTTTACAAATGAAGATGAAATTGATTAAGAAGCAGGACAAAGTTTGTCATCTATTGCACAGAATTAGGTCTCGCTACTTCAACAGTGAATACTATTTTAAGGGACAGTGCACGTATAAAAGAACATGTTAAAGTATCAACTCATTTAAGATCAATAGTGATCACAAAACAGTGTTCAGGTGCTATATCGAAGATGGAAAAGCTATTAATAATATGGATGGAAAATCCGATTCATAAGTGAGTGCCCCTGGGTCCACTGGCCTTTCAAGCAAAAGCAAGTGGTATTTATGAAGATATTGAGGATAAGTACAGCAAACCCCGAGCCAAGTTTGTTGTAAGCAACAGTGGTTTAATAAGTTCAAGCATCGTGTTGGTTTCCAAAATATTAAAGTATGAGGTGAAGTCTCCAGTTCCGATTCTGCAGCTGTAGAGAAATTTTGTGATGTGTTGGGGAAAAAATCCCTTCTAAATCTCCACAGCCCTCATCTTCCACAGCGGCATGCTTATCAGCTGGAGACGTTGATTCTGGTAACGATGCTCTAAAGATAAAACCTGCTGAAGTTATACTTGTCTCCTCTGTCTTTTTGTAATTTTTCCTGCGCATGAGAAAAATTGAATACTTAATTCTATTTAAGTGTTCGTCGAACATTTATTTTTTGCTTCAATCAAATTTGCTAGTGCTGCATAAGCATTTAGGGAAATTCCGACTTACGTAGAGTTCCGCAGAATGCAACCCTTACATTAGTCATGGAGTGGCTGTATATATGAACACAGAGAATCCAATTATTAAAAGGTTGAAAACCACTGTGTTAGGTATTTCTTTTGGCCAAGGGGTGCCGTGAAAAAATTACTGGGACACTTAGAGGCTCTGCAAACCAAGAAACTTTGGGAACCTCTGCTCTGCAGTCTTGATGTGTTGAAGGTACATATTGTATTAGGGAAAAAAGGATCTATAGCTTTGTAAATGTTGTCAATAAGAAATAAAATCAGTTCTGGATTTTTTCTGAGATATTATTAGAGTTAAAAAAAAATTATGGGAAAATAATACATTAAAATTTCGAACATTAGTAATACTGGTGATATGTAAAATTGATGGCATACCACTTGCTGGAGAGAAAATAATTATTAACAAGATATGATCATGCCATTGCATATGATACAGTGAATTGTGAGAATACATGCATGATCGGTTTTACGGTATGCTGATGTGTTTGTTTAAATTGACAGAGACCATTGCTGTGTTATAAATTTTACAAGGCATAGTATTCTAGGGTTGATATAAGTGGATATATTTTCTGCTGGTGCCTATTTTTAACCATGCATTCAGCAATGATATGCATAACAATGTGAATATGTCATAAATTATTGTAATGCATACATTAATTATACCTTCTAGAGCTACAACAGTAAAGCAGTATCATGTTTAAATTCTAGCATACAGATGTAATTAAGCATTTAATGCAAGTTTGTGTTTATAGCCTCCCTGCTAGAGATTATTGATCGTATATAACAAAATACTTCACATATTGGTAATTAGCTCATTTGGACAAACTAATTTTTATCTGTGGTTCAAAACAAAATTCTTATTTGATGTGGGATTAAATTGTTTAAAGTGGTCTTGTTCTAGTGTTGCCTTTTATATTTATGAAGAACTATATTACCACTTCAAGACATCTTGTATATGCATTTACACTTTGTGTCTTCTTTGGTACATTAACCCAACCATTGCTGAAACAGTGTGCTATTTGAGATATTGTTGTACATCTGCATAGTGAGGAGATGAACAGTCTTACTGGAAGAAGAAATCAGAAACTTCATAAAGTTGAATCATACTCTGTTTACTCATGTCTAGGTAAATGTTCCCATTGATACTTTTCCATGAAGCAGAAAGGGCCATAAATTTTCTGTTGTGAAATAGCATAAAACATTTATTTTTGCTTGCATTCATATTTGATGACTTTAGGGATTTTGAATGCCCCCAAGTTGACTTTCCCACTCAATTGAAAAGTGGCTTAAAAAAGGATTGAGCTGTTGTGCCATCCTCTACAAATTGTATGCTTGCACTAAATGCAACTTGTAAATTTTCAAAAGTAAATGATTCCAGAGAATATGTTACACAGTTGTGTGTAACGAGGACTTTGCTGAAAGAGGTTCTCTAATGTTGCACTGTTTCATCAGTGGTTGGGGGAGGGATATGACCTCTTTTCCATGTTAGGGATATGACCAATTATAAATTAACTTATGTTGTAGTGAGTACTCCTCATAATATGTACAAAAGTCATATTGCACACTAGTCACTGGATGGTACAAAATGCTTTTTCCTTGGAGAAGCTATATTAATAACATACTCTTCCCGGTGTGTGTGAGACAGTACATTTCTGGCAGGGGTTTCAAAAATTCGGAATAGCTATCATTTGAGAATTTATTTCCTTATACATGGTTAGTATTTCATTAGCATATAAAAGTGTTTGATTCTTTTTGAATGATCTTATGTAATTGGGGTGGGGGAGTGAATATACAGCCATCTCCTAAATCTGGCAGTCCATTATTCAGCAGCACTCATTTAACAGCTACGTTTAGGAAAATAAGTGAATCCGTCAAGCCATCTGAGAATTGGCAAATTTAGTTTAGATTGGCCATTCATCAATGCAAGCATCATAGTTGATTACCAGGGCAGGACATTCAGAGGCAGAGTGGAGCACAAATAATAACCCTGCTACTAAATGTAAATCAAAAGGTTGCAAAAAACAATCTTTAAGCAATAAAGAAGGTTCCACTTATCAGCTGTCCAATGCGACAAGTCACAACTCATAATTTCGGGATACAAATTCAGACCCACAAACTGTTTTAATCACACCTCATACACTGCCCTACCATTAATATCAGTACACCCCTCCATGGATGGGGAAACGGGTCCTATGCATACAACACATCACAGAACTTGCTATGAGTATGCACACTGGGCTTCGAACAGACAGTTGCAAAAGTGAGCATGCGAGATAACACGTTCAACTGAATTAAGACTTCCAATGTGGAATGATGGTAGGATGCCACATAAGCAAGCATTCTATATGAGACATTGCAGTACTCTGGGGATTCCTAGGTCAACAGTTAGTGATGTTATATGCAAATGGAAGAGGATTGGGACTGAATCTGCCAAAAAACAGCCCAGTAAACCCCGGAAACTAACAGAATGGAACAAGAGAATTCTGTGAAGAACTGTGCGCCAAATCGTAATTTGCCATTGTCTCAAGTCACACAAACGCTCTGTTGAGAGTAGTGGGACTAATGTCAACACTAGTACAATACAAAGGACACTCCATGATATGGGTTACAATGGTTGTGTAGCTGTTCACAAGCCATTGATCACCTCAACAAATTCTAGATGCCAATTAACATGGTGTAAGGAGCATGAATCTTGGACTGTAGAGCAGTGGAAAACTGTCCTATGGACAGAAGAGTCGAGGGTTGCACTCTACCAGACTGATGGCCATTCCTGGGTGTGGCAAATTCCAGGGGAACAGTTCCTTCCTGATTGTATCTTCCTGACAATGAAGTTTGGTGGACATGGAGCCCCATGGTATGGGGCTCCTTTCATGGTTTGGCTGAGCCCATTAGTCGTTATCGACAAAACCATATGCAATATCAGGACATCCTGGACAATTATGCACTTCCAACATTATGGCAATACTTTGGAGAAAGCCCATACCTGTATCAGCAAGACAACGTGCCATTCCATACTGCTCGGGTTGTAACAGAATGGTTTGAGGATATACGGGTGTGGAAAAGTTGGATTGGCCAGCCCAGAGTCCTTATTTAGTTGAGATCGCTCAAAGAACAAGGCCAAACTGGTGGCTGCATTAAAGGCTGAGTGGAGGAACATATCACCTGACATTTATAAAAAAAACTGGATGAAAGTATGCTGCAAAATTTGAAGGCCGTCGTAAAAGCAAAAGGTTTCAGCACAAATATTAAATGACACAATAAAAGCTTTTTTTTTTTTTTTTTTTTTTTTTGTCTAAAGGCAGGTGTCTAGATATTAATGGTAGGGCAGTGTATATTTCTGCCAAGAAAAATATTTAGTAAAAATTAAATAGGTATGTGAACTCATCTCACTTATATATTTGGTGAGAGGGGATGAAAAGGCTCCAATATGCATTGCTCAAATTGATTTGAGCATAATCGAAGGGCAAAACTTAATAGAAAGTGTGTAGGGTAGTGCACTGACATCATTACTATATTGTGAAATCCTTAACATTGAGATGTTATGGCCTTATGCTTTCAGATAAGCAACTCAAATAAAGATGACTATTGTTGCTGATTCTCAGTAGATTGCTACCACCTAGATCTTTGTTGTATTCTTCCATAGCCGTATGTATGAAGTGAAGGTCATTCATATATTTCACATATCTAAACCAAAATTTTAGGCACAGGTGGATGCTGAAAGTAGTTCTCATTTCATTGAAACGAGAATTAAAGCATTATTAACAGGGAAGGTCAGTGAAATTTTCATTAATGCAGCATTTTTTGTAATGCTGCATTAATGCATTTACAACAAATAATTGTATTTCAATTTAAATATGTATTTCTTTCTACATATTTTTCCTGAGCATTCCTTCTAACAGTCTGTTAATTCTGTTTTTGTGATTCATAGAAACGAAGACGGCAAATAGATAGATCAATGATAGGAAGTCCTACAAATTTTAGGCACACTGCTCATGTTGGCTCTGGAGATATGAATATTCATGTAAGTATCTGTCTGATATTAGCATATGTTTTAATGATTAAGTGTATGTGGAAGTTATTAAATTCTATTTAAAGTACTGTTTAAAAGAATGGATAACAGGTAATAACAGCTTATAGTTTTCCATTTAAATATCTTCTGATTTAACTCATTTCATCATCTGAATATTTACTTCTTTCTTGTCAAATTATTTGACAATAGAGTAGTACAGGCCTTGCCATTTATTTTTCACTGTATGCTATAACTGGAAAATTCTTTCGATAATCAGTCATAGACACTTAGCTCTAAAATTATTGTGGTAATCATAAATGCACAAGAAAAGCAGAATTTGTTCTTTTAACATTGTAAACACTATCAGACTTAAACTCTTAGTGTTTTTGTCCCCTTTATTTTATATTTTAAATAGAAGGTTTGATTTGTAGTCTGTAATCTTAATTACTTATCTAGTAGACCCTAATAAATTTGACATCCTCAGAGAAATCTCTGAAAGTGATTTCTCTAAAAAAGTTGTATTTTGTTAAATAATACAGTAGCTTTGACCCGATCCACAGAACCGTAGTAGCCAGCATTAAACCAAAATGTTGACCCATATTGCTGGATTTGTCCAGTAAATAACGTACTTGCTTAAAATATAAAGGTCTTGAATTCAAATCCTGCCTCTGGTAATGGTGTTGCAATTGTCCAATATTTTTTAATATGAAGTATAAATAGTGAAATATGATTTCAAAAATCCAATCACCTTTAATTGTACTGTATTATTATATTGTGAACTAGTAGTGAATATATAGAAAATATGTTCAACAGAAATATGTACTGCCTAGAAAATATGTAAAATAAATAGAAATTGGCATTTGAAAATTCTTAATGGGACATAATACAAAATTTGGCACATGTGATGTTTCTTTAAATCCTGTATGAAACCTTTTGCTTTTACCCTAGCTCCTGTATGGTCAACTACTCTTGGAGAAAATACGAAACTTTTGCCAGATTTCTGAGCTTCTGTTGTATTTAACAGTGCCATTAAACTTGGACTTTATTAGTATTGCGATGACTAAACATTGTAAAGAAGCAAAGCTTGTGTATCATCTGTCAACAAAAGAAAATATAAATTTAAAAATTGTGAATAAATTAAAATATCATCCTGGTCTAATATTTTATCTACTTATAAATATTTTTATAATCCCTTCTTAAATCTACACTACCAAGCCAGATGGTAACTTGTTCCAATAATTGATATAATCTTCAAATCAGTATTCCCTTTGTTTGCATCATTGTCATAGAAAGAGAAAATATGCTTTATCATTAAGATTGCTTAGCCCTTTTAAGGGCTTGTACATCTCAGTCAGATGCCTAGTTCCCAAAAAAACTGGAGTACTCTTCCTGTAAGAATATTTCTTTATGTTTACAAGTAATTCAAGTTAATATTCTTTCTAAAATGGGACTTCCAGACCTATATACAGTATTCAAAATATTGTCTGGCCATCAAGTTGTACAGTGGTTTAATTACCTCTTTATTGCTACTGGAGAAATTTCTGTATATAATTAAGTTCTCCATCTGCTGCTCTAGTAGTTATACCTGTTGAGAGAACTTTTTATTTTAGACTTAATTCCCCTCCCCCAAGTTGATACACAGTCAACTTTAAAATCCAGCACCCTCAGAGATTGAGAGGTGTTGGATTTTAAAATTAATCCGGATTTTAGAGAGGTATACTTTAGTGGTTAAGCAACTTTAAAGGACCCATTTTAATCCAATCAATGGAGCCTTTATCTCATGGCTATTCCCAACCTCGTGTTGTTTGGCATTACAAGAATGCAAAATGGGATGACCTGCGAGATTTCTTTTCCTTGGTCGGATTACTGTTTCAAAACTTTTGATATCAACGTTTGCTCAGATTATGTCAGTGAAATTATTCTTGTAGGAATGGAATCCTTTATTCCATACTCCACTTTGAAATCTCGTCCTTTATCTAAACCTTGGTTTTCCAATAAATGTGCTAAGGCTGTTCAAGAGAAGAATGTTGCATATCGTAATTGGCTGATTTCCAATTCTTCAGTTTCATTTTCTGCCTACACCAAAGTTCGCAGCAATTGTAAAGCAGTTATCAGTCCAAAACTAGATTTTGAACAGGCTAAGAGTAGAAAACTTGCATTCTTGCCCTAATGGTAGCCGAGCATTCTGGTGTCTTGCCAAAGTTATTGGCTGCAACTTTTGCACATCTTTGCTCCCACCTCTGTCAAAACCAGATGGTTCTGTCGTCACTTCAGCCAAGGATAAAGCTGACTTGCTAGCATTCCATTTTTCTTCCGATTCATGTATTAATGATCTTGGTAAAACATCTCCCACCATTCCCAACACGCTCCATTCAATGCCTACTGTGGTCTTCCTTCAAAAGGCTGTCAGAAGGATTTTGACAAATCTTGATGCAAAGAAAGCTCCAGGTCCTGATGGTATTTCTCCCCTTTTTCTCAAAACCTGTGCTCCTGAACTTACTCCTGTTATTTGTCACATTTTTTTCACTTTCTTATTCCAAAGGTGTTTGTCCTTTTTCCTTCTGCTTGGAAATTTGCTGATATTCAGCCAGTTCCTAAAAAGGGTGACAAAACCCTCCCATCCAATTATTGTCCCATTGCAATTACTTCTACTCTTTCTAAAATAATGGAGAAATCAATTAACTGCCAACTCTTAAACTACCTAGAAACCTTCTGTCTGATCAATGATTGCCAGTATGGATTCTGTCAGTGTCAATTGGTGATATTCTGACTTATGTTACCCATTTATGGACAAATTCAATGGAAAAGTTCGGTGAAACACAAGCAGTTGCTCTTGACATCTCAAAGGCTTTGATCGTGTTTGGGATAAAGGTCTTCTAAACAAGCTTCCGTCTTATGGTTTGCCAACTGTTTTTTGTAATTGGTTATCCAGTTTTCTCTCTGATCGCTCACTGAGGATGATGGTAGATGGCTCTCTGTCTTGTAACTTCTCCACTAATGCCGGTGTCCCCCAAGATTTAGCTCTTTCCCCCACTCTTTTCCTCATATATTAATGACCTTCTTCCATTGACTGGAAATCCTATCCATAGTTTTGCCAATGATAGCACTTTTCATTCCACTTTCCATTTTGAGAAACCTTGCCCTGCTCAATCAGCTTCAACTTCTTGAATATCTGCTACCAATTCCTTAAATGCTGATCTCCAGTGTGGCAAAAACAACTTAGTTGATTTCAATCCTTCTAAAACTCAGTCTTGTCTTATATCTCACAAAAAAGGATTCTTCTGCTCCTATGCTTATCTTTTGGTGACAGTCCGATTTCTAGGCAAGATGATATATCTATTTTGGGGATTACCATGACTTCTAATCTCTCTTGGCACAAGCACATTACAAATATTGCTTCCTCTGCATCTAAAAAACTTGGTTTTCTCTTTCGCTCTTGGCATTACTTTTCTTCCAAACAGCTGTTCACTTTGTACAAATCGCAAATCTGCCCTACCATGGAATATTCTTCCCATGTCTGGGGCAGTGCCCCCTAAACCTCTCTCAGGCTTCTAGATTCCATTCAGAAGAGGGCAGTTAGGTTAATTAATGGTTCATCTCTAACAGTCTCTCCACTCGCTCTCTCATAGATCTACTGTTTCTGCTGCATACCTTTTCTACAGATACTTCCGCGGGCACTGTTCTTTTGAATTGGTTTCTATAATTGCCGCTCTCTCTTTCAAAACAGTCAGAACACGTGCCACCACCAGCCAACATCATTTACTGTTCAACTTCAAACTCACAGAAACAACTTTTCATCTTCCTCGTTTATTCATTGAACTGCTATTTTCTGGAACAATCTTCCTTCATACGTATTTCCTGAAAATTAGTCTGCAGAAGTTCAAGTCTGATGTCAGCAAATATCTTTCATCTTTTCAACCTCTAACCCAAGCACTGTACTAAGTGTTGTAGGTTCTAATACCTCTCGTTTGGGGTTTTCTTAAAAAAAAAAAAAAAAAAAAAAAAAAAAAATGGTAAGCCTGTACGCACTCACAACTGAACTTAATTACATCTGTAAAGATTAGGGATAGGAACAAGAATATTAACATGAAAAGGCATTGGTTCTGCAAATTGAAGCACCTGGAAACTAGGAACCTTTGAGGAGATCTAATTGAAGTATTTGAGGCTTTGAATGGATTGAGTAAGGTGTTTGCTGAGAATTTTTCTTCTTACTCAGACTACACAGAAGGAGCATAAATTCAAATTGAGAATGGATGGTTGCAGGATAGATGTCCAGAAATTTGCATTCAGGCAGCAGTTGGTTGATTGTTGGAACAAACTCCCATCTGGTGTTGTAGAGGTGGGTAGTTTGAAAAGTTCTAGAAAGAACTAAAACTGTTAGAGGGGGATGGTGATATAGGAAGGTGTGTGCGTGCACTTCCTTGCATCATTTGCCACTGCTAACCCTAAACACTTATAACAACTATCTTCTCTTTTCATCTGTTTTTGCAGACAGCAGATTTAAATCTACATGGTTAATGCAATGGTCTTAATTCTCACAATGGAAGAAAACTTGCATTTATAGTACGTTGCAGAGTATTGCACTACTTTCAACAGATAGTTTTAGCTATATTACCATTTTGAAAACTGATTTCATGTACTGCTGGCAGCTCACATTGAACAACTTCTTTACAACTGTTGTCTGTGTGTTGCCAATAGAAATCCCCTGTTATCTAATTAGAGACCAGTTGGATCCGAAACAGGCTTTGATATCAGTTTCATCTTTTAAATAAATGCCCACTTACCTCTTTTGGAAAAGTCATCTGTTTGAAAGTAGTGCAATAGCAGGGCAACTCATTGCAAAGTCAAGTTTGTTCTGTTGTGATAATTAAGATCATTGTAGTATCTAGTACTTCAAATCCCAATGGCTGAAAAATATTAAAGAATAAGATAATCCTGCAAACATCTTATAAAGAAAGAAATTTCATCTTTTTTTTACATGGATTCTTAAAGAAATCACTGATAGAAGTACCAGATTAGTCTGTCCTCGTATAGCACGATAGTTGTGTTCCTAGAAACCCTCGTGCAATGCAAAATCGTGCAATATGAACAACAGGCCCTATGGGAAAAGTGGGGTTAGGTGCCGACCACCCAAGATTGAACACACATTTGGAACCAAAACATTACCAAACACAATAAATAATCGGGTAATTTTAATCGTTATAAAATACTTACGTATTTTATAACGATTAAAATACGTAATAAAAATATAATATTTTTTATTATAATATAATAAATAATAAATATTTTTATTATTTATTATATTATAATAAATATTTTTTATTATTTTTTAATACTAAAAGTATTTTTTACGAATTAAAAATTTATTATATTAAATAAAATAGTAATAAAATACTTACGTATTTTATAATACGTAAGTATAAATTATAATACGTAAGTCGTAATAAAATGCTTACGTATTTTATTACGTAATAAAATATTGCTAATGCTTTTGCTTCTATCGTAAGCAAACTTGTTTTTTGTTTGATTTTCTATCCAAACAGGTGACAGGCGTTTCATCTCTTCCAATTCTTGTCTTAATCTAATGGATTTTAATTACACTTTGAGTCGTTTCCACTATGAAAGTTGTTTTTATTTTCTCCGCATTCTTTGTAATTCTCGGCGTTGCCTCATTTAGGTCTGTAGCACGTGCAATATCACATGGTCTTTCATTTCGCTCAAAGCGTTTCACAACTTCATATTTTTTTCTCTATCGACAGAGGTGGACTGGCCATAAGCCTTACTGGGGAAACCCCGGTGGGCCGGAGGCCGGTGTGATTTTGGCCATAAACCATAGTATGAGGCCACTATAAATTTTCCCGGGTAAGAATTTTTGACCCAGTCCGCCTCTGTTTATCGTTATTGCTTTTTTTTTTTCTCTCTCTGAATCTGCAGTGTCTTCGCCAGGACGCTTCCTTTTCACACCTTTTAAGTATTTTACTAAGTTTTATGGAATAAAGCACAATTACAAAACAAGGAGGCATGCTTAATACACATAAACAAAGCTGCGCGTGTATAGCAACTGAATAAACAACACCGTAAAGGCCGAGATACACTATTAACACCCCACATTTTACTAAAGCACATTTCTGGGGGTTACTACCATAAAACAATAAAAACAATTTCCAGTTTCGTTTCTGCTAGTGGAATCTGTTATAAACTGGTTGTAAACTCCATCTAATTGCATTTGCGATTATATCGATAGCTGGAATTGTGTTGGTTTTTACGTTATTATGGTGAAATATGTTTCCCCTTCACTGATATAAAACACATAAATACATTTTCAGAATCTTCTTCATTCCTATCGTGTTGCGTTCGGTTGGGGTGATTCCGCGTTCGACTGCCATTTCTTGTAAACACAAAGGCGAATCGTGCATAAGCGAATTCGGTTCGTGTTATATAAGATAACGTTCCCCTATTTATAAATCGTGTATGATCGAATTCGTGTAATGTAAACACGTGTTATATGAGGACCGACTGTACTTTTTTTTTTTTATGTGCTGGATTTTATTGAGATTACTGTGACTGACATAAGTAACATAGCTAACAAAATATATCCAAATGAACTTTAGCATTGAAGCATAATCCCCCCCCACCTCTTTTTATTAGCTGTATAATTTGTCTAAAACTTGTTTTAGCTACATACCCTGGTTCTCATTGTTAACAGCCTTGCCCATTTTAATATCAGCTACAAATTTTGACATTAAATCTTTAACGAAAATTACAAATAACAGAACCCTTTATCCATTTCTCCAGTTTATGCATAACACATTAATGGGAAACTGACAAAAACCTTTCTAAATTCTGAAAAAATTATCAGTTTTTATATGCATCCATTTCCTTTGTTCACTACCTTGTAATATTATACTAGAAAGATCAGAGATCTTTCCTTAACAAAACCATGTATGACCCTCTTAATAGTATAACATTCATCCTTAATCATAGATATCATTTTTCCAGCCACAGAAGTCAGTTACAGGCCAGAAGTTCCACAGATCAGTCTTAGAATCCCAAGTTTTATGGGTGAGATATTTGCATATTTCTATTTCCAGTAATTAATATTCTGTATTCTATCTTCTGAAACTCTGCATGATTCTCAGAATGCCTTCATTATTATAGAAAAGGATTTATTGACCTTTCTTTCCTCGTTTTTTCAGCAAAATTGAATAGATACATCAGCCCTTTGTGCTTTCTTCAATTTTAAACCATGCAATAATTTCTCCTTCAGAACTTTCTCACTAGTCACATTCATTTAATGCTAAATAATTATTGGCTAAACAAACAGGTCTTTTTCTCCTAAAAAGTATATGCTTGTGTGAATAAAGGGGGGGAATCTTTTCAAGTTCAATTTTGGGTAATCTATACTGTTCCCACTTCCCTACAGTAGGCTAATGTTGGTTTGTTCCTTTTTTTTTTTTTTTCGATTTTACCTATGCAAAGAACCTTGGACATCTTTTTTACAAGTTTTTTTTTTTTTTTTTTTTCATGATCTTGGAAAGTTCTAGTTATGTGACTATTAGTTGATTTGCTTAACTAATGAAATTTTTGAACCTATTGTAAAAATGTGACTTAACCTCAATATAAATTGAGACAGACATCTCCGTAGATATGAATAGTCGTGGAAATTTGTTTTGGATTTTATAGAAGTTAGTCAGTCATTCAGTGGCTTGTAAAGTGAATCCCAAGGCAGGTTCTGAAATGGCATTAATTAAACATATTTCTCTAGTAAATTGAATGTGCTGGGTGTATGGAAACAATCCTTTATTTACATCTCGGTAAACTTTTTTTTTTTTTTTTTTTGTAGCAAATTCACATGGAGTTTATATTTCATTAATTATATTCCCCTTGTTTTGTGCACATTGGTCTGTTTAATTAAGTTATAAAGGCTAAACAAATGCATGAACCAATAGATACTTCATAATATGCAATTAGTTAATTGCTATGCTTGCATCAAATTTTTTGTGTATAGAATTTGCTGTAATAAATTTATTACAGTTGATAAACAGCAATTTACTAAGTGTGGTGGACTTGCTGCATTATAGCCTGAGCTGCTCGTGCACCATAAAAAGCCAAACCAAACTAGGTGTTGAATAACAGCATTAGACATTTATCTTATTGCCACAATTCACCATACAGGAAAAAATGTATTTACTGCACAAACACTACTTTGGAGGATTAAACCCATCAGTTGATTGCACAAATGATTCCCCCCCCCCCCCAAATCAGTTTACTGGAATAACTGAGCCCTGCCCTCCTGACTAAACTTTGTCACTATTAATTTTAAAAGTCTAATGAAAATATAAAAATGTGTCAAAGTTGGCAGTGCCATGTATATAATTTCACATGACTGTCAATGAGTTAAAGATATGAGGTAAACCAAAAAGTTTCCAGACTGGGCAGTAAAATTGATTTGGGCTTACCTTAATTACACTTTGGCATTGTCCCCTTCAAAGTAGCCTCCTCCAGTATACAGAGATTCCAGTACCTCCTTGCCCACTGGAGCATCTCTGGAACTCTTGTTTCATGATGCTGTCCTTTCTGCAGTTCAGCTGAATCTCCACGTCTTCATATCTTCATCCTTTTACTTGAATTTTCATTTTGGAGAACAGGAAATCACAGGAGGCCAGGTTGGGAGGATAAGCAGGATGTGGGACCATTGTCCTTGGCTAAAAACTGCCAATCTTGATTGCTCCGTTTGTTTTAAGTGTTTTCTCCTAACATCCTCCTTCAAATGCCTTAGGACCAGTCCCGATGTAGAATGTGATTTACAGTTTTACTTGGCAGAAGGAATGCCTGATAAACAATTCCCTCATTGTTAAAGAAAGCAATCAGCATGCTCTTGACATTTGATCTGGTCTGACTTTCCTTTTTTGGATGTGAAGATGAACTTTTCCCCTTGGAGGACTGCTACTTTGCTTCTGGATCAGAACCATGAACCCAGTTTTCATCTCCTTTTATGAACTTGGAAGGGAAGCTTCTGTTTGATGCTCAGCGAGTGGGGGTACAAATTTGCAGCAATCTGCCTCATGTTTAAATTTTCAGTTGAAATGCTTTAGCATGTGCCACATGAAAGGCCTAGAATGCCATAAATATCATTCATCGTATGCTGTCTGTCCTCTTGGATAACATAATACACTTCTTAAGCATTTTCGTCTGACTTGATGAATAACCTAATCACTCAGTCCTCAACCAGCATTTGGATGCCTTGGAAATGTGAATACCATTGAAAAGTTTGTGTTCTATCCATAATATCATCATTACCAGACTGTTTAAGCATTTTGTGAGGATCTGCAGCAGTTTTCTAAAGTTTGACAGAATTTGATGCAAATTCACTGTTCCTTAACATCTGCTACCTTACAAAAAATTGCAAGAAACACTCAACAGAAACACACACCTAAACACCAATTTTACAAAAGCACACTCTATTGGCACAAAACTTGCCACACTAACTCGCAATGAAATAATTCAGCAGTTTCTGACAGCACACTGCTATACTGATGCACTATGGCACATAGATACCGATGTGCCTAAAAAATCTCCAAAAAAAACAAACACTGCTATACTAAGTGTTATTGGTGCTCCATGCGACCAATCAAACTTTTGGCTTGCACCTCATATATCCATTTACTTATTGCTGTGAGGGTAGGGATTAATCCAGGAAATTTTTGAATGAACTACATATATCCTTAATAAGTTGTGTAGGTAGTTATTTCTTTTGAGAGTTCATTTTTTCTAACAGATGACAAATGGAATTAATTTCTTGAAGCTTTAGCATTAGCTATTGGACTACTGCTAGAAAAGAAATACTCTGATGGTGATTAGCTGAATCAGTTTGTTAGATATTTCATTTGGTACCATTAACAGCTTATTACAGTGCTATCAGTTTTGTCATTAATGGATAGCACTACCTGAAAATTTGGTTTGCAACACAGTGGACAACGAATACGGTTCACTCAATCACAAATGTTAAAGTACAGCACAGGAAGACATTGCTTGAAATATTTTTTTAATGAGGAATATAAGAATAGAATATCTTGTTAATGATATAGTACGTTGCTGTAAGTTGCATTTAGTCAAGGAGAAAGTATGATTGATTGGGGATTTTTTTTTTTTTTTTTTCTTTCTGTTTGTTGGGGTTTTTTTTTTTTTTTTTTTTTGTCAGATGCAGAAAAAGTCTGCATCATTTAGCCATTCTTATGCCCAATACATTGGGCACCTCCGTAGCCAGGTGGGAAGGAGCAGCAATGCGTAGCACATGCTTCTTGATTAGACCAGGGTTTGAGCTCGTCACTACCAAATACGGATGATGCGGAAAGGTCAGGGAATGACCACCGCATAACCCTGGAGCAATATGGCTTTAGTTGCTAATGCTCCTAAAAACCAAAAAACAAACAAACAAACCAAATACAGTAAACTTTGTAAAGTCTGGAATTTTTTTAAAATTCAGCACATTTTAGAAAAAAAAAATTAATATCTGGAAATATTAAGAAAGTAATCTAGCACTCATACCAGTGAACACATTTGTCTTTACGAATCCAAGCAAAAAAAAAAGGGGGCTATATTTCTCTCTTTACAGGATTTGAAGCACTGTTTTGTCCCTTAAATTTTGCTAGCCACAAAAACAATGCAATGAGTTGCTGTGTTATTTCACTGCTTTCAACAGAAGGTCTTGCCAAGAGGTTAATCGACCATTTGTTTAAAAGATGAGACTGCCATGGCAGTCTGTTTCAGTACTGGGACAACTGGTCCCAGATAATAGATGGTCTGTAATGGCAACATGCAGACAAAACAGTTAAAGAAGTTCAATGTGAGCTTCCATGCACTGTAAAATCAAAGTATTCAAAGTTGTAATATAGAGCTGTCTATTTTGTCTGCGTGTTGTCACTAGAGACCACATGCTATCTGATGAGGGACTAATTAATCCTGAAACATATTGTAATAGCAGGCTCATCTTTTAAACAACTAGTCAATTAAACTTTTGGAACAGCATCTGTTTGAAAGTAATGCAATACCAGAACAGCTTGCTACAAACCCAAGTTTGTTCTGCAGTGAGAAATAAGACAATTTTATTATCTGTATAGTCTAAATCCTGCAGCTGCAAAAGCAGATGGAAGGACAAAATAGCCCTGCAAACATCTTTTAATTTCTATAAAGGCTATATCATTTTAGCCATGAGTTTGAATTTCTCTCTTTTGGTAACTTATCAGGAACTTCTTTTTGCAAATACTACCCCAGGGGCTCACATCTGGTGAGTATGGGCTTGGCACACCCAGGGTCCTGAGCTAGATATATCATTCTCCTCTTTCTTGGTGATTTCCTTATACTTCTCTCTCTCTCTCTCTCTCTCTCTCTCTCTCTCTCTCTCTCTCTCTCTCTCTCTCTCTCTGGGTCACAGGGTAAATCAATTTTTTTTTTTTTTTTTTTTTTTTTTGGCTGGTGCAGCAAAAGCCTCAGGCTTCCTTGCACCATATGACTAATTATTATTATTACAGCTGTTGCTGGTCTTACAGCACTTGCATGAACTTGTGACTTTGATGTCACATTTGGACAACTGAGAGCAAAGAGGATTAAAAAATGCCACGTGTGGATACAGTTAGAAAAATCTGTGCTTAATCTCTTCCGTAAATAGTGACTTACTGACGTGCTGGTCTTGGCGCATTATAGCCTTAGTTGCTAATGCGCCAATAAAATCCAAACCAAACCAAACTGACATATGCAAATGGTAGATTTAACTCCATGTGACCAAAGTTTTGTTACCAATTTAGTCTATATAGCTCATCAGCTGCATGACTAAAACAGAGAGAAAAACAAATAGATCAAGGTTACTCACTTGGCTTCTTACTCTGTTGTACTAATTATGGAAGAGAAAGCCTAGTGAGCATAATTCATAATTTCCTCTTTTGTATTCATTCATATATGAATTGGCTCATCTCAAATTGATTGTTTCTATATTATGTATTTGAATATTAAATGTTATTTTATGTGTAACTGTAAAAATGCCTATCTTTATTTTTATGTAGTTAGATACTTTGCAGCATCAGATGGCTTCTAAAGGAGGTTATGAATATGCGCTGCCTGTTAATGTTCAAATTCCAGTAGTAGATGTGAAAAATTAGGTAAGCCTAGATATCTTCCATATTTATTAACATACACAAATTAATACAAGCAAGTCATAAATGAAATTCTGAATGAAGAGTATAGAATTTTAATTTCTTGTTAGCTTTATAAGATTTTTCATAAAAGAAAGTCTTAATGTCTTATTAAAAAAAGTAATTTTTTTATTCACTGAGATATTGATACCAAACATTAAATATCTATTTGTTTTCCACAAAATATTTTTCTGACTCTAAAGATTTGTAATTGAGTTGTAGTATGTTTTAAAAATTTGCTTACTTATTTAACACTTTAGAATGTGCATTGGGCTGTATGAAGTCCTGCATATTTTCATAGCTATTTTCTTAGGAATAATAATCCTAGCTCATAATAATCCGTGCCCACTCATTTTATACCTGAAAATATTTAAGCAATATATGTGCATAGCTGCCAAATCTCAACATTCAATATTGAGACACTTCTTTTTTACCTATTAACCACTCACGTTCATAACTTAGTTTTCCATTTTTTTTTTTAAAAAAAAAAAAAGTTATGGCTTTGCTATCAAATTTGGAATTTGAGCACAAATTTTTACTATTCATCACTAGCTAACAAATCAAACTGAGGCATTGATACTGTGTTATATAAAATGTGTAACTCGCAAAATGAAATTACCATAACATTAAACCATATTTTATATGTATGGCATGAAACTAAATTTGATTTAATACTTCCTTTAGTAAGTTGCAAAGAAATATGATGCAGTTGTTAACCTATACCAAGAATGTTGTGCAATCGTGAAAAAGGTAACACATTTGTTTTCATATGCTGTATGAAGTAGGGATTTTTGTTTCAAGTGGAAGGAAATGCAGTGTAAAGCATTCGAACAAATAAGTATAATAAAAATGTACAGTGTTTAGAAAGAAATGCAAAAGGTATGTTTCAGAGCAAAGATGGTAGTGTTGTATGTATTGAATAATTATTTGCATCGTTTATTTATCATAGAACATAATCTTCCTCTCAGCTGCATTCACCATGTAGGTGTATTATTTAGGAATGTTTCTCAATAGTGAAATAATGAAAAACATGGACACTGAAGACCAGAAATAGCAAGCATTATTAGCGAAATTGGATAGAGAAGGAAAGAAGTTGTGATGACTAGTGATCATAATCAATTATGGCATTTTCATAATCTATTTGCAAATTAGGTGATTATGAGAAATTGACAAAAAAAATTACAATGGGAGATTCAATCCAGTGTTATTAGAACTAAAGATAGTGCTGTTATCACTCGGCCAATAGTTCCATTTGGTTACTGTTGTTAGCTTTGTAATAAAGTAATTTGCATATAACTGATTATGAAAATACCATGATCAATTATTATAGATTTTGTAACTGACTAATTTTCATATAATTGATTATTGATCATTCAATTATGACATATTAATTGTTAATGATCACTAGAAAGTGGTAGTGATGACTTGGAAAAATTCTGATTGCTGCCATCTGTCATTACAGATGGCAATAATCAGAATTCAAAATTATTAAAGCATTCAAACTTAATAATGCCCCTATTCAGGGCTGGCTCAAGGGTATATGGCACCCCCCCCCTTCCTGCCAATGTGAAGATTTTTTAGAATGATTAATTTTATCAATTTGTGCCAAGGTTTAGGAGTGTTGACCCCCCCCCCCAAAGCTGGCCCTGCCCCTATTATGGTAGACTAAACTGGAGTGGCAAGGATATTAAAAGAGGAGATTGAGCACTTGGTGGTAATAGGCAGTCCATGTCAACTGATAACTTTCTTTGCTGTAAAGAGGACTTCATGCCATCAGAAGTGAATGAATATTATAAAAGTGCAAAAAAAGAATGATGGGTTTAAGCAGTTTTTAATTAATGCATACCACCACATGAAAAACATTTTGAAATATATGTATTTTGTTCTTTATGGGTATATGTTTAGCTATACCAATAGAATTGTAGTAAACACTGGCAAGTCTTTCTAATAAGGAAATACAAGAAAACTGCTGAGTCTTCAGTGTAGTCCCTATTATGTTTTACACACTTCCTTCGGTGCTGCACTAAAACCTGTCATACAAAATACGGAGGATGCGGAAAGGTCGGGGAATGACCACCGCATATCCCGAAGCAATATGGCCTTAGTTGCTAATGCTCCTAAAAAAAACCAAAACAAAACAAAAAAGCACTAAAACCTAAAGTTCTGGAATCCATCGTGTACCTTCAAAATCTGAGTTTGCAATGAGAAATTACTGGTGCCAAATTCACTTCGTGATCTAGAAGTAGTTTTGAGGGGGAAGAAAAAAGACAAATTGATGAACTTTTGACTCAAACGTTTATTGCAATCAATCCTAAACAGTCCAAGAGAGCTGATAACTCTAGGTGGATTATTTTTACATGGGTCAAATGCAAGTGCACAACTCTTCAAATAGGCCTCTGGGGTTGGGAAAGTTCTGACTCATAACTGCAATGCAACACACCAACAGTCTATAATTAAAACTTTATTAAAATAATAATAATAAAATTTGTTGTAAAAATAAAAGTAAAATACGCTGACTGTAAACTTAAAAGCAATAAAATGATTGATAAAATTAAAATATATGAAATTAAAAGCAATTAAAAACAACTGTAGCTTTCAAAGACGACCACCTCCTTTATCAACAGTAAAAGTTAATTGTTATGGCACATCCTTAAATAACATCCATAGGATCACGGCTTGCAGCACGTGTTACTGTAGGAGCATGGGCATTATCCTCCACATGTGCATGGAGACCGGAAATGGCTCGGGAGCATGCCAAATGGAACTGTTCATCCCGTCCAAGAATTGCGGTTTCAAAGAGGGGATGAATACAGACATCTATCTCTGTTGATGGTATTATGTTCCGAAGAACAAATCCGCAAGCTCTTGAACCATTTGAGGTTCCATTACCTATGCGAACGATCAACGATGATGACATTGCCTGGAGAAATTTGGTCGTTCACCTCCCAGAAGTGTTCATTTTTTTATTTTTACAACAAATTTTATCCTGTCATATTTTATTATTTTAATAAAGTTTTTCAGTTATAGACAGTTGGTGTGTTGCATTGCAGCTATTATGAGCAAGTGCAAATGTTTGAATTGACCATGGTTCAAGCCTGTGTGACTAATAAATATGGTATTGTACTTTTATTCTCTCCATCTTTATATGCAAACAAATAAGTATAATCCTCTGACCTTGTGTGGCTGTCCCAGAGTATAAACTGCAAATTTACATGCTGCACAAGTTTTCACTCTAAAAATTAAAATGTTATTTAAATGAAAGCTATTTCCCAAACAAGAAAACTGCATGCCAATCTTCACTTCATCTGTGTTTTGGTGACCAAAAAGGTGATAATCACATGGAGTTAAGTCTGATGAATATGAAAGATGAGATAGTACTCAGAGTTCATCTCCTCTAACTGATTCACTGTAGAATGGGTAGTGTGAGAACTGGTGTTATTGTTCTACAGGTACATACCTGAGGACAGCAAACCATGTTTCTTTCAAATTACTGGCTTTAAATGAATCATAAGCACATTGTACTATTTGTCATTCATTAATATCACTCTTACTACTTCCAGATAATGTTCCAGAAACGCTCCTTTATTGATTCTAGAATGCATGCTTTCCTGGCTGATGCTTTGGTATTGAATTTCTTTGGTCCAAGTGAGCCTGTATGGTGCTGCTCGGAACTTCCATGTTTGTTTCCTGGTGTGTAAATAGTGCCTCCAAATTTATCTCTGGTTATTATGTGCTCTAAAAAGGCATCCCGATTGTGCTTATACTATCCAAGGAGCATGGAATATACATTAAGTTCTTGTTCCTTCAGGTCTAGTGTTAAACTCAGAAGAATCGAAGCACACTTTTTGGAGATGTAACTTCTCCTCCTTGACAATGATAATATGCACTGAACCAACACTAATTTTGCATATTGTGGCAATTTCTTCAATAGTAATGTTTTCCTGGTGTTGACTTCTGGTGTTGTGATATAATGTGCTTGCCCTGATTGAGGAAAATCCTCAATGCCTTTAATACCTTTCTTAAACTAATTAATTTAAGAATGTTACTGAAGGTGTTGAGGATTTTTTTTTTTTTTTACCCACTTGTAGGCTTCCTGTTGATTAATGCACACTTCACTACACATGACATTTTAAATTAGCTGTTTCGAGATAACAGCAGCATGTGGTGCCATCCCTGTGGCTGCTCTGTTGTGAACAAACTTTGTTCAGTAACCTTACTTAACAGTTTTTGGCATAATATGCATTTTATGTTGGTTTTATAGTTTTCATATGTTTTTCCAGTATATTTCACCATCATTTAAAAAAAAGAATACTATAAGTAGTAGATGTTTTGTAGTATCAGTCTGTCAGTTTCAACATGTAAATCTACCAGCAGGTGTCATGAAGGCTGAAAGAATTGATGATGAAAGAAATGAAAAAATGTCCATGACAGCTAAGTCTGGACAACAGGCATCATTGTATTAAACATAACTTTGATTCAGCATTTCTGAAGATCACAAAGTCAGCAACAGTATCTTCCTTGAAACAATTGTAATCACAATCAGAAAGAAGTATACCAGCTTATTGAAAGCGTACTGTACTGGTAAGCAGTCTTATGGCTTGTCTTGGTATAAAATGTGTACATTTTTAATTAAATTTAGACAAATTTTAAAAGAAGATCTTGCTTTTTTTTTCTGATAAATTAAAATATTTGAAAACCTGTACTGCTCGTAATTCTAAAATTAATTTTAAAAAAATTAATGTAAATAATTAAAATGATTTACATTAATTGTTTACATAAATTTACATAAATTAATTTACATGTAAATTTTATATTAATTTACATAAATTAAAATTACACTTAATTTTAATTTAAAACACAATATCAAAAATTTGAAACTTTAAATCTAATCTTATTATAGAACTTGCCTGCGCCCCCCCCTCCCCCCTTTGATTTAAAAATTAGACTATAAAAATGACTGGAACACTAAAGATAAAAGGCATGCGATACTAGAATTTGTTTTATTTAGTCACCAAAAAACAAATCTAATGTAATAAAAACCAACTCCCCAGTCCTTGAAAATGACTTTTTGAATAAAGTCATTTTCAAGGACTGGCTAACATACTGCAAAAAAAAGAAAAGGTTTAAATAGTGTTTGTTGTAGTAAGTGAGAGAGTATCCTTGTGCACATGCTCAAATGCCAAATAAAAAATCAGAAATTATGAACATCATACAAGGGGGTATCAAAGTTTTTCCCCTGAGCTTCTCTGTATTTTATGAACATTTTTTTTTTACTGTATTGTCTTCTTTATCCAGTAATAGATGCAAAAAGTTTTATTGCTCTTTCTTTTGTTGCAGAGCTGAATGTGTGAGAGAGTATCATCATGGATAAAGTTTTGAATTATTTGAAATCGATCCATTATCAAATTCTTGTTTTAGCAGTGAAGGACTGACTCCATAAAAATGTGTATGCTGTATGGGGATATCTGTCCATCATATGACATTGTAAAACATTGGTGGGGACAGTTCAAGTGTGACCAATAATATCCATAATGAAAGAAGCAAACTTTATTCTGCAGAATTTTGTTTCTAATGCAATTCATACGTTATGGCCTAGGGATGATACTTTCTTCCAATATAGAAAGCACTGAAGATTAATAAATTCAAAGAGAAAAAACTTGCATTTTCAACTAACTTGCATTGCTAATAATCTAGAACCCCATAAGCCAAAACACCATCCTCCATTTACAATAATTTAGTAAAATCCGCCTACCTTGTCAATCGCAGTTATGAAAGACCAATGAGAGAAGTGCAGAGACGGTATACATTGAACATTAGAACAAATTGATGTGGTAAAACTTTAAACCGGTAGCCATTTTTATACATAAGATTAAAAAAAAGTTGGTGCAAGTTTACATGTTTTCACTGGGGTGATTTGTATGGTGATGCAATCCACTGAAATGCTATAACTTCATATATTTAATGCACTTATAGCATTTTTTTAGTAAATTGCTGACTTACTTTGACAGACAACTGACTTTCTGTTGTGAATTCATAAGACCAAACTATGATTTCCATACAGCAATCAAAGTCTCTGCTAGCTCTGAATGGAATTAATAGATAGCAACCCAACTGGAATCATTAAATTAACAGCATTTAACTTAATTGTAATCGTATTTGGAAAATAACTTTTTTGAACTAAATTGAAACAAACAGAATTTAAAAAAATAAATGACAACAGTACTTTTAATGTGACTGAAGGCAAAGAAATAGATATTTTTCAGAACAGTTCTGTCACTTACAATATGAGGACTGACCAGATGCTATTGTGAAAGAAGAAAGAATTGACATAGTAGTCCTTGGTCAGAAACTGACAAGTGCACAAGGAAGCATAAAATATAACAGGTTATTCCGTGCCCGCGCGTGTGTAAAAGCTGAATTCTTTCTGGTTCAGTTTTAGAACTGCTCTTGACAGTCAAGTCTGAACAGTATTGTTAAACAAAACTTGACTCAATTTCTGAATATGTGCAAAGTCTGCTACAAGTAACTTTTTGGAACCAACCATAATCATTTGATGTCTAACAGAAATTTACAGACAAAAAAATGTTAGCTCAATTAATGTTTAAAAGCATATTGTACTGGTAAACAATCCTATAGCTGTATTTTACTATAAAATGTGTATTGTCAGTGAAACTTAATTTCTAGCACAGTGGCGCCTCCGTAGCCAGGTGGGAAGGAGCAGCAGTGCGTAGCACACGCTTCTTGATTAGACCGGGGTTCGAGCCCGTCACCACCAAATACGGAGGATGCGGAAAGGTCATTCAGGGAATGACCACCGCATATCCCGGAGCAATATGGCCTTAGTTGCTAATGCTCCTAAAAACCAAATAACAACAACATCTAGCACAGTGTGGACTTTAAAAAAATAAAGTGTGTGTACCCTGTATGCACGAAAGATGTTTTATGTGAAAACATCCTTGACGAAACTCAGAGCTGTTTTAAGATTGAACGGCTAGAACCGAAGTTATGACCGATGTAACGTTTTATGCTCACACATACTACTTACTCTACCAAATGTTGGGAAGAGGTAAGCAAAATCCAAGCCAACTGTCTAATTCCCATTTGATTGTAGCCATTTGTTGACTAGTATGATTGCAACAATAGAAGTATTTGTATTGTTGCAATCTGCATTTTCATTACATTCCATTGTTAGCTGCCACTGTAGATGTTTGCACATTAATAATTTTCTGATTAGTGAAAGGCACTGAGTGCCACACTGCTATAGATGAGTGTTCAATGATACCCAAGTCAAATGCAGAGCATTGTTGAAAGTATCCAGCAAGCCAACCTAAGAAAATAAAGACTGAGGTAGCAATGAGAACAAAAAAGACTATAGAGACTGTGTAAAAGAGAAACCAAAAATCGAGCATTGGGTTTAGCAGTGCCTTCAACCAGCAATGCTGCTCCATCTAACAACGATGTATCCAAAGTGACTATTATGTACAACAGAACATTTCTCCAATTGTGGAACAGATGAGTTTAAATGATCAAGCTCCTTTTCCTTATGCCGACTACCATTTACATAAGAATGCACATCAAGAGTTTGAAAGGATATTTATCAAAAATGATTTCTATTCTGTATTAGCTATCATCTATGGTTTGAAAACAACACAAAGAAACCAGCTGCTAAAGATACACCATTGAAATGCACTGCATTTCCCAGTGTTGACATCGACGGGATCCTTGTGTGTAATAGCTGTAGAGGATCACTTAAGAACAAGGATCTTAAGTGTTACCCAATGGCCAAGTGATACAATGGTTGGCTACATTTCTCCTAACAGTGACATGCAGGATATAATTGGCTTAATTCGTTTCATTTTGTTGCCATACTCTTACTAGCATATCCATGATCATGAGCAGCAATTTCAACGTTAACTTTGGATTGGAAGAAACTAAATTGTTAATTACTTTCCTGCAAGAAACGTTTGATCTAACTCTCAACACTAATCCCTCAATTTCAACTACAAGATTGGGTACCTCAATCAATGCTGTTTTCCAGAGATATTTAGATACATTGCAATCTCAAGTATATGTCTCTTACTTTAAAGTTATTATTATATTAGTACCACTCTTATACCAAGTGAAATTAATAATATAGTTTATTAGGCTGTTCGCCTACATTACTATACATTAAAGTGATGTTTCAGGTATCTTACCAATACCCGTGATCAGACCATGCTATTGGGGAAAAGGAAAATAGAAAAGGTTACAAATTGTGAATATTCTGGAATAATTTCGCATGGTATTGATTTAATAATAACCTTAATAGCAAACAACCAAGTAGCTTCCTTCCTTAACTATATTGGATCTCTTACTTTGGTTATCATAAATCCATTGTATCTTGTCTTCTAGCTGAAATTATGGAAATTTGTGAATGATCAAAAAATATTTACAATACAAAAGCTCTTATTTCATAATTAATATATACAAATCAAAATACCTAAAAGAAACATGAAGATTAGTAACCTTTACGGAAATGAAGCAAATGGCATCATTTTTACATTGCATTTTAGTGACATATTGGTTTTACTTCAATCCAAAATTTAGTAGGTGCTGCCAAAGATGTTTTCACATAAAAAAAAAAAAAAAAAAACCCTGCCTACAAATACTAATATTCAGCTTTTTGGAAGTTGGCAGTTATCTATGCATTATTATCCCATAAACATATGACAATGGTTTTTGATTATAAAAGTTTGAGCACTTATAAGAATAATCCCTTGCTTGCTACTACACAAACTATTTAAACTTACCAATTTCAGTATATAAGACAGTCCTCATAAATGACATTATTCAAAAAAAGTACATCAGTACAGGTTGAGCTTTGAGCTGAACTTGATTTTTTATTATTTTTTATTAAACTGCACTTGTCTTTTGGTGGCTCACTAAAAAGAAATTCTAATATTGCATGCATTTATTTCTCTTTGGTATTTAGAGTGAAAGGATTCCACAATTTTTAAATGGGAAAAAGGGGGCATTATCTTGCATTATGAGATTTGATCGTGAGAACTCAATTTCATGATAACCGAATCTTTGATATTTTTAAAGTAATTTCCAGATCAAGTATATCATATTTTCATGTAGTTCTAGTAAAAATTACATGATCTCCTGATTTCTGAAAGTTAGAGGTTGGCAGCTCTGCAAATAAAATAACTGATACAAAGCACAGTACAGTAAATTGAGGTGGTGGGGGTCTTCACATATTAAATGGCTGAATTTTATCTGTAATAAAATTCATATATTGATGCCAAGAAGAAAGAAAGATTTTGTTATACCTCTTATATTTTAGTCAATTAAACCTGATTATAGAAAGATTATTTGTAACTGCATGATACATCTACAGGAAAAAAACCCGATTGATCTGTTTTGTTTGAAAAGGGGGCTGTAGCTCAGATTTAGTGCAAATGAGAAATTTTTTAAAAATTATAACATGAAATTTAGCAGTGAAGGCTATTTTCTTATTTCACTAAAGGGGAAAAAATTGCATCACTCTTCATAAATTGATTGTGTTTAGTATTTAAATAATATTTGATTGGTTTTAGCAGTTTATTGGAAAGAACTTTCATGCATTTTATCAGTATTTTAATAAATATAACTAGAATACACAAGAGGCCACTTTATTAGTTTTCTGGGTTCTTCATGGAATGGATTCAGTGATATATCAAAATCATGCCATAGGGTTGGTTGGTGGTCCATGTCAACTCAGTTGCTTCCCATGTTTGTTACAAATTCGATGGTTGCAGATCTCTACTCTGAAGAGCTTGTTCCACCTCATCTCCCAGATGCTAAGTTTTATTCATATCTGATGAATAGGGAGCCACAGCAGGAGGTTGAATTCATTTGTGTACCTGGAACCAGTTGTGTTCAATTCTGGCCTTGTGACATACTTTATCTTGTTGGAAGGATACATTTACAGATAGATATGCTGCAGTTATGAGGGGAGGGTGCACATGATTGGAAACCATAAGGAAAATGTGAATTATTTGACAATTTTTTCTTAAAATGCAAAATTTGATGTAGCACTTCCTTAGGGATGATGATGTTGTCATATGTGAATATTTATTTGCATTGTTTATCATAATGGAATATACTCTTCCTCTTAGCTGGCTTAATTATGCAGGTAATTTTCATAAATATGTTTCCTGATAGAAAAATAGCAATAAAATATGGTCGTGGAAGAGAAACTGCACATATGGGAGAAAGAGGCAGTGACAACTGCCAAAAATGTACCATTTTCCACTTGCTACAGATTGTAGAAAATAAAGTAATTCCGAGCTATATTCCATTGCAGTGACCTTTTGACTTACTAAGAGAGATTAATGAAAAAAATCAACTCAAAAGAATCTTTTTTTCAGTGCCAGCATTGGAAGGCGACTCAATAGGCTACAATTGATCTCTTGTGAACAATCTGAAGTATGTGGGATTCCTCTAAAAAATTTCCTTTCATTTCTCCAGTTTTAAGAGGTTAATAGTCAGGAGAAAAGCTTTATGAGCTTTTTCTTAGTCACCAAATTGAAAAGTACAAGTGATCGCTAGTAAGTGGCACCAACTCATATCTGAATCCAGGTCATGATCCAAAAAAATTCTGAAAGAAAACATTAATGAACTATTTGAGAGGAAAGAACTTCTGGGAACTTCAGGTGAAGACAATCCTAAACAGGCCAAGCAAGCTGATAACTCTAGGTATGTTATCATCACTTCTGCAGAAATTTTGTTCATATGCCTTAATTCTGGATTGAATAAAGCAGCTTGCTTGTTTCTTTTAAATGTTGTTAACATTTGAAATTTTGAATGTAGCTCTTCATCCTAGTTTACCTTGCATCCATGCACTGAGGTTGTTATGCCTAATGACCCTAGTGTATAGAGGTCATTATGTGTAATATGTTTAACTAGATATGGTGAAGGATGTTATTTGCAAATTTGTTGTACCAACAGTTCTTGAATCTTCCACTTCCATTTTGGAAGTTGATTGCTATCATAGGTACAACCTCTATAAAGGAGGTTGTTCCAACTGTTATTTTGCTATATATTACTTCGTTTTAATAACATCAGTGCAAGGGATACCAGTATGTCTAAATCAACCATTGTTTGGAATGATATACTCCATTAGGTAGCATTCTCTAAATCCACTCTTTGGGGAATTCACAGGATCCCTTTCATTATTACAGCAATCAAGAATGTCAGGTAGTGTGATAGTTGTAAGCTGCAACCCATAAAAACCAAGGCTGAGTAACTTCCTTTATATTGTACTCACTTTTAGCCACTTAGTTATGTATAGACCTATAACTTCACTTTGCAAAAATGACTCTCAGTAAGACATTCTCTTGTATTATATCTTGTATTCTAGACTGACAGGTAACAAGTTTTTAAGTAATTTTATTCAAATCAGTTCACTGTACAAAATTTGTCATTTAAATGAAATCATTTGATCCTTTGAACATTTGATGACTTGATTCACCATTTGCGTTCGGCCTTCTATCTGCTCACAGCATGAGCTGCAAGAGAATGCAGCATTATCCAAACCCACTTAAGTAAATTTCAGCAGATCTCAGTGAATAAGCTTCACCCAGATGATTTTTCTGGTGGAATAGTTTTTAGGACAACATAACAATCATAAAAGTTAGGTGATACCTTAAGTTTTAAACTGACAACAATGTAAACCAGGGCAACACAGATCATGCAAGCCAACAAGCTTAGCTGAAAAATTTGTTTAATAATGCACTATATTCAATCCACTCCCAGGTTACTTAGTCTTCTACTCCTCTAGCTGCTTCATTATTGTTTAGGATATTTGGCACCTGGTTTCTGATGTATGGTACATTAGCAGAGACAATGCCTTTCTTGGTGTTGACTTAGCTTTTCAAGGTGTTTTTTTTTTTTTTTTTTTTTTTTTGTAGTTGTTGGCACATCAGCTTCTGTGGCCATAATGCACCTCCCAAGGTTTTTGCAGTACTTTGATCCAAGCCCAAGGTGGGATTCAAACCTGCAACCTTTGGGTTGCCAGGCAAGGTGTTTCAAGAGATCTCTATAATAATTGTGCAGGATAGTAAGGGAAAATCAGTAACAGAATTATGGAGCATTATTAATGAACACTCTTTTCTACCTGAACTGAAAACATCACCAACAGATTCTGTGCCAACACTCGTGGCACAGAATTTGTTGGTGATGCTGATAAGTTAGATTGATTATATTTCTAAATTTGATAAAATTTTGTATTGCTTATGGAAATAGCCCATTAATTTCTTGATAACTGATAACCATTTTTATTTGATTTTTTTTACAGAATTCTTTCACTTTAGTCAAATAGACTATTTACATTGTTCATTAAAATTTTATTTATTTTTTTTTTACAGATGTGTGTCTGTGCCACATATATGTAAACATTTTTGTGAATAGGACTTCATTAGAAGCAATGAATTTTAATTGTCACATTTGTGACTGGGTAACATTGTGACTAGCAAGCAAAACTTTTAGAATGTAATGGCACCTTAATTATTGTGCAAGATGCCATTACTTTTGAAATGGCTTTCTGAGTTTTATCATGAAGTAGTGATGTGACAGGACATTGCCTGAATATACCAGAGTCTTTCTTTCTTTGTCTGTTCTCTGGGTTCCTTAATCTGGCAAAATTGTGCAACTGTCTAACTTTGTATATGCTGATTTTGACTTGTAAATTACTTATAAATAACTGTAAGTTAACAATGAAAAGGATTGGTAGTATTGTAAGATTTTAAATTATTCTTTTCAGCTATTCTTTTGTTTACAACATGGTAATTTTACTTTGTAATTATTGTTTTTAATTTTTTGGGATCCATGCTTTGAGTTTGCTTAGTTGAAATTTGTTTTTGTCTCAAATTATACTGACAATCAAATAATTTGCAGAAATCCTGTTGTATAATATTTCATTAAAATTATTGCACAGTATTCTGATTCCACATAATGTTTCATGAGTTAAGATTGAAAATGTTGCTCCTCACTTTGTTTAAAGGAATACAATTGAGATGTTCAGTTTATTTTCATGTTATAGAAATTAAAGTAAAACATACCACAGATAATAAAAATATACATAACCAAGTCTGTGTAATTTTAAAATTATTGAACATTGTTTGTGAAAAACATGCCATATTGAATTCTCATAAAATGGTTAATAATCCCATCTGTTTGTCGTTTTTTATAATGAATTTATGTGAAAATAATAAATGATTTTATATTTTTTGTGATTTCATTATACAAAAATTAAAGTAAATCTTTTGCATTTAACATTACACTCTGAACTTTTATCCCAAATCAGAATATTTTACTAAAATTTAATTTGAAAATATTAGTCTTTAAAGTTTCATGTAATTTTATTAAAAAAAAAAAAAAAAAAAAAATGATTATGAAAAACCATGCATGTGATTATTCTTAATAGCTTATCATAATTACGACATAAAGAACTAGCTCTAGAAAATTGTATATATTAGAATATGTATATTTTAGATGCACATTTTTAAAATGCAAATATTAATGTTTGCTATTTCAACATCCAGCACTTTATCATATAGTAAAAGCCAACAGTTTTAATATTGATAAACTAGGTTGAGATCAGTTGAAGCTGTAATGTTTTTATTTTTTTTAAATATTCACTTTATATTTTTATGTGCATGTATGATTAATCTGATGAAAATAATAATCACCCAAATATATCATGAATTACAAAATAGGTTTGGTGTGATTAATTTTTTCTTCACTTTTTTTTTTTATTTTAGTAAATAAATGCTTTTATTTTGTTTTATAATTAGCCTTGTTAACCATGCATATAAAAATATACTTACATTATTTTGAGTTCACTGTGTTCTTAAAAAAAAAAGTTGTAAAACAAAACATAGCAACAGTGAGCCTTCAGATACTTTAAATGTTTACAAAATGACAGAAATTGTCATTTTGATTCTGTATGATTATTATTCTTCATCTATAAAAGCCATTTTATACATAGCTGTATAAAAAGCTTATCAAAGTTCTGTTGATGTCATGTGTATTTTTCAAAAAAAAATTATAGTAAAGTGAGCTTTAATTTTATTTTAAAGTAAAATTAATGAACTGCTATAAATCTAAACTTAATATTATTAAATAAAATTACCTTTTTCCTCAAATGTTATTTTAAGGGCTTCCATAAACTATACAAAATATGAAATAGCTACTGATTCAAATTATTTTTTATATTATTCTGAGGCCTTTTTTTTTTCTCCAATTTCTTGTTTCTCCTAAAACAGTATAATTTATTGCCATACTTGTTAATAAATTTGATTTTAAAGAATCTTTCAAATGTCATATGGGTTAATTTGCTAGTTTTTGGAGGATGGAAGAAAAACAACACTGAAGACACAGTTGTCTTGTTTGTGCTGGCTGACTGTTTCTTTTGTACTTTTGCTTAGAGAATTCCAGATAAATTTTTAATTAATATTGTTATATAGGAAAGGTATATACGAGATTATTTGCTGGAAAACTAGTTTACTGCAAGCTTATTGGGTGGTTTTTTTTTTAGCTCCTGTGTATTCACACATGATTCCTCTATACTGTGTACTTAGGCTAGTGCTTTTCACATTGAAGCAATCTCTTTACCAGTTCTCCTGTGAGCAAAGTATAAATATTGTCTTTTTTTCCCACTCATTAAAGACCACAGTGGTTACAATGTATTTTAGATCACCTCAGCTTCTCATATCATTGAAAAGAAATTAACATGCACACACCCCTGTGGTTGTTGATGTTTTGGCCCATTTCCTTAGATTGATTTTATAATTAGTTTTCACCAGCAATATCCAAATTCTCCTTTTTTTTTTCTGCATATATTAAATTGAATTTTGAAATGTACACTCAGAATGGCTCTATTTTATTTTTTTTGTTTTGTTCATCTGTTTATTGAATTTCACATCTTTCTACAACATTTATACAGTATCTTTCAGCAACCTTAGATATCATTGGATACTATCCTTTTTCATGATGAAGTGAAAGATAGAATATGCAGTCTTTGTAAGGGGATAAGTAAGACATCTGATTTATAACCAAAGTTAAACCATGCATTAAAAAAAAAAATCCTTAGCTTGATGCTTACTTTAAAAATTTATTTTTAAAGTAAGCATATTGTAGACTCAGTGTATTTTTAAATTTTGCAATTTTGAAGGCCTAAAAATTTTATATACAACTTTAAATTATTTATGAATAAAATGATCTTTATTTATGGCAATGCTTCATTTTAATATCCACTATAAATCCTAGGTCACCATAAATCATTTTTTTACAGTATAATGATATTACTTCTTTTCATAAGAGGCTGTTCCTCTTTAGAAATGAAATTAATTAATTACACTTAGTTTTCTGTGTTGGTCAATTTTGCTATGTTTTTAACTTCTGCAATGATATACAAGGATAGTAACTGTTGTGTGTCTTTAAGAATACTTATTCAAATTTTTGTATATTTGAAGAAACCTTTTTTTTATTACTTTTCAAAAAGCAACAAAAAAATTTTTTTTTTTTTTTATTGCACGACTAGAGGAGAAATTTCTTCAACTATCACACATTTTTTATTACTATTTGTAATACACATTATAATAAACAGTAACGTTTACTTCAAATGCTTAACAAAAAATAAGTATAATATATCTCATTGCTAAATGAGAATTTAAGATAATTTTGAAATGTAATTATTTTTTGAACTTAATATTGTGCATAGTTTTATTTGAATTTTAAAAAAATTATAAAATGCATGAATTGATGAATAAAAGATACATCTGTCCTTTGAATGGTAATAAAGCTTGTGCCTTTAATATAAAAATGTAAATTTTTTTTGTCATCTATTAATTTACCATTAATTCAACAGGTCAGCAAGGGACGATGGTGTTGCATTAGTAATGAAATTGAACTAGATAAAATCACCATATATGTTTGAAAAGGTTAAAATTCTTTTGAACAAGTTACCTTTTCCAATTTACCATTTGAATTTTTATATTTTGCTTTGTAGTTTTTCTGACTGAAGTTTTCTCCATTATACATGTCATTCATTTATTAAAGTAATTGTTCCTTAGCAGTTTAATAACACTTAATGTTGGGTATTAGGTATAAGCCATACAATTAATCTGGTTTGTATGGCCTGTACCTAATGGCACACAGCTTCATGTGTTTGTATGTGTGGATGTAAATAAAACTTTCTAAGGAAATTTTTGTAAATGATCACCATTCACATACATAAATCAGAAGTGGTAATTTTTCTTTTTTCCAATATGTTTATGGTGCTGATAATTGAAACAGATTAGCAATAACCTCTCAGACTAACCCTTATTACTTTGAGTATAAACTTTAAATACTGCAAAGTTTGTAACTCCACTCAATTAATATCAAACTATATTAAATTATCTCCTGCTTGAGATGAAGCTTGTCAACACTTTCATAATGTTAAGTAAGAATATGTCACTGATTAAGTAATTTTTTTAAATTAATTAATTTAATATTTGCTTTGCCATGTATTTTGTGGCATTCAGTGCATTTTAGGTATTAATTCATTGTATTCACTTGTTATATTTTTATATAATTCCTTTGGTAAAGACTGACTTGTTTTTTTAATGATGCAAAGGATTTTTTTTTTTGGCTTAAACTATATATAAAGTATGTTATTACATCTAGCTGGGGGGCTGTGTTCATTTTTTTATTATTTTCAGCACTTAAAGCACATTCCAAATGAAGTAACTGATCACTTTCAGTACAAGCAGGACAGGGTGATGATTTATGAAAATTTCCTTTTGCTTCGAAGTCTCCAGTTTATCATTTTTCTTTAATAGACTGTTTAGTTTCTGCCGGCACTCTTCTATGCTTGTATATGAGTGTGAATGTTTTGTGATTTGTAAAACTTGTTACTTGAATTTTTTTAAGTTCTTTCAAATATTCATTAATTTTCAAAAATTAGTTGAACTTCCATTTTCTAGCATCAAAAAGTGCAGTCGTTTCCACTTCTTGAATGGGGCAAACTGAAGTTGATTGCAGATTTGTTCTAGTTTTACCAAAATCTCTTGATAATTCAAAAAATTATTCTGTTGGGTGCCAAATCTTGTACTTAGATTCTATATACACATGTACACACGCACACTTTATGGACAGTTTTTATTAAGATTTTAATATGGGATGTCTTTATCAATTCTTGTTATTTTTGCAACAGAAAATGTTTAGAAGTATAGATTTTTTTACTGTATTTTGTAAACTCATTTATCCCCATCATAACTTAAATCATAATATAATAGGATTAGTTAAATTTCAAAGCAATAACTTAGATTTTCATGAAAAATGAATACTGATACTGGTAATCAATATTTGTACTGGAATTGAGGTTTAAAGCTGTTATGAGAGGACTGCTCATTCTTAGAAGTATTCCACTAAAAGTGTTTACACTAAGAATTTTATGCATTTTAAATGCTGGTGATTGTAGTATATGTTAATATGTTATAAGTTATTTAACAAAGTTTGTACTTTATTATGTATATTTAATTAGATAGATACATTTTCTTTTATGCTGCGCTATTATAAACTGTTTAATAATTAGATTCTGCTGCAATATATTCCAAGATCAGAAAATGTAGTTCCATTTGTGTGTTCACAGATGTACATTCTCACCCCCATTTATTACATTGTACATAAGGTCTCAGCTGTAGAATTTAATATATGTTCTTGCTAGTTCCCTGTGGTACATAATTGTAGAAACTCAGCTTATATAAGTGAAATAGAATGCTTGTTCGATGCATTATTTCTCATAATATATTTACTAATAATACTTAATAGGGAACTGTTACTTAAATATATATTTCTAAAGATATATTTGTTTAATATGCTTTTTTGAAAAACATCACACCTAGGAATTTTTTTCAGTACTGGAAATAGAAAATTGAAATGTACACTCAAAAGTCAATATAATATTCCTATCCCTGTAATAGTCTATTGACATGTAATTTTTTGCATTACAAATTGATCTTTACATCTAGTTATAATTAATGCAGTTTTATCTTAACTGGAGTTCTAAATCAGCTGAGCCTTTATAACTGACCTGTTACCAGATAATTCATTTATGTTAAGGCACATGTACTGTAAGTGAAGAAATATAGGGTATTGAAATAAATTGACTGTATATTGAGTACTGTAACCTACTGAAATATAGTACAAGTTGAATTTATCACTATCACCGAGTGGAATTACAGGTGGATTCAGTTACTTGCTTCAGATGCAGTATCTGTAAGTTGTACTGAAAAATAAAATAGTTTTTAATATGACTAACTTGGATCTTTATTTAAAATTAATTTTCTCTTCAAAGTCAAATTTTGTTTTCTTGACATTATACTTTCCATAGAATTTGCTAAAATATTGTGATAGTTTCAGTTCCCAAACTATTATTGGTGATAGGGCAAATTTTAATAGCAAAACCTTTAAAAGCAGCAAACATGTAAATGAATATTTACAGGTTTGTAAAACTATTGTTGATAGGCCAAGTTTTAATAGCAAAACCTTAAAAATAGCAAACTTGTAAATGAATAGAATATATACTAACAAAGGACATTTAGAAATGTAAGCCTGCTGTTGGAAATAAAAATATGGAAATAAAATAATTATGTTAAATAGTTGGTCATTTTGTTCTTATACAGAACAGACTTTTTTTTTTTTCTTGTAGGGTTCTTAACCTTTAAACACCAACTGTTGAAAAATATATAATTGTCTCGTTTAAAATAACAATGCGTGTGTGTTTATGAGAACCCCAAACACAAGCAGTATTAGAACCTTTTAGTGCCGTACATGGGTTGGTGGTTGAGAAAACAAAAGAAGATAATTGTTGGCATTAGATTTGGACTTCTGTAAACTGTAATTTTCAGGAAATACGTATGACGAAAGATTGTTCCATGAAAACTGCAGTTGAATTAATAAATGAGGAAGATGAAAAGTTAGTTCTGTGTGTTTCAAGTTGGACAGTAAATAGATGTTGGCTGGTCACAGAAAGTGTTCGGATTGTTTTGGAAGAGAGAGAGAGAGAGCAGGAATTATAGGAGCCAATTCAGAAGAACAGTGCCCGTGGAAGCATCTAGAAAAGACATACAGCAGATGCAAAACGTCTGAGCTGATAGCGAAAGAGTTTTTTGGAAGCAGAGGAAGCAATATTTGTAATGTGCTTGTGCCAAGAGAGATTACAAGTCAGGGTAATCCCCAAAAGATATATCATCTTGCCTAGAAATCTGACTCACCAAAGATAATCATAGGAGCTGAAGAATCCTTTTTGCGAGATATAAGGCAGGACTGAGTTTTAGAAGGATTAAAATCAACTAAGTTGTCTTTGCCGCACTGGTGAATTACCTGGAGATCAGCATTTAAGGAATTGGTAGCAGATATTTGAGAAGTTGAAGCTGATTGAGCAGGGCAAGGTTTTTCAAAATGGAAAATGAAATGCAATGTGCTATCATCGGCAAAACTGGATAGGATTTCCAGTCAGTGGAAGAAGGTCATTAATATACAAGAGGAAAAGAGTGGGGGAAAAGAACAACCTTGGGGAACACCAACATTAGTAGAGAAGTTAGAAGACAGAGCCATCTACCATCACCCTCAGTGAGTGGTCAGAGAAAACTGGATAACCAATTACAGAAAACAGTTGGCAAACTATAAGATGGAAGCTTGTTCAGAAGACCTTTATGCCAAACATGAAAGCATATATGTCAGGAGCAACTTTGCATTTCATTGAATTTGTCCATAAATGGGTAACAAACCAGAATATCACCAGTGGATTGACACTGATGGAATCCATACTAGCGATTGTTGATCGGACAGAAGGATTCTAGGAAGTTAAAGTTTGCTGTTAATTGATTTCTCATTACTTTAAAAAGAATAAAAATAATTGCGATGGGAGGGATTTGTAACCCTTTTTAGGAACTGGTTGGATATGAGCAAATTTCCAAGCAGAAGGAAAAACACCTTTTGGAATAAGAAAATGAAAAAATGCAAAGAACAGGAGCACATGTTTTGAGAACAAGTGGAGAAATACCATCAGGACCTGGAGCTTTGAGTGCCAATATTTGTCAAAATTCTGACATCCTTTAGAAGAACGACCACAGGAGGCATTGGATGGAGCATGTTGGGAGATGTTTTACCAAGATCATTAATACATGAGTTGGAAGAAAATTGGGATGCTAGCAGGTCAGCTTTATCCTTAGCTGAAGTGACAACAACCATCAGGTTTGGACAGGTGGGGGCAAAAGTTGTGGCCAATAGCTTTGGCAAGAGACCAGAATGCTTGCCTAACATTAGAGCAAGAAGCAAGGTTTCTACTCAGCCTTTTCAAAATCTAGTTTTGACTGATTAATAACTCCTTTACAATTGTTGCGAGCCTTGGTGTAGGCAGAAAATGAAACAAGCCAATTAAGATATGCAACATTCTTCTCTTGAACAGCCCTAGCACATTTATTGGAAAACCAAGGTTTAGATAAATTATGAGATTTTAAAGTGGTGTGGAATAAAGGATGCCATTCCTGCAAGAATTTCACTGCGACATTCTGTGAAAACATTGACATAGGTGCTTAAAGGACCACTCACTTTGGTCATGTACTTAGAAGAGTTGTTTGTGAGAAAATGATCATGTTGACTGTATGGTTAGGATTGTCTGGTATTCTCTTAGGTAAATGAACAATCTGTGCAAAGAAGCCAGCTGGAGTTGTGAACATTAAAATCAAGGAAAATTACCTCTGTTAGGAAAGATGGACTGGAGAAAGTCAAGTTGCAACGAGAGGAAGTCAAAGAGCTCCAAGGATTAGTGGAGTTGGGAGAAGAAGAGACAACAGATGAATTTGACAGAATGGGGCAGAGAGACTAAGCCAGAGAAGGTTGAAAAGAGGAGTTCCCAAATTATCAAGTCTCTGACAGGAAACATCGGAGATATATGCACAAGTACCATCTTTGAGACAAAAGGAATCATACAGCGAATAATTTCGGGAACTGCGATGAGCAGTGGTTGAATCAACTGATAACATATTCTGGCAGAAAAAGTACATGGAGTTTGGCAGACTGCAAGAGGAAATGGACATCATTGAGATTAAAACAGACCACGTATATTTGTGAAATGAACTAGGAAGTGTTTGGTAGGTTTAGATATTTTTGCGGATAAGCTAACTCTATTAGTTTGAAAATTAATGGTGTATTCAATAGTAAGGAAAAGTGAGGGGGGGGGGACATGCTGTATGAAGTAATGAAATTTTGGATATGGTGTACACATGGTAAGAATATACCCAGATCCCTGATGTAACGTGGCTTCGACATTCCCCCCACCCCTTGCATACACACTACTCAAATCCCTGCAGTCACCATCTGGCGGAGTAGAGGTAGCAAGATTATACACTAGCTGATCCGGAAGCCTCCTAGAGAGTTACCAATAGGTTCGGTCCGGTGTACTAACTAGCGGCCGGCCTGCGAACACCGTTTTAGAGCTGTACCCTTTAAATGTAAGGAAGTTTGGATCTTGCAATGATGTCCATCATAACCTCAAAAGATATCAGTCATACTGCATGATGGAAGGATTAACCGGAACTGAGCTCTGGAGACAACGTGAGTTCCACCAATTCAAGCCTCCAATAAGCAAAGTGGTGATATTGCACCGATTGATGAGTCAACTACCACCTAGTATTGCCTGGTAGGTAACACAGATGCGCAGAATTCCTCCATGTGGCATAGATGCCACACCTCGACCCCTGCTTTCGTTTGTTTACACCTGGGTTGTCACCCACCATCGTGAAGGTGTAAGCAGAGGATTTGGCTGTCACAGACCGGCCGGAATTGGGTCCGGTTGACTTGGGTGTCACCCGAATATCAGTTCCATCAGTGTTTTATACTTCCAGGTAGCAAGTACAGCTTGTGTGGCATATCTGAAAATGTCTGCGACAACCTCAAGGACCAATATAAAATAAAAGGACGCTGGACTGGAAAAAAAAGTTGGTCACCTGTGGTATTTACAGCAAAAATAAGACAGCTCTGAAGGTTAAACTGTTTTCTCTCTTTCCACTAAGAAAAGTGGGATCAAGGAGAGATGAGTGGCAAAAATGGTAGGGGTGTGATAGCATGTAGTGGGTTTAAAGGATATCCTGTTAAAGAAGTAGCTGCGCAAAGAACAGTAATAAGAGTTTAAGGGGAATGATGAGTTGTTAACCAAAAATCGGCAGTAAATTGTGTTTAAAAGTTTGTGCTAAGTGATTGGCAATAAATATTACATCTACTTCTTAACTGAAAACTGATGGAAACAAGACAAGAACTGGTTCAAACTAACCAAGTTAACCAAGGACCTCATCTGATTTTTGAAAGGGTTGGGTTTTTTTTTTTAAAGATGATTGTATAACATCTGGAAAATGTCCCAACCCCCCCTACCCCGAAAAGAGACCAGTGTTAATCGCTGCACATAAAAAAAAAAAAACACTTCAATGTGGTTTTTTGACTAATCTAAATTTTGCCTATACTCCAGAGATGAGAAGCACACGGTTCATAAGTAAAGCAAGAAGCATTTCATCCATATTGTATGCAAGGTGTCATACAAGCTAATGAAGTTTCAGTGATGCTCTGGAAGTGTTTTAACTATTATTAAGTGAAATACCAACCATGATGAATTAAGCTGCTATTCAAATATTTAATGATCATGTGCCTTTTGCTGAACATTTGAGGGGTACTCCTGTGTTCTGATGACAATGGTCAGAGACAAAGACATCTATTTTAAACTTGCATGATGATATGTTACGGCATTTAAATTGGCCAGATAAGTCAGAAGATTTAAATCCTCTACAGAACTTGATGGGACTTTAATGGAAAGTTAAAACACAACGTCCACGAAACCTGAATGAATTATGGACTTACTGTATTCAGAATGGCTTAATTTGATATAAACAGCATTGAGGAGGTGGCTGAGTCCCTTGCAATGGGAATCCATGACATGCTTCATGTTAAACGAGGAATCGCACATTAGTGACATTACTAATTGAAAAATTACACAGATGACAAATTTTTTTGTCCAAGTGGCCCAAAAGGCCCTTACCATTTAAAATTACTGACTAAACCTTTTAATGAAAATATCTACGTCACAATTTATCTGTGTTTGTTGGAAAATTTATTACACTTGAAAGATTGCATCCTTTATATATCTATCAACTTGAAAGTTTTTGCTTTGATGATACTCCATAATTTTGTTCAATGTCAATGGTTTTAATTGATTAATGTCATTTTGAATTTTGTCTTTTAACTCTTCAGTGCTTTGTGTTTTTTTTTTTAACAAGCACATCTGGGAACTGCAGATTCACGGTGAAGAAATTGACTTGTTTTGACAGCTGTCTGTTTTCTTTTCACAAAAAATAGTAAAATTGTTTTGAAATTGGAACGATTAAAAAACATTTGGTTGTAGTGCAGTGCAACTGTTTTCCGTAATTTATTTAACAAATGCTAATGAATTTGTTGCTTAATTTCGTTAGTGAATACAGTTGTGATAAACACCTGCGAATGGGCTGTAATTGTTCAGTTAACATATATAAAATATTTTCTGCACGTTTTCATTTCCAATTCGATGCAAGGATGATACCCTCAGGGCTACCGTGTGCAGGTGCACAGCTCAAAAGCGCCTAAATTAAATTCTGTGTGATATCCTTTTCCATGATGGGAGGTGCCATCCAGAATTTAATAGTTTAAAATTGAATGATTTTTCCCATTTTTGTTTTGTACTACAAAAAAGTTACCGGCTTAGATACTTTTAGTATCAGAACACAGTTGGTTCCCTTCCCCACTCCCCAAATATATTTGTCATATTCTTGTAGCGAAATACATTTAAATAACCCTACAATTCTTTTTTGGTGAGGCGCCGATAAGACTGCACAAAGGCAAGTGGTGTTCCTGGACACCTATCAATTTAGAAAGCAATGAAGATTAATAAGAGCTGAAATTCATTAAAAACTAATATAAATGACTTATTTTCATTATTGGTTTTCAACTTCTGGCACGTATTGAAGGTAAAAACAGAATGAGGCAGTAAAATTTCATCATAAGCTGTTTTACCTACGTGATGTAAAGTTACCAGTGCTCAATCGCTGATGGGAAAAAAAAAGATATTTTGCAGATTAGTTTAGTCAGTTTCGATTGTGAGAATCTACCAGATGCTATTACGAAAGAAGAATTCGTCTACGTTCTGGTCGGGTAACTGCCCGACCAGAGCTATATTTTTAGTACTACATGAACGCTTTCCCAAACATGGGGGTGTAGGAGTCAATCTAGGAGGTCATGGTATTTTCATTTCTTAAGAGAGTGGATTTGTGTGGGGGGAGAAGGGGTATGGCAGCTGAACGACTCCATTCTCTCAGCCATTTGGCAATAACCTGTCCTGGATGATGTTTTCTGCTAACGATGGGGCAAACTGGGGTTTCGTCTTAATATCTATCCACACAAACACACCAGCTTGCTTCTGCATCCCATCTTGCTTCTGATTGGCCAGTCCTATAATGTGCTCAATATGGACCCATAATGTATGTACTCATTACAAAAGAGGACACCTCTTTCCACACAGCAGTTTAACCCAGGCCCCCAGGTGGCAATTATTTAAAGGTCAAGCGATTTCAGTGCATTCCACAAAGCGTTATCTTCAAAGTGCTTTTCATTGAATAGGTTACTTTGTTTTAACTGCCTTTTTTATTATAAATTAGAGTAGCTCTTTCACACTACAAGAAGTAGACAAAGGCCCTGAAAAGAAATCCGTGTTTCTATTTCCTTTTCTAGCAATACTAACTGTCTGTGCTGCTTGATCACCTTATGACACTGCTCCTGCCTTCCTGTGGCAGGGTAGAAACTTGGGCAGTAAAGCTAACTCTCAGGGTCAAAAGGAGCAAAATATGGACTGAAAACTTTCCACCGATTAAGAATGAAACAATAACCCAATAATTACTTCACCAACCCAAAGAGACTGAAGACTGTACTGAGTAGAACATCCAAGTTTTCTAATTTTACATCCTTTAACAAACCAGTCCATATGCAATCTATCCCCATTTCTCATACAGAAATGTCTTGAAAGCTTAGCTGGTTTGCTGAGAATGGTGTGAAGACTGAAATCTGGCGACCTGCTGGTTGTAACTAGCAACCACAAATATTCTTACTTCTCAAACACTGCTCATTCTAGGGAGTTCCAATTAAGGTGTCCCCACATGCCACAGACCTCCAAATGTGTAATTTCAGAATGGGACTAAATAATGAATATCTCAGGAGGAAATTGGCCAGCAACTGCAGGATCATAAAGTAACACAGGCAAAGAGAATTATGCTGAAGAATGCTGGTGAGCTTGTTCCAACTACTGCACCATGCTGTTGTAGGGTTTTAGGAGCATCAACAACTAAGACCATTTTGCTCCATGTATATTTTCTGCAAATTGCATATGTTCTGAGGTCGATTTTCTGTTTGCTGAATGAAAAACCCAAGTTTCAGGGAGAAAAAAACCATGCTAGCCTCGCCTGAGACGGATTGACTCGGTCACTTGAAAAAGCCCATAAAAATTCCTCACGTCTTTTCTGCCAGGTACCATCATACTAACATTTACATGCAGTTCACCAAACCTACTTTCATCAGTGAAAGCTGGGTGTTTGAATTGTAGCAGAACCCAATAAGATGATGTGTCAGAAAATTTGACACTTACACTCTTACCCGGCTTACAAGAGTCATTTAGTACTTCGGATATCTCCCTTGATAAAAAATTACACCCTCTTTCGACAAGCCAGGGGGGCTCACATCTGGTGAGTATGGGCTTGGCACACCCAGGGTCCTGAACTGGATATCATCATTCTTCTCTTTCTTGGTGATTTCCTTCTACTGCTCTCTCTCTCTCTCTCTCTCTCTCTCTCTCTCTCTCTCTCTCTCTCTCGGGGTTACTCAAATTTATTTTGCTTGGTGCAGCATAAGCCTTGGGCTTCCTTGCACCATATGCCTAATAATATGATATGACAGACCTGATACAAATACTGCTCATGGAGCAGTAGCCATCCTAGATTCACGAGTCCATTGCAAACTTTCATTGAGCCATCGTAGGTAGCACAGACCACAACAAACAATTACAGTAGGGCCACCCGGAAATTTCTATCACATACCCATATATATATTGTATCTGTAAGTTGCGTATGTTCTCTGGTCGATTTTCTATTTGCTGAACAAAAAAACCCGAGTTTCCGGGAGAAAAAATCCATGCTACCTTCTCCTGAGACTCACTAACTTAGCCACATGTGGAATAGGTCCATAAAAATTCATGTCACCGACAGAACTCGAACTCAGTGTCTTTTCCACCCGGTTTGGGGAGGGCGGTGACGATCTACTACTACCGCACAGGTAGCACACTCACTGGGTGATGCTCCTAAAATCCTACTACAACGACTTCCATTGGAGCTGTTACTACGCATACAGTGATTGGTATTACTGTGACACTTGTTTCGATCTGTCTGCAGCCCAGTTATCCTTGTACCATTCATGAATGTGAAGATCTTATCTGCATTTGCTAATCCCTTTCTGTTTATTGGGCTCCTTCAATGGACACCATCCACGATGGGGTTCTCCCAGTGCAGATGGACAAAGCCTACTCATTGAAATGCTCACTAACAGACAAAATCTAACCATACCAAATACTGGATCACCAACTTGGATCCAGCTACCTACAGGAACAACCTCTGCAATCTATCCACACTCCAAGCCTCTTTCCTAGTATCGAGTGGATAGCTCAAGACCAGGGGTTCCCAACCGGTTGTTCGCGAACCCCTGGGGATTCACGCGTGTTCCAGGAGGTTCACACTAAAAATTCTGTAATGGCATCATCTTAGATTTACATAGGTATATTTTTGTAAACTACAAAATACTGTATAACTAATAATAAACAATAAAGGAAGATAAAATTAAATAAAAAGTAAAGAATTGCCAAAGAAAGAAACCACATTAGTACTTAGTTTTTACCTTATACTTAATAAAAATAATTTTGCATGATTACGTATAAATAATTTTACATGATTTCGCTTATAAACACGTAGTAGTTTAAATATTTTATAATAAAAATGCCGAACTATTATACGATTTCAGAGAATATAGGCTTAGGGGTTCGCGATAAAAAGATTACGTTCAAAGGGGTTCGCGAGGCAAAAAAGGTTGTGTACCGCTGCTAGACGATCTGCTTAATCGTAATCACTACCCATTAATATGTAGAATTCAAACATCACGCTCCATTATCTCAGAAAAGCGCATAAATTAATTTTCCAACGCAGATTGGGCAAAGTACATTTCCAGCGTATCTTTTAATGATCATATCATCGAATCTTATTTGTTGACACAGTCGCTGATCACATTTCGACACAAATACTAGTACGCCTAGTACTAGTATTTAGTAGTAGTACGCTTACTACCATCCCACAATCATAGTCAAGCAACCATGAAACTATAAATTATTGGTGCAACGAAGACTGTAAGAGTGCAAAAAAACCGAGCATGGAATCTATTCTGCAAACACCTTACCACCACCAATCGTTTAAATTATAATAGAGTCAAGGTCTGCCATATTACGAAAAAAAGTTAAAAGCGATTCCTGGATCCGTTTTCCAACCTCAATTCTTAATAAAAATACTAATAAGAATAATATGGAGGAAATAAAGCAACTAAATGGAATTTTTTTTCCATTATCCTCTCTGCTTCATCGGAATGGGCAGGAGCTTTCTACTCCTGCCGAGATTGTAAATACCCTATAGACCTTATTTTCAGTTGTCTGCCTTGACCGCATATGATCTATCATTTCAGGAGATTGAAGCCATATATCACTGCAAAGTGCTGCTGGTCCAGACGGAATAGGTTGCAACTTAAAATAAATCATTATCATGCTGCTAATCTACAATCGCATCTTCATTGAACATACATTCCTCAGTTTGTAGCATCTACGATATGTACTGGCAATCCTCAAACTCAGGAAAGATCACTCTATTCCTTGCAACTATAGATCCATTTTTCTTACCAGCTGCTTGAGTAACCCCCCCCCCACACACACACACACAAAAACGATACACCTTCGACTGACTTGGTATTTTTGGTCCCAAAATCTAATCTCTGTTAATCCAAATTGGTCCAAATAAACCAAATTAATCCAAATAAACCAAATTGGTTTTAAAAAAAAACATCATCCCTGGATCAGATAACCAGGATGTGTTTATAGGGAATGTATCATCAAAATAGCCAAACAGCACAACGTAAAGTTACATTTTACAAGCAACTGCAAAGTTCGCCACAACATAACAGCGTCTGCCCGCGCCTTCCCGGACGTCCTCGACTCCGTCTTTCGCGTGGACTGCCAGTGCGTAAAAGCTACCATCGGACAATCATAATGAAAGTTGGCCGCTTGCATGGCAACGTGCTGGGGCGTCTTGGGAAGGGAATGACATAGCGTTTCAAAGCATCTGGAGAACCATACCTGAGTTCTAAGATCCTTCAGGTCTCGCACAAGCGTTACCAGAGAGATTTCTTGGAAACCTGGTTCATTAAATTCAGCCCAGGTGCTAACATCAACAGAAAAATTGGCATGTTCTCCATCCCTTCCTCTCTCTTGGTTTCATTCTTTTCCAATTTCTGCCCCAGAAAATACCTGATATATATATATATATATATACATACATTTGTGTATATATATATATTTTTTTTTTTTTATGAAAACCCCAAACACGAAAGGTATCAAAACCTGTAGTACTTAGTACCGTGCATGAGTGGAAGGGGAAGTATTGGGGAGGGGAAGGGAATGCCGGAAATTTTACTCTAGAGACAAGTGGTGGTATTGCACCGGTTGATGAGAGTCGTCTACCACCTGGACAGTTAAATTATATTTACATTATGTATATATTAAGTGCAATATATACATAGTCTAAATTTGCTCGCAGCTTGAGGCTTTAGCCCTAAACGCATCTTATTACATTTACATTTATTCTATAACGTTAAACATTTATTGTTCAGCGGTGCCTCCTAAAACTTTTTAGAGAATTACAAACATTCCCCCTCACCTGCTTGCCCATTTGCAGAGTGTGGGGATCATAAAAGACAAAAAAAAAAAAAAAAATAAGTAATAAAATAATAACTAGAAAAGAAGAATGGTTAAGGCGTCCAAGGCCCTGCTGAAGATAGAACTGCCAGCACAAGGAGCTTGAACTCTGTAGAATCACGAACTACACAAGGAGCTGGAGTTGCATTGGATACAGCAAACTCATGCCCCTTACAATTTCCTCACCTTCTAGCAAGCCCAGAGTTAATTCTGCAGACACCAGGAGAATTCGAAACACACTTTTCCGTAAGTTACCATTCAGCCAACCTAACTAAGTACCAACAAATGCGCAGTTAACTTATATAGCACTGCATATTCATAACCACAGAGTAATAAGATATACAGTATCTTACTACTCTGTGTTCAAAACAAGCTATAGCGGCGTAGAGCCAATCAGCATAACACAACTCTCTCCAGACCATGATTGAATATACAGCTCTCTCGGATGTCCGACTTGGACCAATCTTCTACCTTTTTGATCGCCATTATTTATATCGCCCTGTGGAGGTGAATACGTTATGCGCAGTTTTTGTCACTGGGAAAAACTGCACACGATGTATTGAAAAATAACTTAAAATCCACTGTTGAAGGCCAAAACATACGGTAAGCTCCCTTTCTCTTACTTCTTTTTCATTTTTCTGTTTAATTTTACTGAGTTTTACTGTTTATGTTAATGTTTTACTAAATTTAATTTTAGCTTATTGTTATTCGGCGTACGTCAAAAAGCGGCAACTGCCATTTAATAAATTATTTCTAATTCGTGCAGAGCAGTGTGTGCCTTTTCATTCTTAGTACAGTATATGATGATACCGATCGCCAATATGGCTGCCGTTGTTACTGACACGCTGAAACATCGCTCCGCGATTTTTGGATTAAATTATGAGTTCTTAGTGCTTTTATTTCAAGAAAAGTGTATCCAGTGATTTATAAAATACAGCGGACTCTCTAGGTAAGGAACTTTTGAAGTACTTAACTGGAATTTTGCAAGTTACCAGCGTTTTTTTATCTGTTTCCTTTGTTTGCCAGATGTTGCTTACAGTAATACGCGCTCCAAGGACAGTGTCGACAAATGCCTTACAGGTTATTGCAGGTACCATCCCCTTGGATTTACACATTATTTTCCGAGGTATTGTATATAACTTAAAGAAGGGAAGGGCGTTACAAATATTGAATATCACCTCTAATCCAAATAACAACATAAAGGAGGAAAAACGTAGAATTTGGGGCGAGCTTGTGAATTGCTGGCAGCAACGTTGGGATTTGAGTGAGTATGGAACTATTACAAGAGGCTTCATTCTAGCCGTAAGCTTTGCAATGGACAGGAGGGTGTCGTCTTGGTTTGCTCCCACCATGACAACGAGTTACTTAATCACTGGACATGGCTTAAGGGCCAAACTATTTGAAAGAGGATTAGAACCTGACCCCTACTGTTCGTGCGGTGAGGTGGAATCTTGGAGACATGTCATCCTTGAATGCGGACTGTATACTTCAGACAGGCAGGAATTACTAAATAGGTTGCCAAACCTCACGGAGAATAATTTACCTCTCTTGGTTCAGAGGTGGGACATCTTTGCTTTGCTTCAGGAATTCTCGGCCAAAGTTTTTAAAAGAAGACAGGAGCTAAGAAATCTATTGCAGGATAACAATTAAGGGAAGTGCTGCACATTTGACGACAGAACACTTCGTGTAATGTCATCTTTATAGGATGTTTCTTGTTTACAGCGAGATGATCTTCTGCTCCTGGACACCCAATTGCAGGCTTGCATTTGTGGATGGACTCTAAAGTGGAGATAATGTTAATGTTAATGTTTCTAAGTGTTAAGTTAATGTCATTCTAAGTGTATGTATTTGCTATTTACATGTAGATAATCGTATAATGTTGCTTTTGTTCAACAAGTGTACATTGTTCTTAGTTGGAAAATTTTTATTTTATTTTATTTTTTTTTTTATTTTATTTTATTTTATTTTATTTTTTTTTTCGCTGGCCTCCAAGTTTGGGCAGCCTTGGGGGCGGGATTGCTGGCACCTACCAGTATAGCACTACTTCCAGTAGGTGCAGGATTTGTGCATTACAGCACACATAGAGAATGGTGGATCCAGGTGTTAGTTAATCCCTGGTGGCGAAATGGCCTGACATAATGCTCTTTTTTTCAGGCCTGTTTTGCAGACGTTCTGAGCTTTCTCAGGAGTAAAAGGTGGAGATGGGCTTGTGTCTAGGAGCCACCCTTCATATCAGGACACACACAATCAATGTACAGAAAGACTACAGTATATATAAGAGCTTGTATATAAAATCTGTATATAAATATTGTATATAAATTGATTAATATTGTATATAAATCGATTAAGATATCTTGAGAATGTATATACAGTTGTGTGTTAATAAATAAAATAAAAAAAATACAGACCTACGCTGGTCACCATGTCGCAGGCAGCAAGGATATAGAGAGGCACCGATTTTAACGCGGAGGCCACGTTGGTACCTTGTACTTGACTGGGGAGGGTGCCACGATCTGTGATATATCCAGAGCAAAAGCTGCTCCAACAAGCTGTGCTTACAACTGTGTTTAAAAAGACAGTGAATTATGTTTTTAGTGACCCCCTCCCGCGCCATAAACTTTCCATGATGTTGTGGAATCTTTTCTCACTTGCATTTTTCAACATTTTAGATGTCACCATAATCTTTGGTGCCCCCAGGAAATCCCATACGGAGGTAATCCCACTGCTCTAGGGGCATTTTAATACTTGGCTCCCCCCCCCCTACGTGACCTTGGGGATAGCTCAAATCGTTGCCAGGGTATTGTGTGACAACTATACAACGCACGAACTTGTGTGATCCACCAAACTTAGTCTTTTTGAATCAGCTACAAGAATATATAAACAGAATCCCGCTAATCCGAATACTCCAATTTTCCGACCTGGCCAGAAATGCCTTCCGAAGACCCCAACCGAACCGAGGAAAACATCGGGAAAGAACCTGAACCCATCCTGATTGATGGCAATAGGGACGACACCGAGGAACAAAAGCCGGCCCCACTTTCAAAAAAAAAGAAAAAAAAGAACATGAAACTGGGCGTCCCGAAATTCGAACGGGAAACCAGGTCGCAATCTGACCTGAGAAAAAGTAATTTGGAACAACAAAACCAACTGACTGAGATTACTGAAGAAACGCAAACCTAGACCCCACCTTACCAGGGGGCCCAGTACCAGACCAGATTCTCATACTCAGGTCTGCCCTGGAGGAAATTTTCGCAAAGCAGAACAATCGAGTGACAACTACGATTCGAGCAGACACTGTCTCACTGTGGACAACACTGGAAACTATCCTGTACAAAACCCACATAGAGAACGAAAAAATAAACGCCACATTAGAGGCATACCTGCAAGGTGGGGCAAGAGAAATGCCACAGCGCGCCCCGACCTACTCAGAAGCGCTGAGGAGCAAAACCACCACTGCAAACATAAATGAACCTGCAACAGTGTACCCGAGAAGAACACTCCTACCAACACCCAACATAGTCATCCTAAACTCAACAGGACAAGATGAACAAACAAGCGAAGAAATAAAGATCCCAACCTTGGGCCTTACTGCAGAAAACCCTAAGAAGAAAAGGGCCATCTGTCATAATATTTGACGTGGACCAAGACATCACCCCCGAGACTCTAACCGGGGAAATCTATAGGAAAAACCTACAGAAAGGGATGAAAAGCTAATGGTAATTCCCAAGTATAAAACAAGGGCCAGAAGCAGCGGAAACTGTAACTGAGTAGTGGAGCTAGCCCCAGACGCCTGGCAAGTTCTGCGGGAACAGCGATCAATTTATATAGAGTGGAGTAGCCACGATCAATTAAAACTTGAGCAAGGCTCAAGGGGTAGAATGATATCAAGAGTAGGAGACCAGCGGAATTACTTAACAAGTACAGGTCACTGTTGAAAAAAAGCCATGAAGTAGGGTTGAATTTGAAAGTGTCTGCAATTCTGCCCAGACACGATAGGAGGGAGTATATGATGAGAGCCTTGTCGATCAATTCGGCCCTGGAAAGATTGTGCAAGGCTCAAGGGGTAGAATTTTTTTCAGCCTGGACTGTACATGCTAACAGGAGAGATTGCTTCTACAGGGATGGGATACACTTAAATAGAAAGGGTGCAAGAATATTTGCTGATGCTATCTAGGCAGTGTTAGGTGGGTCGGAAAACTGCTAGCTTGGGGGGAGACAAAGACAAATAGATTAACAGTAGCCACTGGCAGAGGTGAAAGAGATTCTTGCACTGCTTCTATTGGAATGAGCAGCAGCCTGGAAAACAAGATGCAGGATATTTTAGAGACTGCTGGGAGTCATTGCGGTACAAGTAAACACATGGGTTGTGTTAGGGTAGCTAAGAATAGAAACAGGTGCATGTATACTTGCGTGTACACCAATGCTAGGAGTTTGGTGTACACGCAAGTATACATGCAAGTATAGGAGTTCTGTGACACTTACCCATCTTTGGAGCAGATATCACAGTGAATATCGTAAAATTTCAATAAACAGTCTTTACAAAAGCAAGTGAGGCCAGGCAAAAGAGAAAACACAAAGAATAACTGATGAACAGATGACAAACTGATATATTCGGACCTTAACTACCCCTTACTTCAATCAGCATATCCGCTGCCTCCTGCAAACAAACGAGTTTATTTAGTAAGTTAAAAAAGCTTGAGGAAAAGGGAATCTTTCATTAGGTTCGAATGCAGAAGCTGTCGTAACCAGTAATCCCCTCTCTCTTCCCCTTATCCGTGCCTGGCACCATCAAATGTTTTTAATAATAACTACGTAATGAATTTTGTGATAAGCGTCTATAATAAAAATAAAAAAAGTTCACGCTTATAAAATAAATATACATATAGGTTAATCAAGAAATATTAGTCGTTACAGAATCAGGAGTGCATGAGGAACACTCGACCTTACCTGCACGTTAGCATTAATACTAAAAGGCGGTAAATATGAACCACCTAAGTTCCCCTCACTTTAAAACTCGTCATAATTTACGGCACTGAAAGTATAATTTAAACTGTATGTGTTTAGCTTCGTTTTCTGATTTTTCAAATGTCTTCTATAAGTATAATTTTTGAAGTTATTTTTTTTCTTTCGGGAAGCGTGCCCTTGGTGACTAGTGGGCGCATTTGGTTTCCCCCCTGGGTGTACTGTATTATGGATCCTGACTTTGTGGCGTGCTGCCATCTACACGCAGAATGTAAAATTATTTTGATGACCTTCAAACATTTGTTATAGTTTATTTATCATATACTGTACATTCTGTATTACAGACTACATATGTAATTAAAATTTTATCATTTCATTGAATATAAAAGAGGGTTAGTATAAAATGCAATCAAGCTTCAAAATGGAAGATTTTTACAAAATGAAACGCTTGTCAAGTAATAGTGTGTATGGTATTTAAACTCATATACATAGCCTTCAACAATGGATATGATAAGCAGGAAGACGCTCCGCCCCTTTTAATTTTTGCTTGGATTAAAATAGATCTAAAGTTTAAAAAAATCATTAAGTATGAACCTTAACAGGCATATTGCAAGTGGTACACTGTTTTCACGATGTTAACGAAAATTGTAATTTTGTCTTCGATAAATTTTTTAGCATTAGCTTTAGTAGAGGCATATGATGCAAGAAAGCAAGCTTATGCAGCACAGCAAAAAAAAAAAAAAAAAAAAAAGAAATCCCTTATTTCACCCATCCACTCGCTCCAAATGTTTGTCAACTTATGCCTTGAATTTATTTAAGCTATCAACTTCTACAACAACAGATGGAAGTTTGTTCCAGCAATCAATCACCCGCTGTCCAAAGGCAAACTTCCGCACATCCATCCTACAACTGTCTTTCCTCAATTTCAATTTATGCCCTCTCAGGTGATTATTCTGAGCAAGAGGAAGAATTCCATCAGCATTGAGCATGCTCAAACCATTCATAGCTTTACATACCTCAATCAGATCACCTCGCAGGTGCCTAGTCTCCAGACACTGTAATCTGCAAAACTTTAGCCTCTCTTCGTAAGAGCAACCCTTCGTTCCATTCACTAATTTTGTTGCCCTTCTCTGTACTCGTTCTAACAGCTCTACATCCTTCTTAAAATGAGGCCTCCAGACCTGTATACAGTACTCAAGGTGTGGCCTGACCATTGCCTTATACAAGGGGATAATCACCTCCTTATCTCTGGATACCATGAGCTACTCTTGCAGACCATCTTCACTGCTCAGAAAACTTCATATCTGCCTGCACAAATACCCCCAGGTCCTTTTCATTCTCTACCACTGTCAGTGTAGTATCACAGAGTTGATACGCTAGTCTGGGGTTATACTTTCCCATATGTAGTACTTTACATTTGTCAATCTTAATTAAAATTTTATTAATAGAATTTTCTGTTTATACTTCGCCACCTCTTAGCCCATCTGCTCAACTTTTCTAGATCCTGTTGCAGCAGCGTACTGTCATTAGTGACCTTAACAACCCGGCCAACCTTCGTATCGTCTGCAAACTTGGACATTAAGCCTGATATACCATCATCAATATCATTTATAAATACAGAAAACAACAATGGACCCAACACTGAACCCTGAGGGGCTCCACTAATAACATTAATCCACGATGAGCAGTGTCCATTGATTACCACTCTCTGCCTTCTCCCACTCAACCATCCTTTTATCCATAGCAGCAATTTGCCTCCAGTGCCACACTGCTCCAATTTGTGCAGCAGTCTTCCGTGTGCAACAGTATCAAAGGCCTTTCTAAGATCCAAATATATGATATCAAAGTTATTCCCTGCATCCAGTTCCTTTGTAACCACATCATAGTATCCAGTCAAATTGGTCAGACAAGACTTCCTTTTAACAAAACCATGCTGTGTCCGAGCTATAATTGAAGTCTTATATAGATGACCCTGCTGTGCTTTTTTATCCAGTGCCCCATTAATTTACCTGGAATAGAAGTTAAACTAACAGGTCTATAATTACTTGCATCGTCCTTTGATCCTCCTTTGTGAATTGGGGTGACATTTGCACATCTCCAATCCATGGGTACCTCCCCTGAGTCCAAGGAAGCTCTCATAATTATGTCTAAGGGTTTGCTTACTTCTTTTGCTGCCTTCTTTAATATAACTGGATAGATCCCATCCACCTGGGTGCCTTTTTTATGTTTACCTTCAACAATTTCTCCTACACTTTCCTCTCAGTTATTACAAAATCATCTAGCTCACTGCCAGAATTTAATTCACCTCTGACATTCCCCTTCCTGAATAACTCTGCATGTGTGAATGTAGATGCAAAATACTCATTTAGTTTATTTGCCACCTGAGCAGGACCATCAACAGTTCATCCATCAATATCCAGTGGACCAATCTGATTCATCCCGTTCCTTCTAGATTTTACATAGGTAAAGAACTCTTTGCTGTTTTACTTTGCATCCTTTGCCAAAGATTTCTCATAATCTGCCTAATCTCCTTGTGACTTGGTTACAGACCAGCTTATATCTATCATAGGCTTCCATGTCACCATTAATTTAAATGTACCTCATGCAATTTTCTTCTCTGCCACATGTCTCATTAGTTCATTTGACATCCATTTAGGCCTAAACCTTGAACAATATTTCTTAGTTGGTATGTAAAGCCTAGTAGCTTCGAAGATTAATTCTTTGAATGCCTCCCATTTTGAACTCACCGTTGGTAACATCATCAGTTGGTTCCACCGTATAGAATTTAAATACTGTTTCAGCTCACCGTAGTCCCCTTTACAAAAGCAAAAACACTTCCCTTTACCCATGATGATAGTTACCTCTTTGGCTAAATCCCACTTCAGCACACTTTAATCACTGCCACCTAGTGCTTCCTTTATCTGTAGGTTCTTAATGCATGAAGAATCACTACTGATAATCAGATCAAGGGTATTACTCTCTCTAGTTCCCTCGCGAACTTGCTGATGTAGGAAACAATCATCCAATAAATCCACAAAAGCCTTGCTAGTGTGTGAGTGACCAATCTACAAATTCCAATCAATATCCGGGAAATGAAAATCCCCCATTATAAGACACTTTGATTTACTGGCCCACTCTATTTCCCTGTACAGTTGTTTATTATACTCATCAGAGTCATTAGGTCTATAACACGCTCCTACTCTCGATTTTGATCTCCCGGTGCTTATGTCATACCAAACTGACTCAACACTGCACTGTCCAGCGTTGTCGACTGGCTGCACTTCCTTGGATTTTATGTGTTTCTTAACTAATAGCATAACCCTTCCTCCCTTCCTATCCTGTCTATCCTTCCTGTACACATCGTACACCCCAGATTCGAGTTCTAAATTCCTTATATCTGTGTGACACCACGTCTCTGATATCCCAACAATATCCGCCTTTGATGTCTTGATCAACACTTCAAATTCATCAAATTTATTTACCGAACTCCTAGCACTGGTGTATACACAAGTATACATGCACCTGTGCCTATTCTTAGCTACCCTAACACAACCCATGTGTTTACTTGTACTGCAGTGACTCCTAGCACCTTCTGAAATATCCTGCATCTTGTTTTCCAGGCTACTGCTCATTCCAAAAGAAGCAGTGCAAGAATCACTTTCATCTCTGCCAGTGGCTACTGTTAATCTATTGGTCCTTGTATCCCCCCAAGCTAGAAGTTTTCCGACCAACCTAACACTGCCTTGATAGCATCAGCAAATATTCTTGCACCCTTTCTATTTAAGTGTATCCCATCCCTCTAGAAGCAGTCTCTCCTGTTAACAAGTACAGTCCAGGCTGAAAAAAATTCTACCCCTTGAGCCTTGCACAATCCCTCCAGGGCCGAATTGATCAACAAGGCTCTCATCATATACTCCCTCCTATCGTGTCTGGGCAGAATTGCAGACACTTTCAAATTCAACCCTAATTCACGGCTTTTTTTTCAACAGTGACCTGTACTTGCTAAGTAATTGCGCCGGTCTCTTACTCTCAATATTATTAGTGTCAACGTGTACACCAATATCACATTTTGTGCCCTTAAAAGATGATATCTGCTGTACAACGCATCAACCTTTGCCCCTGGCAGACATACCCTGGTTCTGTTCCACCTATCCTTTTAAAAAAAAAAAAAAAATTTCTGTTTATACTCCGGCACAACAACCAAGTCAGTAGAGCTTACAATAAATTGTCAATACAAATATCATATTTAGTAGTCACGGGCTTGAACCCAGGTCCTTGCAAGGAACGCATGCTATGCACTCTTTGAGTTTACCACTCGGCTACGTCATTCCTTTACATACCATGTTCCCCCGTTTCCCTGACAACAGAGTCACGACAACTACTAGTTCATGTGGAACCACCGCATTCTGCCTTGGAGGTCGCTGCTGTGTTACGTGATGATCAAGTGCAAGCTCTGGCGTTGATGGGCCCTCTCAATTTAGATCCTTCGAGGGCATCCATCCTGTCCTTCAAGCTCTCATATAGGCCCATAACAACGCTGAGTTGTCGCCTGATTTCCTCAAACTCTTTGCATTGCGCACACACAAAGACTTTCCCCTTGGCAATATCATGTCCTGTACCTCATTGTCCACAAACATCAAACAAGCAGTGCATTTTAAAAGGCTGTGATTCAGAGGGCAACGGCTCCCCTCAGTTCTTCCCTGAGCCACAGCACTCCCATTAGTTTGAGCCTTTTGCTTTTCTGCTCTGGTCTGAGTCATGATTTCGATTCAATTTCAATAAAATTTCAATTTCAGTACAAAATTATAACCTTAAACTTATATCCCAATGCAGCTATAACACTATATATCTATAATGTTATGTTACATTACTTTGCGATGGTATGTTACATTAATGACTAGCATCACAAATAGAAATATAAGCAAAGGATATTTATTAATAGTTAAGGCAAAGTTAAGTAATATTTGACAGGTACTCTCAAAATATTCCTAAATGAGCATTTGCAACCTTTACACAACAGTTTTGGTAAACACGACAAATGATATCAAAAGCCCCCAATTTGCTTCAGTTTATCATTTCAAATGGAAAACAAAATGAAAAGTTCACCAGGTGCAAACTAATATTTAGTTGAACCGCCTCCGGCCCTGATGATAGCAGCACACCGTAGAGGCACAAGATCAGTTTCTGAAGATAACTGATAGTTATCTTCAGAAACCGATAGTTCGTGGTTCCAAACACGAATTATGGCTTCCTGAAGTTCACAAAGGGTCTTTGGTTTCTTTCTGGCAACTACAGATTCCACACGATGCCAACAGTTCTCTTTACTGCAGGGATGGCCAACGAGTTGATCGCGGATTTAATTTCGGTCGATCAGGACGAATTTTAAATATACAGTCATCCCTCGATTTGTGCACCTTGTGCAATGAAATTTTTGAGATGGTAGATTGCGGCTCCTTTTGAAGGAAAAAAGTAGATTGCATCGCAAATTAAGTTGGCCACTCCTGCTCTGTATTATTCACGTCCGGGCTATTTCTTGGCCAGCTAAGAGTTGTAATGGACCATTCTTCCAACCATTTTTTCACCTATAACAAATGTAAACACATTACTGTCAAATCTCTAATGCAGAAATGAAGCTAAAGTAACTACAGAAGTGCTTACTTACACTTTTCGCCCGATGACAAGGAGCAGAGTCGTCCTGAAAGATGCAGTTACTTGGCAGGTTGAAATGGTCTAATGGTTGGCATCAATTTGCCTTCCAATATAGCCAGGTATCCATTGGCATTTACGGAACCTTTTATAAACTGCTGGTGACACGAAAGCACCCCCATATCATTTGGCTGCTAGGGAATTTCATTTTAGACACCATACAGTCTGGATGGTATTCTTCATCACATCTGCGGCGAATCGTTTTTCTGCCATCAGAGCCATGCAGGTTGAATTTCTTCTTATCCCAGGAAAAAACTGACTTCCACAGCTCGGGGATCCATTTGACATGCTCCTTACACCAAATTAATCGGGCCTTTTTCATTGTTTGTGTAAGGAGGGGCTTCTTAGGACAACGGGCTACAAGTCCATTTTTGAAGAGGCATCTTCTGACTGTTACTGCACTTGCTGCCACTCCTGTACGTTCTTCCCTTTGTCTTTTCAGCTCAGACGAAGAAGCTTTACGGTTTTTAGGGCATAAGCGCTTCAAAACGTGGTCCTGTTTTGACGTAGAGACTCGTTTGTGTCCGGTTCCTTTTTTCCTATCAGCAGAATTTCTTGAGTTTGGAAAGAAATCTACTCACTGTCGACTGATTACAAGACACTATAGGCAATATGACGGGAAGAATATCCTTCCTCATGTAAAGCAACAATAGCACTCTTTCTTCATGGCGTCAACTGTACGTAACTTGCCATCCTGACGCAAGCAAAGAATGACTGCAACTCTTGCAGAGCGTGCTTATATAGCTGAAAGTAACAGCTGATACAATATTACGTAATCACCTAGGGTGTGAATCTTATCTGATGCAATCTGTAAGAAATATCGCCATATACTTACATTATTGGGAAGACAATTACAATTTTAAGCGGTGTTGCACTTTCTTTGAACACCAGTGAACGTTGTATCTTATGTAGGGCAGCTCCTAAACGTTAGTTCAACTACGCCGTGGTACACTGTGATGATATACAATTCTGTAAATTGGGCAGAAATGTTTGTAGAGTGTGTGTGTTATGTTGTTTAGCTGTTTCTGGCCACTTTGCTAGCTGGAAGGCGATAACCTGGAAAGCCTGCCCATACCACGAGAAGGTGGACCAAAAATGTGTATGCACTTTCAGATTTAGTAAAGTATTAATTTGTGGTATGTATTGACCTACCAAGTAGAGAGGACAATTAAAAACAAACAAAAAAAAAAAAACCTCACAGGAAAGTTAAGGCAAAAATAAAATAAAGTACAATAAAATAATGAACTAAATTTTAAAAAAATTATATATGGTGCTAGATTATATACAGTGTGATATTATATTATATTATATTCATCTCATCTCATCTCATCTCTTACTGGCCAATGCCAGCAGTTTCAGTAGCGGTCTAAGCTAAGAAGGCGAGGAAGTGTCTAACAGTTGAGTGAGAAAGCATCTCTGGCGACCAAATTATTGCAGAAATTAGACATTCTCTCTGGAAGTCCAGTTCAGTTCCAGAGGTAGTGGAGAAAAGAAGGTTCTGTCAAAAGGTATTGATGGCAATAATATAGAATATTTTCCAGGCTTTTGGGGCGCCGCAAGAATAGAGTGATGATTCAACAAGGCTGAAAGTTACAAGCTTGTAATTAATAGAGCCATAATTGGACAGTAACTAGTAATACAGATCAGGACGCTAACGTGTCAAGTTGACGCTAGGGATAACCTTCAAAGTAACAAGACCCTTGTAGGTAGTGGACTATCTGTCTTGTCAAGACTCCATCAACAGATTCCAACAGCGTGTTTGCTTCGCCTTGATCCAAAGTACCATTAATGGTAATACCCAAGAAAGTTACTGGAACAGCATGGCTGATGTAGACGCACGGGCCTCGGTACAGTCTCCGCGGTAGCACAGTGGTATCGTCCATCCTCCCCACACCGGGTGGAAGGCCTGGGTTCGAATCCCGTCGATGACGCGAGGAATTTTAATGGACTTTTTTCACTCCGTGGCTGAATTAGTCGATCTCAGGCGTAGACAGCAAGGTTTTTTTCCCCAGAAACTGAGGTTTTTCGTACAGCAAACAGACAAGTCAATCATAGAACACACGCAATTAACAGACATAAGACACAGCACGGCAGATGAATTTAATTATTAGGGTGGCCTAAATATAATAGTTGTGTTTTTTTTTTTTTTTTTTTTCGTCCTCGGTACAAACAGATCAAGGGCAGGCAGTTGTTAGGGGCCTGCAAGTCAGGAGTAGACACAGTCCTGCAGGTCGTACATGTGGACGTGTGTATTTTTTTTTTTTATGAAAACCTCAAACACAAGTGGTATTAGAACCTATAATACTTAATACCATGCATGTATTGAAGGTTGGGAAGATGAAAGAAGATACTTGTTACATGTAAATGGCGGCACCTGGAACGTCTGTTCAAGTCCGCCTCGTGTCTCTGTGAAGAATTGAATCACTGTAAAAGGACAAGAAATGTGATTAATGTAGGTTTGTGTGAGTAGTGTGCATGTTCTGTTGTTGTGTTCTGGAAACTTGGCTACCCAGAAGCATCAGTCACCCGGAGAAATTATCCTGGGTACTCGTCCATACGACGGCAAAGTGGGCCAGTTCCAGTAGAGCACGAACTGTCTCAAAAGAGACTCTAACCCAGTGGTGCGCAAACTATGGGGCGCGACCACCAGAGGGTTCGCGGAATAAATTAAAGGGGTCATAGCAATTTTTAAATAAAATTAGCTTTTGTGTACACGAAAGACAAAAAACCTGTTGTTAAAATTACTTTTTCAGTACTGTAAGTGTAGAGATCTTACTACTCGAACAAAGTCTGAGATACGAATGAACCCTATTGCCAGTCTTTATTGTTTAGGGTGGTGTCACGTGTGATGCATGCGGCTTTCTTACTTATTGTCCTTGTGGATAATATGGCTTAATTTGCTCACTGGCTATGGACACACAGAAAGCAGCCGACTAGTGTGACTTCTCAGTATGTATTAATACTTCTCAATGCTACTCAATTGCTGGCTAGCTCTTAATTCGTGCTTCCTACAGCAAAAATTTCTGAAATTGCCTAAAGACCAGAGGAGAGAATATGCGGTGGCAGTAAATAGCAAGTCTGTTGCACGCACGCTTTATTCTGCTTCGTAATTCGGTGCTTTCACATCAACTTCGATGTGTTTTTCATTCTTCTGCTACTTTTTATATTATCGTTGTTTCTAAGAAAACAAAAAAAAATGTACACATTTTTATATATTTTACCATGTACAATTGGGTAATCAGAACAAAACGGTCGAGGAGGGACGACAATAATGTTGCTACAGATATTATTTAAATATATAGAAATCGAATATAATTTAAATATATAGAATATATATAAACTATATAGAAATCTCTGAACGTCCGCTGAAAGTAAATGTTTTGCCATCCAAGATAGCTGAGATGCAAACTGATGTCCCACTCGCACGGATGCGTAGGGTGGACTATTTTGGTTCGCCACTTCGGCATTGATTCTCTTTCTGTGAGGAAAGACCTCGGATTCAAAGTTCTGAACAGCTGAAAATGGCTTTAATCCCGTAGGAGCAACTCCTCGCGCCCAGTAGAGATCTGGAACGTCAGTTCGGAGCGTTGTCTAGTTGTCGTAGATTGCACAGTTAAAGAGCAAGTGGCACCAATCTTCTTTATTCTGCAACGAAATTCTGTTTCTCTGCAACGGAGGGAAAAAAAAAATTTTTTTATTTATTTTTTTATTTTACTTCTTATTCTAGAATGTAAAGGTTTTTTTTTTTATTTCCTGTGTTGATACTATTTATGTCTACGATGTTTAGAGACACACTTTGCCTTTGAAAACCTGAAAAGTAAAGATTTTTATGTGTTCTGTACAGTTTGACGTGTAAATTTCTTTTACCAATGTTGTGAACGGTGGTTCCATCTATTTGTCCAATCTGCAGCTTGAATTTTACTCTATATTTGAAATATAATGCTTTTTACATTATAAAGTAATTTCCCAAAGCTGTTTTAAGATTTTCAAGCTATTGATTAATTCCAATTTTTAAAAAGTGATTTTCTCTTTCTATAGTAACTAAGAAAAGGCAGGTACAATATTTACAAATAGATATTTTTATTGGAGTTAGATTAATATGATTAGCTACAAAACAAAAAGGTTTAAACTATCAAGAGAAAAATTATGGTTGGCTACAATACCATGCATCTGTTGTAAGAACATCATCGCGACTTCTTTCACTTCATGTGATAGGAACCGCAGAAGCTCCCAGACGTAGATTTCTGAAATACAGATCACTCTAATATGTATAGAGGGTAGATTTTACAATTAGAATGTAGTTAAGCAATGTGCTTAAAGAGGAAGCATCGAACCGCTTACAATAAAACTATCAGAGGATAACATCAAAGGAAGTCCCAATTTTAACTTATTTTAACGATTTAATATTGTTGTTTTTAATTGTTTTATCATACCGATTTTATTTCTTTTAGTACTTATTGTAATAGTCCAGTTTACTGTATCATCTTATTTTATTAAATACTTGGCTGGTGTTTGAGTATTAATTTCTCGAATACCCTCTATTCAGAATATATATCCTGAAAATGAAAAACGGTAACTATTTATTATTAGGATTTTTTTTTTTTAGGAGCATTAGCAACTAAGGCCACATTGCTCCGGGGATATGCGGTGGTTATTCCCAGACCTTTCCGCATCCTCCGTATTTGGTGGTGACGGGCTCGAACCCCGGTCTAATCAAGAAGCGTGTGCTACGGGCTGCTGCTCCTTCCCACCTGGCTACGGAGGCGCCCAAACGGTAACACGAGAACAGAAGCTTCCTTTTACATGTAACAAGACATGGAAAATGAAACACACTAATTTTTATCGAATCACTCGGTGTGGCCCGCGAAACAAATCTAATTTTGAATATGGCCCCTGTACGGGAAAATGTTGGACACCACGGGAGTAAGACAATAGGCGGTGTGTCAAAATGCGTGACTATATCATTGATAGTAAATAAATAGTAATGGACCAATGGCAGAGCCCTGTGCAACCGTGAAAGAAAAGATATTGGACAGCTTCTATTAACAGAATCCTTTTTATCGTGAATCAAAAAAAAAAAAAAAAAAAAAACCATGCCGAAACTCGGGAACTTTAGATCTTCAGTCTAACGCTCTCCCAACTGAGCTATTTCGGCACTGCAGAATTCAATTCTCCTTCAAATAATTCATAAGAACAATTATTCTCGTATTTGATTGAATCATGTGAGGAATGTAATTTTTTTTTTTTTTTATTTATAAAAACCCCAATCACGAGAGGTATCAGAACTTATAGTACATAGTACCGTGCATGGGTTGAAGATTGAGAAGTTGAAAGAAGATACTTTTTTTATTATTATTTATTTATTTATTATTATTAGCCCTACGGCACAAGGAAGCCTGAGGCTTATGATGCACCAACCAAAAAAAAAAAAAAAAAAATCCGAATTACCCTGAGGGGGAGAGAGAGAGAGAGAAAACAAGAGTCAGAGGTAGAAGGGAATCACCAAGAAAGAGAAGAATGATGATATCCAGCTAAGGACCCTGGGTGTGCCATGCCCATGCTCACCAGATGTGAGCCCCTGGGTTGTTGACATTAGGCTTGAATTTTTGTAGGTTGTAATTTTCAGGAAATATGTATCCAGGAAAACAGAAGTTGAAGGATAAATGAGGAAGAAGAAAAGTTATTTCTGTGAGTGTGAAGTTGGACAGTAAAGGAATGCTGACTGGTTGTGACACGTGTCATGGTCGGCTTCAGGGACGATCAAATGATGCGGGCGTACAGGGCGCCAAAATTTAGGGGACTCAACCCCCGCAAATTCACTGATTTGCTGTAAATCAGTAGTTTATATTAAATAATTATACTAGGTAAATGTACTATGTAATTGTACGCTATAAACCAGGGGTTTATATTAAATAATTTATATTATAATAAATAACATTATTATATTGCAAAATGTGGTTCATTTATTTATTTCCTAAATAATATATTTGATTCTGTCCTTCAGGGGCTCTCATACATTGTTTCTTTTTTAAAATAAAAAAGTAAGTATTTTTCAGTTAATAGTAAAAATATAATGCGTAAGCTTAATTAATAGGAAGTTGGAGAAGGCGCACCAAAATATCTTGCATGGGCCGCTCATAGACCTAGGGCCGGTTCTAGCACGTGTTCGAACTAGTTTGGAAGAGAGAGCGGGTATATTTATTATTACAATTAGCCGTATGGTACAAGGAAGAGAGGCTTATGAGGCTGGAAGCCTGCACCAGCTAATAAAAATTTCCCAGTTTTTCTCTTTTTTCGGTACTGCAAGACATCTGCGCTGTATGTAAACATCCGATCTCAATATGCCGTTATTTTGACAGTCTACTGTAATTAACATATTAAGTGGTTGTTACCTCCTTAGCCCAACCTTGGATAACTTGTTCTTCGATAACAACACTAAATCAACAAAATAATAGGCCTTTGTCAAGAACAAGCGTAATATTAAAATAAAATTAGTATTAATAAGATTTTGAAGAAGTGAGCAATGATTTCTTTCTGCGGTTTCTTTCGCAATGGAGGATGATTGTAAAAAAACGTGTCGAGCTATACGGCCAATAATAAATGACAAGGACGAATTTTCAAGGCAAAAACCTCAAGGGTACTAATACTATACTTATACACCTAGTCGACTTATGCGCCGGAATATATGATAATAATAATAATTTATTCAAAATTTAAAAAAATAAATGCGTTCACTTTAACACAGTAGAGAGTTCTTTAGAAACGAAGTTACAAATGGTAACTACAAAAAACAGACTTCTAAAAGGTTCCGATGAGATGATAATGATTTATGAATCTCTTGACAGAAAGTATTCTCCCACTCTGAGTGCACAAAAGTATTAGTTTAGGCACAAACTTGAACAGTCTATAATAGATCAGTTCGAACTGTAACGATTGATTTCTGTTTATGTCTGTGGGAATCGGGAAGCAATATTTATTAAGGTAACGATTAACCAAACGGAAAAGGTTTAGTAAATTTTTGACGAGTCAGAACGATATTATTATTATTAATAGCCATATGGTGCAAGGAAGCCTGAGACTTATGCTGCACCAGGAAAAAGTAGAAGGGAATCACCAAGAAAGAGAAGAATGATGATATCCAGCTCAGGACCCTGGGTGTGTGCCAAGCCCATACTCACCAGATGTGAGCCCCGGGGTTATTACGAATGCTTACGCGAAACGGAATGGCGTTTCCAGCGTGCTCCTCTTCATTCCGAGCCCTGGATGGAATACAAATTGCTTCTCAATATCCACTATAAATTTATTATTATTATATTAAGTATAAATTATTAAAATTATAATAAATATGTATTTAACTATTAAATATATTTAAAATATTAAAAACGATACACTCGGTTCCCAGATGGGAAAGGCTGTCTTAATTCCAACAAAGGGGAGTCCCGTCCCCTCAATACAGATGAGAACTCCTCTTGTTATCCATTTCCTCAACATTAACTATCGTACCTAAGCCAATGCTACGGTTAAGTAGCTCTCTCCAAGCAATGGCATCAAGGAAGTTCTGGTACCTTCCCTGATGCTACTGCTTGGAGAGAGCTACTTAACCATGCTAGTCTGTAACAATCCGCAACATTTCTTATTCGGTCTTATCTGTGCTAACTGTGTAGAACTTGCATGCAAACAGTTTTTCGGGAAATTTCATCATGTATGGTTCTGCTGCATGTGTCCTCTCTTTTCTTCTCTGTTCGTAAGTCGAAGCAGTTGGCATTGGCATTAGTAGAGGCATATGATGCAAGAAAGTAAGCTTATACAACATCAGCCAAAAAATCCCTTCCCATTTCACCCATCCATTCGTTTCAAAAGTTTGTCCACTTCTTCCTTGAATCTATTTAAGCTATCAACTTCCACAGCGCTCGATGGAAGTTTGTTCCACCTCTTACTATCACTGGTGTAAAAAAAGTTAAGGCCTAACGTGCGGGTATTTATTTTTTTATTATTTTTTTACCGATACTGTATTAGTTTTAAAAGATTAATGGGGTTTTTTTAATGGTAAATATTTGGAATTTGAATATTATGTTATTTAATAAGCTTTCTGTAAATTCCTTCAAATCATTTCTGGATCATCCTTAGTCAGGGGCAAATTAATTGTCATACGGAAGGGCCAGGGAAATGTTCTGAGCACCACTTTTTTTTTTAATTACAGGTATCTCTCACTGATCTTTGGAATTATAAATCGGCAAACTCTCGTGAACGGTAAATACGCGCTTAAAAGTAGTGGAAAAGAGGAGTTGAAAAATATAGAAACGAGGTTTTTAAAACAGATAAAATTAGCAATGTCAATAAAATGGGGGGGGGGGGATCAGTAATGTAAATTACGTGCTTAATTTACCAAAAATCAGTCACAATTTATACCACATACGAGATTTGACACCACAGGAGATGATAAAGGTGATTTGTTCTTCCAGAGCAAAATGCAGTAAAGTAGTGGAACTAGTAAAGCAATAGAACATGATGTAGTGGAGGTAGAAATCAGCTTCAAAAATTATATGATAGTTCAAATGGATTATATCATGTATGCTTGTACAGACAATACATTACGTGCCTAATTAAACTAGCCAGCGCTGGATTATCCATTAGGCATATCCCAAGGTCTATGACAGCGATTTCCAAACAGGTAGGCACGGACTAGTGCAAAAGGAGGCGCGAAAAGTTTAACAGAAATGTAATTTTCATAACATAACATATATAAATAAAAAAATATATACATATAAATAAACTTTCATAACATAACATTAAATTTTATAACCTATTTTTTAAATCATTTACCGCCACCTATCTCACTCTAATTTCGATATACTGTAAACATAAGATAAACATTTATTTGGAAAAAAATATTATATTTTGCTGAAATGGATTGATGAATTATGATTGATATGATGTAATGTAATATATATATAATTTAGTGCGTACTATGTATGACATATATAGGTAGATTGTAGAGTATAGCAATAGCTGCATGGTTGAAAATATGGTTTCAGCGTTGTGCGATTGTGTTTTTTATTGTTTTTGGCGTGTTACTTACTGATAATAATCGTTAGTAATTTAGAACTACAGATGCTTATTATTTCATGTAGTATTAATAATTATTGTATTAACATATTAAAAATAAGAAATTACACAATTATAGATGCTTTACTTTAAGGGAGGCACTGAGAAAATTTTACAGGTCAAGGGAGGCGTGGGCTCAGAAAGTTTGAGAACCGCTCGTCTACGAAGTTCCCAAGAGCTTACTAAAAAGTTTAGGTCAAAGGGAGAAAAAAAAATCTCAGCTGACTCATAAAAATGAGAAATGGAAGCTGCTATATATCAAACTTAATAATTTACAAACCTTTTTATTATAATAACACACGTACAAATGTTGAAGTATGTATGTACATCCATGTTTATTTCATTAAGTATTTATTTACAATGTAATTTTTTTCGGAGTACCTTTGAAAATATTTTTGTTCGGGGGGGATGATTAGGGGAATTGCGTATCCCCTCAGAGTCTGACTAAATTGGAACAAATACCGTTTGTTTTATGATATTCAGTTGTCGTATAGTAACTATTCATATTACATTTCCTGTATATTGTATAAAGGCTAGGTTAAAAATTCAAAATCCTCCTCAGAAATATATCACCATCATTATATCATCCCTCTCCCCAGGAAAAAAAAAAGTCTAGGTCCGCCCCTGTTCTGTCACTCTTATTTTCAAGCAGTGAAATAAATACTCTGAAAAAAAAAAAAAAAAATATATATATATATATATATATATAAATAAATAAAAAAATATATATATAAATATCAAAGAAAAATACAAAGTATCATAGTCAAGGAAGTATAAAAAACAAAATAAATATTATTTTTCTCATAAGCAGTTTCTATAACCTATAAAATGCTTCACTTTTTCCTCATGTGTAAGATAAACTTTCTTTTTTTCCCCGGGTGCTAAATTATACAGACTCGGCCCTGTTGATATAATAATATTCTTCCACAAAAGATTTGAGAGAATTATATTAGTACATATTGTTCTCTGTTTTAGATTTTTCTGGTTACAACGACCTGTGTACATCAGCGCATATACTGTGCACACGATCCGTTTGCAGACGTTTATAAAATTTGATTGTATTTTGTTCCTCTGCCAAAAAAAAATTATAATAAATAAATAAATAAAATAAAAAATCTACGCCAATTTCCATAAGAGCAGCCACTGCTCTTATGGGAAATCGTGATCCCTTCCCTGAAAAACTGGTTGAGGATTTGTTGGAAAAGTTATGGATTAAAAAAATGTTTATTGATGTTTTATTCTCTGTGATATTTATGAAAATTTAACCCCAGGAGCTCACATCTGGTGAGTATGGGTGTGGCACTCCCAGGGTCCTGAGCTGGATATCATCATTCTTCCCTTTCTTGGTAATTCCTTTCTACTTCTGACTCTCTCTCTCTCTCTCTCTCTCTCAAGGCACAGTATGGCCTTAGCAGTCCTTGTGCCACTAAACAACATATCAACCAACCTTTCTCTCTCGGGGTAACTCGGGGAATTTTTTTTGGCTGGTGCAGCATAAGCCTCAGGCTTCCTTGCACCATTTGGCTAATAATAATAATAACAATAATGAATTACAGTATTCGCCTCCCCCCCGCGCTTCTCTACGTACGGTCCCCCGCAATGCAAGGTCTTTGACGTCGTCCGCACGCCAACTGCATGAAAGTACGAGGCTTGCTGCACGTAGTTATAGAATACTGTACTACTCTGTATACATACGTAGCTACATCAACTGCATAAGCCTAACACTGGCTCTGCATAAAAAACGACACTTTTTAAACCATCTTAATCGCTTTTACGTGTAAATTTGCAGTATAACATTTCTGAATAGTATACTTGTCAAGTGACCTTGACAAAATAAATTATGATTACCGTTCATAGGAAATGTATAATGCAGGATAAAAACTTTTATGAGAGTCGGAAGGAGATTCAGTTCAAAAAGCATCCTGGTTTACTTTTTCCCTACGAGATGGCGGTACGGTCACTTTAGGTTAAGAGTTCACGCATTTCAAAATGGCAGAGGCGGGTGGACTGTCCAGATTGCTGTTACAAGCGAAGGTAAGCTATCCTTCGTAAATTCTCAATTAAAACGTAATCGTAATCTTTATTACACTTAAAATATTGCATATAAAATTCTTGTAAAGAAAATTCCAGAATTATTTATATAAAACTATTTCTAAAAACTGATGGGCTAGCGAAGTGAGTTTAAGAAGTTTCTAGCTTACAGCTCTTACATGCCAACAAGTTATTAACACAAAGTTCCTACATATTATTTTAGTTGTTTATATGTTTATGTCATAAAAGTAATCATTTGAGTGCATCCTGTACGTTGTACTTCCAGCATGTTTCCGACTATAACAGAGCAGTTTATATAAGTTTCAAAGTATTTGCGACAGGTGTCAGTGTAAGGGGAGGGTGGTACACCTGTTTGTTGGGGGAGCACGAACGTACTGTACTAAGTTATTGCAGTTATTACTTCGTCGACTTTAGCAGATTGGGTCAAGTGCGGCTGTTGTTTTAGGTCATTATGTGAAGCATGTTGAAGAAGGTCGGTCAAGCGGAAAGAGAGAGCCTTTGAATTTGTGTTTCTGTGTAATGGACTACGGCAAAGACGCTTCGGGTGGCGTCTGGTGGAGGGAAAACTGGTTTCCCCACTATGACGTATTATGACGTGAACAAAGAGGCACTGTAAGCAATTGCTATCCACTCTCTGCACTAGGAGGGTGGAATGGGTGGATAGCAGCTGCGTTAAAATGTTTCCGAAAATATTTCTGTGCAGATTCTAACTAACAGTAACAGAAGAACCCGCTTGAAATGAAATCCAACTGGGTGGACGTTAAAGAAAAACCTTTACAGCACTCAGTTTACCATGTTACAGTAGTAATTTGAGATATCAGTAGGTTTTCCAGCCGATATAATTGTACTGTATATGGTTTTTTTTTTTTTTTTTTTCACTCTGTGTAGATTTTGGAGAGGGTGATTGCAGATCAAATTGCCCACATTAATTTTGGACTAATTTCGGTTGAATTTTATGTATTAGTAATCTGTTTATACGGGTTGGCAATTGAGGACGCCAGCTGGTTGGCATCCGATGAAAATAATTTTTATAGACAACCGAACATTTTTTTTACTAATACGTACTTGCATTATATATTTCAGAAGAACGTAAGTGAACAACATTCAATGTTTTTAACAACAATAACATATTATAATAATAACAACCAGTTATAAAAGCCGAATTGATACTTGGTTGTTCGCATAACTTGGAAGGCTGGAAGTATTGGGCAGTAACTAAAATAGAGGCGTCATACTGTTACAGGAAGTCTGGAGGAATAACTGTGGGAAGAAATGCATAGGGAGGGAACACCCTTATCTCAGCACTCCGATGCAGTGCCAAGACGATGAGTTCTCCCCTACCCACGCTATGGCGGACCTGCCGGTATGATTCAAAGATCACTCACAAAATTATCTGCTTCGGTAATAAAAAAAAAGTAGCCTATTTTTTAAATTATTTTTCTCAAAAACATATATATATATATATATATATATATATATATATATATATATATATATATATATATATATATATATTTTATATCCATTTCGTTAAGTGCAATAAATGAACTCCATTTTGAGAACAAAGAGGAAATACCTGGAAAAAAATTTTGTTCTGGTCTCTAAAAAAGGTATTTATAGCCTCATTACTTGAAAATCGATGATCACGCAGACGTTTCTACAGATTTCTGAACAGGGTCTATTTGCTAGTGACCAGGACTGGACTCTAGAGTGATTAGTTTCATTTCTGGAAATTGCAATCTCCCAGAGCAGCAATCACTTTATGAGACTTGTGCACAGGATCATTTTCATGAAGAAGTAAGACATTTCGTGTCAATTTCCTTTCTTCTCTGTTCCTTCATGGCCCTCTTAAATTTCTGAAAACAGCTATCTTCAGTGATTGTTTTGTTATGTGGTATGTAGATTATCAAAAGATTCCTTCCATATCCCCAAAAAAAAAAAAAATTGACCGCCGTGATCTTCCGATAGACGATTGAGTCCTGAATTTTTTTGGGCGGTAGTAACCCATGGTATTTCCATTGCATGGTTTCCTCTTTTGTTTCCGGATCCCAGCAATCAATCCACATTTCATCGCCAGTTGTAATTCTTGACAGAAACCTTGTGGATCATGCAGATAAATTTTCATCACAAATTTCAGCCCTGCACTGTTTCTAAAGGGGTGTGAGCATTATTTGACACCCAACAAGAACTGACCTCTGACATTTCCACTTCATTGAAGATGGTCAGTGCCGACCCCCCAAAATATTACATCTCTGGCTAAGGTATTCGTTTAGCAGCATAATGCATAGGTAAACTGTGTCGTTTGAAGATAATAAAGCACTAAAAACCTACGTTGGTATTATTATGTTTATTTCCGAATTGGAAGTATGTACATAATGGGGCAAACGTTTCCTGGTATTTTCTTACTACTTCTTCAGTGACAGCTGTCTTTGCAAGAACAATTTCTTTTGGCCGAAGTTTATGACGTTGATATTGCAAAGGTTTCTGTCACTGAAGAAGTGGTAAGAAAATACAAGGAAACGTTTGCCCCATTATGTACATACTTCCAATTCAGAAATAAACATAATAATATCAACGTAGATTTTGAGTGCTTTATTATCTTCGAACAATTCTGTGGCGATCTTACGCTATCATACGTCTATCCTGCATAATAACTTCGGTTATTATGCAGGTTTTTTGGCACATTTTTCGAGTTGTCACTTTCTTTGGTCGTTCAGAGAGCGGGTCACCTTCTATGGATTCTCGACTCCAATTAAACTGCTTAGACCAAAATTTTATATAGTGTTCAGAAGGGTTCACGAAAAGAGAAAGCATGGCACAGGAATGAGATCAATATGGACCAGCAATGCTGGTCCATATTGATCTCATTGTTTCCCACAATTATTGCAAATTCGATGATTGCAGATCTTTACTCTGAAAAACTCATCCCACCTCATTCCACGGCTGCTCAATTAAACTGAGACCTGAGAGTGGGGAGGCCACCGCAATAGGCCGAATTTGCTCTTATGGCCCGGAAACTAGTTCTATACAATTCTGTCGTTACGACGTGGTTCCTTGTCCTATTGGAAGAGCCCATTTGCAAATGGACACGTTGCGCCAAAGAAGGGATGCGCCTGGTTGGAAATAATTTCAGATTTCATGTGGCATCCAAATGTATTCATAGAATGTCTGTTCGTCGGCCGATTTGCATGTTGTACGGGCTGAAAAACCCAGAATAACTCACTGGGAAAACTCTACTTCTGCCTCTGAGATGCTAACAACAGCTTTTTAAAGATTCTTCAATTCATACACGGGAATCGAATCTAGACCTCTTCAAATGAGTGACAAGTAGCGAAATCACTATACCGTCACTGAGGATGCATACTAGAGGAGCTCTGTAAGTGGCGTTATAGTTCGAAAGAGCGAACATTAAGTTCGAGGTTTAATTTCAATGCCTACAACCCTTTAAATGTGTATGGTTAAAGCACATACACATTACAGCAACCACTAATTCCATTTTATCTTCAGATGAAAATCCATCTAGAATCAGTTTTGTAGCCTGATCTTGAGTATTCTGCCATGGGTATTCATTTCGTCCGTTGACTCCATCGCTAGGTTAGATATTTTTAGCAGTGAACAGTCTGCTCGAACTGACTTAGTTTTTTTTTTTTTTTTTTTCCCCTATTAGAAAAGTAGAGGTGGAATTAAAAAGATAAAGATGCGTTTAGACCAGGGGTAGCAGTCTACTATACTCGTTCCACTCATGAAACGCCTTTCGATTTGGTAAATAATAACGTAATTCACAATTGATTTGAAAATAAGAAATGAGATTAACACGCAGTTTAAATGAGTTTTAACGCCAGTTCAGTGCAGGTGGATATGTGGCGCTAGTAAGCTCATGACATCAATTCTGTATGACCAAACATTTGTTCGTTGACCTATATTAAATTTATTTTATAAACGTAAAACTGTTTTAATTTTTTTATTATTTAAGAGCTTAGCATATAATACCTTTACGTACTCAGCAAAAATATTAGGTGGCGCCAGCAGTGGATCAGTTGGGAGTAGAATGATTGAGTCCCTATAAGGTAAGGTAAGGTAAGCTGCAGCCGTTATCAATCCACTGCAGGATGGAAGCCTCCTCAACAATTCATGTTGATGGAAATGGACCATAATCTGCCACGACGGTCCAGTGTGGGTTGGCAGATCGACCGTATTTAGCAGTCAGGGGCATGAAGCCCGGTCTAAACAAAGAGCATGTGTTTATTACACTTCCGCGAGGCCGTCTGGCTCCCTATAAGAGTCCAACCTAAACGTTTTAGAATGATATTGTTTTTATGGTATTTGTATGTTATTTTAAAATGTACATTTATAAACGTAAACCCATTAATAATATAAAAAATTAAGAAAAAGTGATAAAAGTAATTTGTGTACAAAAATGATTACAAGGAAATAAATTGTAAATAACTTGGTGCAACCCATGAATTTGCAAAAAGATTGTAAACTTCATTTCCACCCGAAGTGTATAATAACTTTATGAATCTGCAAAACTGACACTGTTAGGATGTCGCTGGTTGGCGACCGGCTGTTAAAAGGAGGACCGGAGATATACCGGGTGGTTATAAAATGAGTTTCCCTATTCAGGAGACTCTAATGTCAAAATGGTTAGAGGTAGCGCTGTGAAAATCGGTGGGTATGTCATTTATGGTATGGGGAAGCGATCTGTAGAAGAAAAACAATTAGTTCAAATGTAAGCCACCAGGGGAGAAATTGGCACTGTAAACATGAGATGGAATACTTAACTTAGGATTAGATTTTAATATCAGAACTTAGAAATCTACAGATATTGTTCTATGTGCTTTCCTTCACTTGAGATGACATTCTGAAAACAGAGTACTGCGTGCAACACAGTTTCGCGTAGCATCTCATTGGGGGTGTTGGCTACAGCAGTTTAATGCTTGCTTTCAAATCGACAAGCTTCTGTATACGTCGCCACCGTAATAATATTACGGTGGCGACGCTGTATGCAGTCACGGTAAACTCTGTCTTTCAGGTATCCCCATAGACAGAAATCACAGGGATTGAGGTCTGCTGATCGGGCTGGCCAGAAGTGCGGTCTGCGCGGGTCGCACAGTGGTAGCGTCACCGTCCTAACCACACCGGGTGGAAAAGGCTCGAGTTGGAATTCCGTCGATGACGGGAGGAACTTTAGTGGGCTTTATTCATTCCGTGGCTGAGTTAGTAGGTCTCAGGCGTAGATAGCAAGGTTCCCCCCCCCAGAAACTGGGTTTTTTTTCGTCCAGCAAAACAGACAAATCGACCAGAGAACACACGCAATTTACAGACACGAATACTGGTTAATGTAATCATTTACGGCCTAATATAATATTTTTTTTTTTTTTTTGGCCAGAACTGCGAAAAGTCTCTAGAAATGATTTCCATGATTTCCGAATGTTGAACGGAGCAGTTCCTTCGCTTGTCGATCAACATGGGATAGGGGCACCATCTTGCATGAACACTAGTATCCAAGCATTGCCTTTCTTGCAGAGCTGGAATAATGTGATCTCTTAGAAGAGCGCAGTACCGTTCACTAGTTACCGTACACCTTACGGGGCCATGAGGTGTAGACTCTTCAAAGAAAAACGGTCCGATTATAAAGTCTGCTGTGAATCCACACCATACTGTAACGTATGAGCTATGTAGTGGTCTTTCATACACAGCAGATGGACGAGAAGTTCCCCATATTCGGCAGTTTTGTGCATTTACAGCCCCACGAAGAGTGAAATGTGCTTCATCAGACCACAAGATCATTCGAGCCCATGTATCGTCAAGTTCCATACGAGCTTGAAATCGTAGAGAAAAGTCTATTCGTTGTTGCTGATTCCAAGACCAGTTCTTGCACCATGGGAACCAGCGTAAAATTATTCGAAGCACTTTACGTACAACAGACCAAGGAAGGTTCAAGTCTCTTGACACACGTTTGGTAGTGTTTCGCATTCTGACCATTGCAATGGCCACTTCATCCACTACATCCGTTTCGATACGTGGTCGTCCCCTGCCTGGAATTACACCTAACTCCTCAGTCAGTCTCTTCAAATTTCTTTATTAGTTTTCGAAGCCCCACTGAGGTCAAAGGTCCTTTTCGCAACCTTTTAAGTTTCCGATATTCACGTAGTGCTGCATTAGCGTTACTATTATTCTGGTAGAACAGTTTTACTAAAAGAGCACGTTCTTTTTTTGTAAGAGCCATAATGGTTATTGACGGTGGCATTGGCCTTTATGCTTTTAACTAACAGGATGTCATTTGCGTAAGCAGCGTGTCTTGAAGTAAAAGACAATTTTTACGTATGTGCAGCGCTATTTTTCCCTTGGTGGCGGAAATTTGAACTATATATATATATTTTTTTTTCTCCTACAAATCGCTTCCCCATACCCTAAATGACATACCCACCGATTTTCACTGCGCTAACGCTAACCGTTTTGACACTAGGGTCTCCTGAATAGGGAAACTTATTTTATAAATACCCGGTATATGTAATAATTTTCTCCGCTCTTTGAATTTGAATAACTCAGAGGCTAAACAAGCTTTTGACCTCATTCCTTTTGCAATAAGTTTTGTTTAGCAGTAAAATTCAGCGGGAAAAAAAAAAAAAAAAAAAATCCGACCGATTTTCAAATCCCGAAGATTGATTTAGCTACCAGTGAAACTAACTTGCTGTTTACTTTGAAGGGCAAACAATTTCTTAGCCTTTGTCATCACAATCAACAAATCTCAGGATCAGACTTTCAACAAATTTGGTGTTTTTGCTCACGGACAACTTTACGTAGCAATTTCCAGGTACAGATATTTTTTGTGCAGTTATGGTAATTTTTTTTTAAAGCACGATATAGTCTTACATGTAAAAAATTATCAAATTGTATTTTACCCGAGTCTGTCCTACTTACACCTAAGCTAGCAGCGAAGTGAGCCGAGGGTAAGGTTTTTGTTATTACAGTACTTCGATCTTTACTTCTTCTCTGAAATAGTTTTCGCGAAATATTCCGCCACTGGTATTCTTAGCATTTTATATTTAAGACTATTTAGTGCCGGATTAAGGCCAAGTGATGCCCTGAGCACAGCCCAACAATGGTGCCCCCCTCGGCCTCGGCTTCTCCATTGCCTAACTTACAAGACATTAAGACTCAATAAGTGCTGAACGTAAAATAAGAGTTTGAAAATTTATAACTCTTTTTCAGTTTTCTTCCAAGCAAGACCCCACAACAATATTAAATAAAAACTTTTGGTTTTTTTAATTTTTTTTTTAACAAAACACTAAATAGCAGTCAAAAAATATAAGCAAAGATTTACTTATAGGTTTATATTTATTTATTTACTTTTTAAAACGTTTTCTTCTAGGTTTTTTAATTGCAAAGTCTTTGATCAAGTCCTCAAAACTAATTTAGCATAAGATATCTTCTTTTATACTTTAATTTTATACTTTAGTTTTTTATACTTTTATACATTAAACAGATTGGATGCAGAAACAAGGCATCCAATCTGTTTAATGAGTTAAGTATGTTAGCATACTCTCAATGAGTAGTGCTTCTTTCATGATGAGCAATTACACTAGTATTTCGCCAATCACTGAACCCTTCTCATTCAACAAAACACGAGTAAAAAGTTTACAAAACAGTAAACTGACCCTGTTGATGGTTTGTTTTGTTTGTTATTTGGTTTTTAGGAGCATTAGCAACTAAGGCCATATTGCTCCTGGATATGCGGTGGTCATTCCCTGACCTTTCCGCATCCTCCGTATTTGGTGGTGACGGGCTCGAACCCCGGTCTAATCAAGAAGCGTGTGCTACGCACTGCTGCTCCTTCCCACCTGGCTACGGAGACGCCTCCTGTTGATGGTGTATACAATAACCACTCTCTCTTGTATTGCTCACCATTGGCTTTTACCCCAAAGAAATGTTTTTCTGAACAATATATTTTGTTTGTTTGTCACTTTTGAAAGTTCGGCAAGATTTGTCAAGTGGCCCATTGTGGTGTTGACAGTCACTGGGTCCGCAAGCAATCCAATAAGCCACATCATCAGCAGAAAAATCTCGCCACAACCCTGGATCTTTTGCTTTATTTACTTCATCTTTTGCAGATTGAATCATTTCACCTTGGTCCTGTAGATTTTAATATTCAGCAATCTTTTCAACTTCAGGCAGTCTTGTAGAGCAACTTACCTCAAGAGAATTTACGGGCAAAGTGTGTTCAGTAATGAGACTCGTACCAGTTGAGCCAGCCTGTGACACCTCAACATCATCATGATGTTCTGATCTTGAAGTTGACCGAGCGGTACTGATAGGTATGGAGCTTTGTTCATCTTCATTTTTGTCATAATCAGATACAGTACAAGTAGCTTCTGTTAGCGGAGATCTGTTTTGATTTGAAAGATCAGGTTGTGTAACTTTTATGAAGAAATTAGTCAGCTTTCCAGTATTAGCCACTAAATCCAAAACCTTTTGTTGATTCTTTTTAGCCAGTTTTCTTTTTCTTTTTTGCACCATTTAATTGAACACGTTTCATCTCGGGGCTGAAAATTACAGAAGAATAAATGTTAAAAAATGCACATGAAAATAAGTGTACTGTATTTATTACAAATTATAAATTTGTAATAAATACAGTACACTGATTGAGAATGGATTTTATTTAACCTTCAGTATCACAAGAGTGATATTTTTTTGGAAGAAAACTTTTTTTAACAATGTGGAGAAAAGTCGAACACGGCAGGTAAGAACAATTGCAAAAAATAAACTAAAGTAGCGTGCGGCAGTGAAAGAATTGACATGATAGCTAGAAAAAAACCCAAAAAACTGTGCTTCCCCCTTTCCCTTGGTGCCCTAAGCACGTGCTTATTTTGCTTATTGATTAATCCGGCATTGACTGTATGTTTATGTTTTAGCGAAGTTAAGTAGCCCTTCAGCGCCTGAATAAGGGTACAGACAGACGGGACACTTCCAGGCTCAACAACTCAACGTCAGAAGCGAAACAATGCACAAAAATATAACTAGAGGTATTCTGTAATTTTTTTTGGGAGGGAAAGCATATTTAGTATTTTGCTCAGAGCGCAAAAAATTTTAATCATTTAGAAAAAATGAATTCACCCTGATATTTGATAAACATAAATAAATAAATTTCATACTAAAAGAATGCTAGTACAGTACACTGAAAGGACAGAATTCATGGGATACCTGGTTCCTGGGCAACGCAATGCTGTCACCCCTCTCGCTAGTGGACAAACCCACCGCTTGGCAGGCATATAGTTACACTACATCACTGTATTCACGTGGACGGTAATTCGATGTTAGTATGGATAAGCGTCGTGAGTTAACCGACTTTGAAAGAGGAATGATAGTGGGTGCCCGACGCATGGGTCACTCTATCGCGGAGGTGGTACAGAAATTGCCCCGTTCGGCAGTAAAAAGAGTGTATCGGGAATACGCCATTTCCGGAATAACATCTCATCGTGGAAAGCACTGTGGGTGGAGAAAGGTGGTGGATGAACGTGGCCGTCGATGTCTGTCTCGCATTGTTTCAGCCAACCAGAGAGCAACAGTGGCACAAATCACCGCCGACTTCAACGAGGGAGGTCCCAGAAACATCTTCACCAAGACCATCAGGCGATCGTTAGCCGCAATAGGTTATGGGAGCCGCCGACTCACCAGAGTCCCATTGCTAAACTACGACACAGGACTCTACGCCTCAACTGGGCGAAAGAACATCGGCACTGGACCTTGGATGATTGGAGACGGGTCTCCTGGTCTGATGAGTCCCGTTTCCAGTTATTTCGAGCAGACGGGAGGGTGCGTATCTGGTGAAAACCGCACGAAGCTATGCACCCGTCATGTCAACAAGGAACTGTTCAAGCAGGTGGACGGTCGGTAATGCTCTGGGGCGTGTTCAACTGGCACACGTTCGGACCTCTGGTACGTCCAGACGCATCTCTGAACGGTCCAAGTTACTTGTCCATCCTTGCAGACCATCTGCATCCCTTCATGGTCATCGTGCACCCAGAGGGCAACGGATTCTTCCAGCAGGACAGTGCGCCTTCCCACAGAGCCGTGGTGACTAGAACATCGTTCGAAGAGAATTCCGCAGATTTTACCACCCTGGAATGGCCTCCCCGTTCACCGGACATGAATCCTGCGGAGCATCCTTGGGATGCTGTGGAAAGGTCCGTTCGAGCTTTGGATCCTCCACCCAGGAATGCGATGGAATTATGGACAGCGATGCAGGAAGCATGGATGGAAATACCAGTAGAACGCTTTCGTGAACTAGTGGACTCAATGCTTCACTGTGTGACTGCCCTTATCCCGGCAAAAGGTGGGCCTTCCCCTTTACTAGGTAGTTATCCCATGATTTCTGTTCATTTAGTGTAAATAAGACCCGTTAGAAATGCATTTCTCACATAGTCATGTATCAAACTTCCCCTAACTCATTTTGAACTTACTTCGTGTCGCATTTTGGTTAAATTGCCAACATTTTCTGCGCTCAGTTCGGAATGAAGGTGTAACGTGGCAAATGTCATATGTTTAAAGGGGTGACAGCCTTTCCACTTCTAAAAAGAAAAACAAATTAGTAAAGGATTAGTTCACGGATGTGCATGTTTCTAACAAGTTATTAAGCAGTGCAAGAAGGCTTCTTATTCAACATATTTCGCTTTTTGAAATATCAGTTAGAATTCATTAAGTTCTAACTACGAATATTGCATTAGTAGAGTACCGTAAGCTTCTGACAGAAACAGTGAAAGTATTTTGCGAATAATTCAAGCAGCCTTGAACACCGGCATCAAGCTGCAAGTAATTGTAACCAACTGAGACGACTGGTTTACTGGGTGTTACAATCCTTGGGAGTCGACTAAGGGCGTCAAAAGAAAAACACCCCCGGAAACCGTTTAATTAAGTAGTAATTTGGAAGACTTCAGTTCGAGTTTACTGCGTTGTCATCAGACAGTGGCGACACCTGGATTCATTCCTCTGTCCTTTATCCGGTTTCTGATTAGTAGCAGGCGTTCTTTCACGCACCGGTGCTTTCGGCTGCTGTTGTATTGACTAAGTTTTTCTACTTGCCTCGAGGAATTTTTAAAAAGTATCCGAGGGAAGTTACAAGTCTTCAGTTCGGTGTTTTTTCTTTTTCTTTTTTTAGTTCTCGAAGGCGGTCTCTAGCATGCCTTTCTCCCTGAAATAATTCTTGCGGAGCTTGGGGGTAGGGTGGAAAAACGAGAGAGAGAGAGAGAGAGAGAGAGAGAGGCACCTGAACAAGGTGTTGCGGTGCGCCTGATCTTTCCATTATTCTTTCTCTCTATCGTCCTCCAAGTAGTTTTCACAGTTCAGTGATTCTCTGCAATAAACATACCCTCCCAGATCTCATAAAACATGGGAAAAACAGTCCATTGCCTCTGTAACTCTTATCTCTGTATATTTCGAAACTTGTATCAGGTCTCACAAGTAAACATTTTTCTCTAATTGCCCTGTTGCGGAGTATTATTTCCATCACGCATATTAATTAACTCCCGATAATGAGTATATTCTTATAATATACTCATTATCGGGAGTTAATTTTGTGATAAGAATCCTTAGATACTGTATATATTTTTATGCCACTTAACTTTATGCAGCTTCTACGCCTGCTACTACAGTTGAATTTAGGAAGGCACTTGAAGGGCCAAACTTATCCTCGATCGGTGTGCATAAAAAAATCTACACATTCGAAGAAATATTGGTTCGCTTTTTCCCTTCCCTGCACTTTTTTTCGGTGAGAAACGTCTCTCTCTATCCCTATCTGTGCTCTCGTTTTACTTTTTTGTCTTTCGATTGTTGGCTTGTCAAGTTCGAATACGCTAATCCAGTTAAGGCCTCAGCAGTCAAACATTTAAATTGCATCGACTGTTATAAGCCTATTGGGCTATCCTTTTTTCCCTCTTCTTCTTTTTCTCTAGATAGGACATTGATCTGATATGGAGGGCCTATAGGAATTAAGGACTATCAATTAAGGACTCTACAAGTTGTCATTATATGTACTATGAATGAGGAACACTTATAAAAATATAAGAACATTGTCCTTTATTCTTAATGAGATGTTGCCACTTTAGAACCGCTTCGATGGCGTTGGGGTCTCTTCAGAGGGGTGGACAGACACCCATTAGTGTGTCGTTTATTTTAAGTTTCCCACTTCTTCTCCAGAAAGAATCTCTAATACTCGAATTGGTTCACTGTCGCTGTGGGAGCCGCAGTGATTTTGGTCATCGAATAATAGTCGTGACATGATAACTGGGGCATAATTGATGAGAACTGCCATGACTAAACACGCGCGCTCATCTGTAGCATCGTTGAAATAGTTGGGCGGTATTACCTCATTCCAAATACAGAAAACTCTAATATTTTTTATGGTTATCATTCAGGAATTAGAAACTAAACAGCAAATACTTTTAACTGCTTATTTTTGTGCCGAACTGTACAGAACTGAGCATCTTCAGGGCGATTCAGCATTGTACGTCAAATTCTATTGTGGGCTCCTGATACAAAAGGATTCAAAAATGCCCCCAGGAATTTTGAAAACGGTGTGTTTTTAAGAAAAAAACAACGCAACGTTGTCAGAGTCATATATGTTGTTTCCTGCAGGACAGCGCACCACAATGTCCTGTAGAAAATACTCTCGTTTAAAATACTCATACAGTTTTGGAACAGTTCTCCAGGACAGCAGTAGTAAGTAGCACTCATGATATGCCTTATCTCCAAGAAATTGACTTGAATAACTACTCTCCACCTTAAACAGTGATGGCCAATATTTGTCCAGAGATATGAAATTGCAATCTCCTTCGATATGGCATTTCAGTGATGCTGCTGTACCTGTGTATCTGTATATGGGTGAAGTACAATTTATTGTCACATATCTTTTCAAAGTGCTGGTTTGGCTTACCAGATCTTCCAGATACACGCCAGAAAAAATACAGAGCGAGTCATGCAAGCTTTGACAAGTTCGTATTGTGCAGAGTAGAATGACCAGCCCATACACCCTTTATGGTCACATATGAAGTTGTTTTGTAAGATGGATTTAACGAAACTGGAACGTCATTTGCTGATCAGATTATTTTCACAAAAGAAGAAAAATTCTTTAGAATGTCTCTTCTTTTGTGTGTGGGTAAAACATGGTATCTCTATATGGTACTTCAAATTGAGTGATTTATTTTTAACTGAGTTCAATTACACAGTTGAGCTGGAACTTCCATCATGGCTGTGAGTGTGAGACTGCAAAGTGTCGCAGTAAAATCTCTAAAAGGAGCAAAGTTAACAAATAGTCTTCTTAGTCTTTTTACTACTGCACTCGGGTCCAAAAGTGTGCAAAGATGAAGTTTGAGAGTTCGTTTTCTACGATTTGAATTACCATCTCCTTACATTCCCGACTTGAGCTTGATAATTTTTGTTTTGTCATTTGAAGCTTGTGTGAGCATTTTTCTCGAGTGTGTAGCACATTGTCGTTGTTGCAATAAGGTGTTAGGAACGTCAGCGACCAAGGCTATATTGCTCCGCGTATGCTGTCTGTTAACTGCGTGTGTTCTGTGGTCGATTTTCTGTTTGCTGGACGAAAAACCCGAGTTTTCGGGAGAAAAAACCATGTAGCGCGTTGTGACTGAATTGTTATAAACAAACCTCAGATATAATCATCGTGATTTTTAAATCGAAGTGTAATAAGTGAATTAAGAGAAGTACGGTATCACATGGAATAACAAGGAAAGATAAATACTATTCTTTTTTGAAACATCTGATTGTAGTTTATAAAGTACTTATTTTTAAGATCAAGTTTCACGAAAGCTCCATGCTAGGGGACTGAAAAATTCGTCACAGTCCTTTGACCGGAACTGTGACGAATTTGTGTTAAGTAACTGTGACGTAAGTGTTAAGCCCACTTTTCCTGAATTGTGCATAGAAAATAGTTTGTTAAGATTCTGATACTTTTGTGAATGGCTGGCTTTCAAGTAAATGTATTTGAGATATTATTAATTTAATGCAGATTTTTATGAAAGTTATTTAATTTCGACTTAGAGGAAGGCCAATTTATGAAAAAAATACTAATTTGAACTTTAATGAAAAACTTTAATTAGAAAAATGTCGACAGTATGAGGAGTTGATATATTATCTTATTTTTTGTGTGTTCCCTTATTTTTGTCTAAGAAATACGCACTCCTGGTTCATTCAGGGAGGCACCGTTATAGCCTGTATTATTATTAAAAGTTCTTTCTGTCTTTCTTCGCGACTAAGCAATAAAAGAAGAAAATCTAATTAAACATCTCTAGGGATGCTGTTGCCTGATGTTCTGTCATCGGCGTTTTAATTGGTCCCAGAGGCGTCCGATTATTACTACGTAGTATGTAGCGCAACCTTAGTTGGGAAGGACGCAGATTACGCTTACAAACCCGCAATTGCCGTCAATCGTGAGAAAGGAGCACATTCACCGTGTGCTAGGTTCGTTAACCCAGCAATATCGCAGCAGAGGTATCTTCCGACACTTTGACATTCCTCAATGGGCGCACAGTTTGATCATCCTGTAAACTTTAAATGTTTTGCTTATTTTTATAAGAATTATACTATCATCGCACTGTTTTAATATTTTGTGCTTTTCAGATAAAGAAGTATTTGTTTGCTAGCTGTGATTTGTACGCCGTCTAACCGGCAATTCTTCTTTTCCCCTCTGGGTTCTGTTGATGTTAACGCAACACAGCTTATGTATGCCTTTAAGGAATTCCAAACGATTGCATCACTTCCTTCTCCTCTTCGACCTTAAAGAAAAAAAAAAAAAAAAAAAGAAAGAGAGAAATTTCTTAGAACCGATGACTAACATAAAGAAGCTTTTCTGTTTACCGAAGTCTATATAGTGGACTTTCATTTAAACTAGTGTTGGTGACTGATAGCTTTCACTTGATTGGGCCTCTGTCTAAAAGGTCGTAAATTTATGACCCAAACTATATTTAAATTCAGTATCTTGCAGTAATAATCAATAATTAGAAGATAAATTTGATAAATCTTTTGAATTTATTTACAACATCGTTAAAACTCGTTAGTTTTTTTTAAAGCATTTTTTTTTTTTTGGGATTCGAAATAACGTATGAGGTTTTCTGTGCGAGTTATTTTCAAATACCAAGAAGATCTTATCTGTGTACCAGCAGATGTTATTGGTGAGTGGCTGCAGAGGAAAGGCGTAATATTATACGACTGTCTGCACATTGAGGTCTTGACCGGCCAATGGCTGTGTTTAAGAGATAATAGAGAGAGAGAGAGAGAGAGAGGTCCCCAAGCTGCGCCTTGAAATTTTCGAATTACTTCGGGTAATTGACTCCTACATGTTGATCGTTTATTAGGGCTGAGCTTGGTTTACGAGTGGTTCTCGTATTTTACTGACTGCACGGAAATTCTAAACGGTTCATTCACTAATATAAAAGAAATTCACTAATTCTAAGAAACCTATTACAATTTATTGCAGTAAAGAAAGTGCTGTAATATTTTGTCTCTCTTCAAGCAGTGCCCTATTTTAACAAAATTAATAAATAACTTGTGTGAAAGGCGAACGACACGTGGTTAACCATTAACTGTGATTTAAAGGAAATTAAAAACACTTAAATTACACCTTACAATTTACAGAAATACTTTGATGACATTTCGCGGTTCAAAAAATTCAGACCTGATGACGGGGTTCAGTTGAATATATATAGCCAAAGTATTAAATGTAAATTGATGTGAATCAATTCAATAAACATTTAAAATTCTATCACGTGGTGTAACAGTGCTTTTAATTTCCTTTACATCATAATTCAATAAATAAATTTTCTTCTTATACCCTGGGAAGACCACATAAGGTCAGAGGAGTTCACATGATACAAGAACGTTAATGTTTCAAAGTTGCAGGCACGCCAATAGTGCTTGTATGCTCAACACTTTTTCATACAACACGCAACAATTTTCATATTATGACGCATTTCACGTTAAAACGAATGTGTAATCCACCTGCCCTAAGGTTTTTTAAAATAAATGTTAAAACCACATAACTAATACTGTATACGTTCAGGTAAAAGCTTTTAGAATTGCACAAATATTTTTAAGACTTCACATTTGCTTGGAATTATTTGTTTAGGATTTGTATTTGTATTTTTTTACCACGTGATCAGCCGCTCATCTAATGGGTAGTCCACATTTATTCATTTTAAAGCATCACTCGAGTTTCGCCAACTGCATTTTTAATCTGCATTTATTATTAATCTGCATTTTATCTTTATATTATTCATGAGTTGCCGGAATTTTACATAACAAGAATGGTTTATTCTTTTTATGTAAAAACTATTACTGTATTTAATGCACGCCATATAAGCTAGCTCAATTGGCTAGAACATATCATAAGCTAGAATTTATCATAAGCTAGACCATATCATAAGCTATATGTTCACATTGTCGTTTGTGTATTTCACTGACCAATATATGTATATATACATATATCGTTCATTAAATATATATTTTTAATGTGTGTATACATATTTGTGTATACAAATACGAGTACAGTATATCAAAAATTAAGCTTTAAATAAACTTAATAAAACAAATATACATCAATAAGAATACACAATTTCAATAGACTCTTTTAAGTCCTATTTTCTGTGTTGTTTGTTAAAGCAGTTCTTCTGAAGATCCGATCAGAGAAAGTCTGTAAGGCTATAAAGTTTTGAGCATCTTGTACCAAAATGTGCATACTATCTTCATTGATCGACTGAGTTCGTTGATATCAGTCTTAGATTTTCATATGCTAGACCAAACGGTAACACGTTTCCAACCTTCCATTTCCCCGCAAGTGCAGTAGGGATCGGACTCAAGCCCGAAAAAACAAAGTTTTTCTTTAAACCATCCGTGTCCAGTCAGTAGGAAGGATGTAGTCATTGAAGGGTAAAACCGTTTCCTGATGTCTTTGTTGGCAACAAATCCTGTAGCATCCTGTATATATAGCCTGATAATATTGCCAGTGTCACTTAGCTACCATCTATTCCTCCACTTAGCTGCCATCTATTCCTCCATACTGTTAAGAATTTCGACCATAGGTTTGCTTTCTCTTGTTTAAAGTCCAGCATAGGATTGCTTTCAATGTCGAAGATTTTAACTGACTGGCCTCTTTTTAGGTATGAAACCATTCCTCTAAATGCCACGTACAGATCGAGAGGAATACAGCCTGATATAACCTGCAGCGCATTTGTGGAGGTTGTCCTGCGGCATATGTGTGTATTGTCCTTGTTATTTGGTTTTTAGGAGCATTAGCAACTAAGGCCATATTGCTCCGGGATATGCGGTGGTCATTCCCTGACCTTTCCACATCCTCCGTATTTGGTGGTGACGGGGTCGAACCCCGGTCTAATCAAGAAGCGTGTGCTACGCACTGCTGCTCCTTCCCACCTGGCTACGGAGGCGCCACAGTATATGTGTGTAGCTAAGATCATAGTTCTCTGTATAGATAATAATTTGGCTCTAATCTTCACGAGTGTCACTCTGCTTTGTAGTATAACGCCAACGTATGATGTTTAATACCCCCAGTCATGTCGTGATAAACGAATCACGTTAGCAGTAAATTTTTTGATTTTGTTCACTAGGCTCTTAACATTGGGAATAAAGGAAAGCCTGTCATCATGCAAAACTCCCAGATATTTATTCTGGGAGACGTACGGTATCTGAACATTATTAATGTTCAGATTAACTTTGATTGATGGTGGCTGGTTGTAGTCTAATCTGTTTTGGTCAATCATAATCTTTGTTTTTGACTCAGATTTAAGTTTATTGTTTTTGATTCAAAATTGACTGGTGAGGACTCAAGATGAAAGTGTCAAAGTGTGTTTGTTTTAATTGCTGTTTCCAGGATTTCTCCTATATGCCGCAGTAGCATCTGAAAAGGCAAAAGGCTAGGCTGGCAAGTGTATGTATGTAGTGTGTAAATACGTGTGTTGTTATCTTGAGTGCCGCACCTGGCGACTATTACTATTATTTTTAGGCCACCCGAATAATGAAATTCATCTGCCGTGCTCTGTATCTTATGTCTGTTAATTGCGTGTGTTCTATGGTCGATTTGTCTGTTTTGTTGGACGAAAACCCCCAGTTTCTGGGGGGGGGGACCCTGCTATCTACGCCTGAGACCGACTAACTCAGCCACGGAGTGAAAAACGCCCATTAAAGTTCCTCGCGTCATCGAGGAACCTTTTCCACTCGGTGGTATCACAGTGGAAAAGTATCGCCACCGTCCTCCCCGGTGTGGGGAGGACGATGGCGATACCACTGTGCTACGGCGCAGACTGCACCTGGCGCAGTATGCACCATGTGCATACTGCCATGTTGTATTTTTTCCCGAACAGAAACGGGATCTTCCAAGATCATAATGGGCCGTGTCATCGGGCCCGCACTGCGCACGAGTGGCTCGAGGAACACAGTGAAGATGTCACCCATCTTGGGCCTCCAAATTCACCTTACCTTGATCCAATTGAACATCTGCGGGATGTTTTGGAAGTGAGGCGTACGGACACACAACCATCTTCTATTCCGACACTGTGGAAAGATTTTCAGGCAGCATCGCTGCAGATCCTTACAGACGTCTTCAGACATCTAGTTGAGTCTGTGCCTAGGCGAACAGCTGCTATTATTCGTGCAAACGGTGACCCCACACGGTATTAGGTAGGTGGTCATAATTCAGCGATCACTCAATGTATAAATAGTATACTAAAAGGGGAAGGGAGAAAGTTTCATGGACTAGGACCACAGATAGTCAGAAAGAACCCAACAACCATAATGAATATAAGTTAAGCGGTATAAGTAAAAGATTAAAGAAATATCTGTTTGCGATATTATCATTAGATATAAGAAACGTTATGTTTGGTGCAAAATACAGTATGTGATCTTCCACAAGACAATTTTCTAATTCAAAATTTTTAACTTCATTCTATTTATAAAATTATTCAAGAATTACTGCAAACATATCGAAATTATTAATGGTTAAACAAACGTCTGAATAATTTATCAGCCAGTTGTTATTCATATCCAAAGTAATTATGTTATAGAGAATAGTTGACTAAGGCATAACGGATAATGTTTTGTAAGCACAATGACTGTGGCTAACAGAGATAGCAAATTCTATCAGCAAGTGGCCCCTCTAACTGGCCATTGTGTGCCATATATGTTCACGAATGGTAGGCTTGCGCTTGTGAACGTAAGCGTTAAGTTAGCCATCTTGTCCACAAGATGGCTATCGTAACGCATTTTCTGATTGGTTCCCATATGTTCCAGTAATAAAGTTCAACTGAACGACGAAAGTAAGACTATTTTTCTAATAATTATGTTGAATAAAGGAAATTACGTAATATTGATAACTGAAATATACTCTTAAAAAAAAAAATATATATATATATATATATATATATATAAAAGGGTCTCACTTTATATTTTTATTTTTCAAATTGTTAGCTGGGCTAACTGATTAGCATTGTCCCTGAAAGAGTTCGCGAATCATTGTACCAAATATCCGCGCAGTGATTAATACGTGAAACGCGGTTACACCTTTCTTCTTCATCGTGGAACTGCATGCACCAGCAACTTTCGGGCCTCTTTTTGTTAATTACAAAGGTGCAGTACGCGTTACTGCAACATGCTTGACCACGTTCTTCGTTTCTGTTTTAGACACATGTATGCAGTCAGTGACAAAAGTTTTCAATGTTTTGGCCAGCAAATATACTTTATTATTCTAAAATTGTTCTGTTGACTTCTGGTCTTGAGCAACCGAGCATTACGGTCTTTATATGGATAATATTCCCCAATTTTATGTTTGAATGCTTTTATAGTGAGCAGTAATGGCTAAACTTGTCTAGCTTGATGTCCACCGCATTGTTCAAATCATTGATTCCTTTGCCCTTAATAGTGTCATTGCCATTGCAGGTGTAATTCTTCTGTCCCTTATTGTGCCGTATTACCGAGAATCATTCACTCGTATGAAGGTAGATTGTTAACTTCCATAGTCATTTTAATCTGACCCAGTTATTTAAACGCTTTATGACTTCCTCTAATAAAGTGGGATGCAGTTATCAGATTTAATTGCGCCACTGACTTTTCAGACTTCATTACAACCGTCTGCCTTCTTAATTCTGTTGCATTCTTTTTAATTGAGGCTGCCAGTAATCCGCTGCGAAACTCAGCTTCGCTCGAGCTCTGTTAGGGAAGTTATCTCCAGCATTAATAATATCAATTGACTGAATTCAGTTTTGCTCAAGGACTGATTATATTATCTATGAGATGTGGCCAATTCCACATATCCTGATCTAATTATATCCGGTGATAAATGAAATTTCAAATATTCAGGCAGATGGGCTGAGAAGTGGCAATTGAAGTTTAATATTGCAAATGCAAGGTATTTGATGTGTGGACAATAATCAACGTATCAACTGCGTGGTACCAACTGTGTAGTAAAGAATGAAAAAGAATTGGGGGTAATTGTGCAGTCATATGTGAACTTCTCTGAGCAGTGCAGACAGGCTGCGAGGGAACAGCTCAAGTCTTATGGCGGGGTGCGTGAACTATTAACAAAACCCTCGTGGGGTTTTGTGAATGGTTCGTGGGGGATATTCATGAATTGTTGTGGCGGACCCCAGGGTTCCCCCCATTAGCCGCTATTGTACTTTTTGTGTTGAAGCTTACGCCAAAACCGGCCATTTGTGTGCTGGGTGTGTAAATGTTAATTTGTTCTGTTGTTATGTAGTCGGCCGGTACCTGGCTCTTAGCAGGTGGGAAGCGGCAACACCTGATCATCACGGCCCCCCATCCCCGCCACGTGGAGGCGGCCAGGATCTACTATCATCTTGCTAATCTGTATAATGACAAGGTCACGAGACAGACAAATTAGAGAAAGTGAAAGGGGTAAAGTAGGAATAGTATGGGATGGTTCAGGGAGGAAAGAGAAAGCAAAGAGGGGGGTGAGACAGAGGGATCCACCCTAGAAATAGGAAAGAAGAGTTGAAAATAATGATATACAGGAATTTACGCAGTTACACAATGGTATCGTCGCCGTCCTCCCCACACCGGGCGGAAAAGGCCCGGGTTCAATCCCGTCGATGACGCGAGGAACTTTAGTGGGCTTTTTTTCACTCTGTGGCTGAGTTAGTCGGTCTCAGGCATAGATAGCAAGGTTCTCCCCCCCCCCCCAGAAACTGGGTTTTTTTTTGTCCAGCAAACAGGCAAATCGACCAGAGAACATACGCGATTTACAGACAAAATAAATATGGGTAGATGTAATCATTTACAGAGACCCTAATATTATATATATATATATTTTTTTTTTGTATAAGGCATTAGTTAGAGCACATCTCGAGTACTGCATACAGATCTGGAGGCTTCATTTTAGGAAGAATTCTGGAATGGGTGCAGAGAAGGTCAACGAGATCGGTGAAGGGAACGAAAGAGAGGTCTTACCAGAAAAGTCTTCAGTTCGGCAAATCTGGAGAATAAACACCTGCGAGGAGATCTGATTGAGTCGTTTAAGACTTTGAATGGATTAAACTCAATGCTGATGGAATCCTTCTTGCTGGGAGGCATAAATTCAAACTGAGGACGGATGTTTGCAGAGTAGATGGGCGAAAATTTGCTTTCAGCTAGTTCAGGTGGTCCATTGTTGGAACCAACTCCCATCTGGTATTGTAGAGGTGGGTAGTTTGAATAAATTCAAGGAAGAACTAGACAAGCTGCTAGATCGGATGGACAGGTGATATGGGAAGTTTGGCTTTTTTTTGGTTGTTGTTGCTGTTTAAGCTTGCTTTCTTGCATCGTTATTTGTGTCATCATTTCCCAATACTACAGTAATACTAATACTAGACTACACCTTCGGGAATTCGTTGCCTTTATTTCGATTTTTCCATTATCTAGAAAGTTTTATTTTTAATCCATTTGATGCAGAAATAATGAGGCTAAATAAGAAATAGAGAGAGATTAAGAATGTAATTTTATTAACTGCACATAAAAAAAAAACAAACAAACATAAACATGTTGACGATCCAATGTTATATTCTGCCACTTTTGTACACATTTGCTTACGCCCCGTTCTATTTTCTTTATTATATCAAGTTTAGTCTGCGCAGTAGCACAGTGGTATTGTTACTGTCCTCCCCACACCGGATGGAAAAGACCCGTTTCGAATCCCGTCGATGACGCGAGGAACTTTTATGAGCTTTTTTTCACTGCGTGGCTGAGTTAGTCGGTCTAGCGGTCGGCGTAGATAGCAAGTGTTCCCCCCCCCCATAAACTGAAGTTTTTTTGTCCAACAAAACAGGCAAATCAACCAGAGAACACACGCAATTTACAGACAAAATACACATGGGTATATGAATTAACTTTCCGGGTGACCCTAATGAAATAGTTTGGATTATTTAAGTTTGTCACTAAGCTTTAATGTTATTATTATTATTATTATTATTAATATCCATATGATGCAAGGAAGCCTGAGGATTATGCTGCACCAGGAAAAAAAAAAAAAGTTCCTGAGTAACCCTGAGAGAGAGAGAGTCAAAAGTAGAAGGGAATCACCAAGAAAGAGAAGAATGATGATATCCAGCTCAGGACCCTGGGTGTGCCAAGCCCATACTCACCAGATGTGAGCCCCCGGGGTTAAATTGTTCGTCTTTTCTTCTCTGTATGAGGTTTAATAACTTTAGGAACCATAGTGAGGGGTTTTTAATTTTAAATAAATGTAAAACAGCGGTATAATCCGTGATATCAGTACAAAGTCAAAGTATTTTTTTGTAGTTTACTGTACAGAATTCACTTTGAAAATGGCGAACGTAAACAAATCACGTGATACAGTAATCACGTAATATCATAAATACAGTTTAACAGATCTCGCCCAGGGGGCCATGTGAAGGGGAGGTGTCTTGGATGCTACAACGTATCCAGGCCCGACAGAGAAGTGGGCCCAAAAGCATTTATGAGACGGTATAAAAAAAAAAGGTAAAGTGCAGCCATTATCAACCCACTGCAGGATGGAAGCCTCCTCAACAATTCATGCTGAAGGAAATGGACCATAATCTGCCACGCTGGTCCAGTGCGGGTTGGTAGATCGACCGTATTCAGCAGTCAGGGGCTTGAATCCCGGTCTACTCAAGGAGCGTGTGCTACTGCACTCCCGCTCCTGACCACTCGGCTACGGAGGCTCTATAACAAACGAAAGTTGTCCCAAAACCAGTTACCCTAGTCCCCAGATACTACTGCACACTCCTGGTCTGTCCAATAACTATTTTGGCTTTTTTGGATAAGCATTTTATAAAAATCTGTCTTTTTTATTTATTTTTTATCAATATGAATTCTTAGCACTGTAAAGCTGTTGTTGTTGTAGGATTTTAGACGCTTCAGCGACTAAAATCCATATTGCACTTATATATTTGTAAATTGCGTGTGTTCTGTGGTCGAATTGGCCGTTTTTTGGAGAAAAAACCATACTAACCTTGCGTGAGACTGACTAACTCAGCAACATTGCGAAAAAAAGTCCATAAAAATTCTTCGAGTTACTAAAGGGATTCGAACCCGGAGGTAGGACGGCGGTGTTTATATGCAATGCGCTGCCGAAGGGGTTAAGTTATTGTCACTGAATGTCAATGTTGTTTTACTGGTATTTTGTTTTATGGACTTCTTTGAGTACTTAAGTATGTAACCAAGAGAAAATCCCTGGCATTTCATTTAGTTCTTTCAACACCATAGTTAATTTATCAATTAGATAGGGAAGAAATTTATTTAGTGTAGTTTTCCATTCCGCTGTTTGTTATCTTGCTTTTTAACCTTAGAGAGCTCCATTTCCGTGTGTATTGGAAAGCGATGTACTTTAGCCAAACACTTTAACATCTTCACACGAAGCTGTTTCCTCATCCCATTCTCTGGTACACGCTAAAGTGCACTCTGGCGCCTTAACAAAGAGTAATGGTACATTAAAAGCTATCAAAGTGACATTGTTAACTTGTAACCAGTGGTCCGGACAGAGGCTAGAGACTTACAGGCACGTAATTGGAGTCTAATATATCATACTGTTGTTGCGCACTAATGGTAAAGTAAAACTTTGTTTGTTGAAAATATCCGATTAGTATACATTTACAGCGAATGAAACCAGCGAGAGTGGAACTAGATTAATAGCATCAAAATCTGCATAAAACTAGAAATAACCAAAATAAAAATAATATTAAATAAAATAAACGAAAAGAGGAATACGCCGGGGTGCTAATAAGTTCTCCTGGCCTATAATAGAAAGAACCAAGTTAATACAATTACTGTATATATATAGTGCACTCAACATATTAGCCTTTTAAATCCACACACATTCTACGACGATTCCAGCATACGTAAGCCTCTTAAATAGAAATCAAACGACTTCCCCCACGCCAGGCTCTTGTTGTTTGTATGACGTCATCATCATTTGATATAAATGTGTAACCTTTAAGTGTTTTTTGAGATTTGGGAATAGGCAGTAGTCCGAGGATGCAAGACCTGGTGAATATGTATGGCAATGAAGTTCCCAGACTGGTGCAATTAAAATAAAACGAAGTGAAGGATCTCAAAAATGGTTTTATTTTGGATCAAAGTAATCACCACCTGATTGAATGTACTTATTACACCGTTCTAAAAGTTTCTGAGACGAGTCAGCGAAGACGTCCAAAGAGATGATGTTCAGTTTGGCGGTTACGTCTTTCTGTATGTCGTCAACATCCTGAAACCTCTTTCCTCTGAGGCCAGTTTTCAACTTGGGAAAGAGGAATAAGTTCGCTGCTACAGATCAGGAGAGTAGGGTGGATGGTTTATCTGTACAATGCTGTATTTCGTCAGAAATGTCTTTACAACAAGTACAGAATCGAAATCGGCCTTACCCGGGAAATACGCTTCAATAGCACCTGTACGTAGAACGCAGCATTGACTCTCTTCCTTTCAGGTACAAATTGTGAATCACAACCTGTTTGTCGAAAACCATGATCAGCATTGCCTTGATCCTGCACTTCTGTAAACGAAACATTTTGGGCCTTAGTGTTGATTTGGGTCATACTGAGACATCCAACACTTATATCCAATAATAGTACAGTCGAGGAAATTAGAATTGTCTTGACAAGTCTGGATGAAGTTTATGCGTGATGACACTCTTCATTGCTGATCTGTGCTGCACAAATTTTGCACAGATCTTCCTTTCCCCCAAATCTTCACGCGGAATTTGACGAATCTTCATCTTATTCATGTCCAACTCATCAGCCATCATTCTGAGGGTCAAACAACGATCTCTTGTCATAATTTACCGAAGTTTTGCAACTCTGTACTGATTACTAGAGGTTATCGGATGTCCACTTCTTGTGTCATTGTGAACGTCCTCACATCCGTCTTTGAGCCTCTTATACCATTCAAACACACTGATACGACTTAACCTTTCATCACCACAAACAGTTTTTAACATTCAGTCTTTTCTGTTGCATATTTTTCCAGTTTTCAGCAAAAGTTGATATTCGTTCCTTACTCCTTTGCAAAATAGTAACATGGAACGTTAACGCCACTAATGAAACTGGTTGTTACTTTTAACCTATCAGCCTACTGGACAATCTCTGTACCAACGACTGTTGGAGTAAATTTGAACTGCAACATAGCACTTCTTTTTATTTTCAAACTCATCGAATATGATCGTAACAGAATCAGTCTGGGAACTTTATCGCCACACCTCGTATGATGAATGATGAAGAAGCCGAAAGCCAAATTCAACCAATTTGGTATGTGTTTGATATGCTGTGTGTGTGTGTGTGTGTGTGTGTGTGTGTGTGTGTGTGTGTGTGTGTGTGTGTGTGTGTGTGTGTGTGTGTGTGTGTGTGTGTGTGTGTGTGTGCGCGTGTGACAGAGTACTCTTCGGGTGAGCTTTCCCCTCCCTTTGACCTTTAAATTACTTCAGTTTGTCCAAAAGTGATGAATAATGCTCAACAATTATCGTTTTACCCTTTTCCAGTCAATGAACAAAATCCCATCCTTGTCCCAAAAGACAAAGACCATGACCTTCCCAGCAGACTTCTGAGCGCAGAACTTCTTTGTATATCGGGGAAGCTGCTGTACCTCCATTTTCTCGACTGTTCTTTGGTCTTCGGATCCTAATGAAACAACCATGTTTCCCCTATGGTCACAAGTCGCACCAAAAAGCATTGGCATCCTGCTCAAAATGGTGAAGAATGGCAGTTGAACACAGGGCGCACTGTCGTTTTTGATCAGCATTGAGACATTTGGCCAAAGCTTTCGCATGTCCAGAATATTATGAATAACATATCCAACATGCTTACAGTCTGAGCTATCCGTTTAGCAGAAATTCGTCTATCATACGGTATCGTGTTGTTTATGGCACTAACATTTTCAAGCACTGTCGCAGAAACTTCTTGCCCTCTGTACATCCTTCGTTATCAAAAAAAAAAAAAAAAAATATATATATATATATATATAGATGTATATATAATAATAAAACAAAAATAAATAAATAAAAAAAATAATAAAATAAAAAAAAATTGTAGCCCAGCTTTTGAGGATTACTTAGCATGAACACTGCCTCCCACTAACGTCACGAACATATTACTTTGGTGTTTTTGTTTTTCACTGTAGAAACAGGTATTTCTTAACGGCTGTTTTGCTGAAAGTAACCTTTTGGATTGACAGTCGTTTTTCAGCCTGTGAAAAAAAAGAAAAAAAAAAAAAATGGATATTAGCTTTTTATTTATTATTATTTTTTTGGCAAATGGACTGTTTAACATAAAAAGAGCTCTTTTTATGTTAAAATGCTCTTTCATAATATTACATCCATTTGTCAAAAAAAAAAAAAAAGTTAAAGAAAAATTCAATCTTAAGTATTGAATTCATAGCATTTATTCATAGCAGTTGTTATTTTGCTGGCCACATTACAATGGACGAGTTAGTTCTCAATGTAGGATGGAACATCATACGATAGTGAAAAAGAGGGTTACATAACTTACGTTGAAGTTTCGTATCAAACAAAACCACCACAACAGTTGCAGCAAAATCAGTGTGTCAGTATCATTGCGATTACCATACGTAAGGCTCGTCTGTGAGAACCATCGAGAAGGTTCCCATGGATGAGTTCCATCACACAAACCCATGATAACAAAAGTTAGTCTGCGGTGATTACAACGGAGCTGTGATCGCAGAAACCGAACATTTTAGAATGGAAACGCTTTCCCTGGAGAAGTGAATCATGATGTAAGCTGTTTTAATATGATACAATCTGGGTCTAATAGCCAGAAGGCTGCTTCCATACATATTGCGTCGTTGAATGTATTCCAAATGTGAAGAACAGTGCGGGGGCCCTAGCGGTTAGCACATTTGTTACGATCTTCCTTCCACAGTTAACAGTCTGTAGAAAAGGCTTGGATTCGAATCCCGCTCGATCGGAGGAACGTTTATTGGCTGTTTTCACAAAGTGATGAATTAGTTGGTTTTCTGGCAAGGTCTGCATGGTTTTATCTCCTGAAAATTGCTTCAGGATTTTCCAATTTTTCATCACCTTCCCAATTGTCATATCTACAGACTGACCGAAAAACATATTATATATGCACAATATACTGACGCTTCATATTCTTCGTTGCTTTGGCGCTTAACACACACACCTAAAATAACATCTTTAGAATCCTTGCTTTTGGGACATGTCATGTTGGAAAGTGTAAGGGTCACTTTCATTAAATTGCCACAATGTGGAACATAGAGAATTGTCAACGTAGGAAGCAGCATTCACGGTTCTGCACAGTGACCAGCAAGTACATTTAGTGCATACTATGAGTGAGATCCTCCAGACTGACACATCTTCCTCCCAACTTCATAGTGTAGACATACAACTCGGTAAGCATTCTCCAGGCATCTTCCATACCCAAACATCTCCATCACACTTGAAGAGCGCCTAGTGTACCTCTCTGCTCCACACAGGACTACATTTCATTGAATCACAGCTCACTGTTTAGGAAATCAGTAATCTACTGGGTTCAGTGTGATTTGTACAATGCCGAACGATGATGTGCATTTGTTTTTGTTATTAAAAGCCTGCGGGCTGCAGCCCCTCCGTGATAATTCATGACATGCAGCTCTGATGCGTATAGAAACGCACGTTTACCTGTGATCGCTTGAAGCCCCAAACTCAGACGCTCAACAGTCTGTTGGTGAGATGGACAATGAGCCGATTTTAGGGAATCGTCTCCTGTTAATTATTGTTTTGCACCTAACTAGTTATTTATTAGACTCAGTATCGCCTCAGGACTTTCATTTCTTCGCCATCCTGTCAATTGCAGACTTGGGAATGTTTAATTCTTGAGCAGTAGATGCATAGACAATTTTCCGTCATGAACTATCATTTCCCTTTGATACTCAGTTTTTTCAGCGCACTTATTGATTGGCGTTCAAGTTCGAAATGAATTCCAGGCTAATGCTAATCGCTACATTTATAGATCAAAGTAGTTGCGAATTTTGAAGTTACGTACAGTATTCTGCAATCAGAGGAGTGTCCTATAATCTTTTGGTAGGACAGCGTAAATTTAAGGGTGCAGATACTGTTATATGGGTAATTTCCCCGTAACTGAATCTGCTTATAATCTGACAGCCTTTTGAAGACTATTCGCAGTGGCGAAATTATCATATCGTCATGTTTGCCATCGTGGGAGTGGGGATCGAAATCGAACGGAGGCGACGGTTAGTGTTTTATGGTCACTGGAGAGGGAACTCATTTAAAAAATTCGGAAGGCCCTTAATTTATAGTCACATCTTTGGTTATTTAGCTGTCCAAATATGTACCAGAAAATCGTTTTACATTATACTGCCTCACTAAAGGCTTTTCACAGACGTGTAGGAGCAAAGAGATTGATCCTAAAGATGTCCTGGCTTTATGAAATCAAGGACAGCTTGAACAACTGTCTGTTCGCTGGGAATGAATTTATTAGAGCTACTCCCATGATAATTACCGCCCTGTAGAACTTTTGCTCTCGCTCTGTAGACTTTTGTACTGCGAAATAGGGTGTGGTTGCATTTTTTACATTGCCTTAAAACTCCGTTTAGGAAATCAGTAATCTACCAAGATAAAATAATTTTATTTACTTATATTCCCTGTTGATATCAAATATTTTACTTCCCTTCTCTTATAACACTTTGGTGGCTTAAAATCATGTTCTGATTTAAACAATCAAAAGTCGATTTGAATTATTGAAACCATTGAAGTCATCAAGTTACCAGTAGATGTCAGCACTGAAAGTATATAATATATTTTCCTTCCTAGATGTAAAATATATGTTTTTTGAAATTCACCATTTTATGATTGTGAAAGATATATTTAGAGTTACAGTATAATAAAATGAAATAAAGAGGCACGTGATTGTACTGCTAGTTGTGGTCGGTAAAATATGTTAACTTTTGTATCATTATTTATAGCCGAGGGAAGTGTTCATTTGGAGTAGGGCAAGTGGTCAGAGGCCCCACACTTCCAGCCTTGGGAAAATAGAACTGTTTACATTGCAGTTTGTGACCGCGTGTTACTCGTTCTAAACATCAGCGGTATCACATGACTAGACATTCTCTCACGTAGCGTTGAGAGATTCGGCCACGTACTTGTTTTCACACCGCATATCTTCTGAAGTAGCTGTCCAGGTTGAACTTCACACTTGTATAAAGGGAATGCTTCAAATTAGCTAAAACTGTTTTAAAACCTGGTGGTATAATCGAACGCTGTTTTTAACATGATAAAAGAAATTATCAAAATAAAAAATTGTATTAATACTAAAGAACTTCCGGTTGTTAAATTAAGTTTGTTATCGACCCAGACTTGATTATTGCATGATTATAGGAAATTATATTAATTTTTACGTTGACGTGAACTGCAGAATCATTTTGTGTTCTAGAAAGATGGCACGTGGCAAAACTGTGGCTAACTGATAATGACGTTGAACTGATTTTTTTAATTTTATATTGAAGAACAATTTATTGTTTTGAGTTTAATTATAATGTATTATCGATAACCAGCAGTAACCCAGGTAACATTGAATCGTGTGAAAAGCGAATTCAAACAATGAGGCTAAGATACTGCTTAAAAACTAACAAGGCATCAACCTTCAATCAGTGAAGATGATGGATGAACCCATGCAAGAGTAGTCTGTTTGATAGGTAACTCTTTACGCCACTGATCAGGGCCATGGTTTGCAGGCGGGTTGGTATTCGCTCATTATTATTATTGCACTTATATTATTTCTCCCCGATTGGGGGTTCCATCTCGTGACGGGTATTGCTACCAAGTACACAGGGTGGTTGTTATGTCTGGTGTTACTGTTGGTCGAGGAACTATGACTATCCTGCAGGTGTTCAGGATTGCGACTTTCTGAAGTTCCTTGTAGGTGTTCGCTGGGAGACCTATTGCTGCTAGGCTGTTATGTAGGGTCTTTGGCACCATGCCTGTGGTTGACACGATGTGGTTGACATGATTTTTCCCCCGTGGGTTTTCTGCAGGTTGCCAGTGTTGGGTACCACTGTGTCAATCGGATAGGTAGCCTTTTCCTTCTTGTCCACAAGGGTTATGCCCGGTCTGTTGTGTGGGACTGTCCTATCCGTTATTATGGCGCGGTCCCAGTACAGTTTGTGGGTTGGGGTCTCTAGTATTGCCCGGGGTTCGTACTTGTATTACGGTACACTTTCTTCGATCAACTGGTATTTCCTTGCTAGTTTCTGATGTATTATCCTGGCTACTTAGTCGTGTCTATGAGTTTACTCAGTCTGGGTGATCACCTTGCATCCTGAGGCGATGTGTTGGATCTTTTCTAAGGCCAGGTGGCATCGTCAACATGTGTCATCGAACACTCCGGGCTCTTTGGCGATGCATTTTCTATAGTTCTTGGTGTTGTTTACCTGGTCTTGGATGGCGTGTAAGAATCCTTCAGTCTCGGGGAAAAGCGTCCCGCTCGTGAGCCATGCATTAGAAGCAATTTTATCTATGTGATTTTGATGGAAATCATTGTAGTGTCTGTCATGGAGTGTCTTCTCTGCCCATCTTTCTAGCTTCGTTTGTGCCTCCTGGTTCGGAGGGGGGACTCCTCGCTTAGGTTGAGTGGGGTATACCGCTTGTCTATCTTCCTTCTGGCCTGGTGGAGTGCTGCTGTGTGTTTCTGGAAGTAATCCTTCAGGTTAACTATCGCTGTCTTCTTTTGCTCAATGAGGTCTATCAGGCCCCTTCCTCCTTCTTTCCGGGCAATTGTCAGTCTCTCCACGGCAGATTTCGGGTGGTGTTGGCGGCTCTTGGTCATCATTGTCTTTGTCTTTCTCATGATATCCTCCAGCTCGGTGTTAGTCCAATCTGTGACTCCAAAGGAGTATGTTAGCACGGGGACTGCATATGTGTTGATGGCTTTAACTGTGTTCCCTCCATTCAGCTTTGCTTTCAGCAGGCTTCTGAGTCTCTGATGGTATTTTTCGGTCAGGCAGGCCTTAATTTCCTTGTGCTGTAACTGCTGAGCCTGCATCATCCCCGAATATTTGTAGGCCTCTCCCTCTGCCAGGGCTTCGATCTCTTTACCAGTCTGCAGCTAGTAGTTTCGGTTGACTAATTTTCCCTGATGCAACCCGTGGGTCTTGCATTTCTCTAGACCAAATTCCATCCTAATATCATTGCTGAATTCTTCGGTGATCTGGAGTAGTTGCTGGAGGTGCTTCTCGGTTCCCGCTTAGAGTTTGATCTCATCCATGTACATCAGGTGGGTGAGGGTGTACGGGTTCTTCCTTCCTTTTTTGAGGTTATATCCGTACTTGCTGCTGTTGAGCATGGTGGATAGCGGGTTAAGTGTTAGAACCAAAATGGGCTCAGGGTATCTCCCTGAAAGATTACTCTCCCGATGGGGATTGGCCTAGTTGTGATGTTTTCGACCTTAATGGTGGTACTCCATTTCGCCATCGTTTCTCCTAGGAAGTTTGTCACTATCGGATTGACTTTGTAGACTTTCAGCGCCTCTATTAGCCAGCTATGAGGCACGAAGTCGAAGGCCTTGCGATAATCGATGTAAGTTGTGTACATGTTGCAGCGCTTCTTGTAGGCTTGCTCCATAACCGCGGCATCTATGGTTAATTGCTCCTTGCATCCTTTCTGCTGTTCGGCCATTATGTTCTGGCTCTCCAAGTGGTCTGATATGGTTATGCAGCTGGCCAAGATCGTGTACATTGTTGGAAGGCAGGTGATTGGTCTTTATTTCGCCGGGTTTCTTGTATCTTCGTCTTTAGGCTTCAGATACGTGATTCCTTGTTCCCTTATCTTTCGGGTGAACTGCTCTGCCAGGTGCTTGTGTGTGCAAGTGAGCTTCTTGTACCAATAGTTGTGAACGTTATCTGTTCCTGGAGTTCGCCAGTTGCGAGAGTTCTTGATCTGTTTTAGTTCTTCTTCCCCAATCTCCCACCCTCTCATTTCTTGTGCGTTCTAGTTCTATCCAGGGGACTTAGCTGTTATGTCTTACTTCCTTGCTCCATGTTTCCCCAGAACTCCTCAATCGTCTTCTCCGAGACTCCTGTAGACTCCTCTTTGGTCCCCATCGAAGATTCGGTTGTTTATTTTTCTCTGGGAACTCTCTTTGTATCGGCATAGTCTCTTGCTGAGTGCAAGGAGGTTCTGCTTCAATGTGTCCAAGTGCTCTCCAGTTCTCTGATTTTTTGTCTCATGTTTGCTGTGGATGCTGTCTGTCTTGTCTGTCTGCGCGGTAGCACAGTGGTATCGTCACCGTCCTCCACACACCGGGTGGAAAAGGCCTGGGTTCGAATCCCATCGATGACGCGAGGAACTTTAATGGGCTTTTTTCACCCCGTGGCTGAGTTAGTCGGTCTCAGGCCTAGATAGCAAGGTTTTTTACCCCAGAAACTGGAGTTTTTTCGTCCAGCAAAACAGGCAAATTGACCAGAAAACACACGCAATTTACAGACAAAATACATGTATGGGTATATATTAGAAATAATCGGTGGCCCTAATATAATAATTTGATTTGTGGACTCTGTCTCTGTTGAGGATGCCCTTCACTTTTCCAATTAATTTCTTACTCCTATTGCCCCGTTGGTACTAGGTCAATTATCCTATCTTGACTCTTAATTCTTCTATCTTCTGCTGAAGTCTTCTTTCCCAAGGTGGCGGTTCCTTCTGTTTTTGGTTCTTCTGCTGCTGGTCTCTCGTTTCTTGTTTCTCTTCCATTAATCCTCGTTGCTGCTACCACAGCACAATGCACGGCTGCGTGGATGGCCTCCAGTGTTGCACCATTGCTGTCGAGATAATGCAGTATTATTATTATTAGCTATATGGTGCAAGGAAGCCTGAGGCTTATGCTGCACCAGTCAAAAAAAAAAAAAAAAAAAAAACTGATTTACCCTGTGTGTGTGTGTGTGTGTGTGTGTGTGTGTGTGTGTGTGTGTGTGTGTGTGTGTGTGTGTGTGTGAGTGAGTGAGTGAGTGAGTGAGTGAGAGAGAGAGAGAGAGAGAGAGAGAGAGAGAGAGAGAGAGAGAGAGGAATCATCAAGAAAGAGAAGAATGATGATATCCAGCTCAGGACCCCGAGTGTGCCAAGCCCATACTCACCAGATGTGAGCTCCTGGGGTTCATTACAGGTAGGCAGTTGTTTTCTTTCGAAATTTTACTCTCTTGACAAGGGCATAAGATTTCTGCACCACAGCTGTATCCTAGTTAGCTTCGTGGTCAGTGGCAGCAAACTGAGGATGCAAACCCAATACTCCTGGGAAGTATCTACCAGTTCTTGGGTGCCACCAGTGGCACCTATATAAGTTCATGAAATCTTTTAATTTAAAAAATCTTCATTGCAGTTTCCTTGCATATTTCCCATTTATTTGTGACATGATTTTCTTTGTGACATTTATTTGTGACACAGTAAATACTCTCAATTTGGGATACAAAGTTACAAATACCGATGAAGTCAAGTTTTTCAATCTCTAGGTGTCATTTCTAAACGTTTCCTATGTAATTATAAAATTCTGGTACGATATGCCTCGTGGACGCTCATATCACATCAACAGATCAGTGACTTCCGATTTCGTGCTATGTTGTGGTGATCGTATTTTCCGAACTAATACATTTACTTTTTTTTTTTAATTTTGCCATTCATTGACTATTAATTTGCCATTCATTGAAGTTAGTAAAGAGATTTTTCCACTCGTATTTGTTTCAAGGACTCAGCTTGCGCAATAATGCTTTTTTAATCAAACATCTTTGGAAAGTCTGACTAACTCATTTGGATAATCAATAGAGAATTTGCAATTTTAATAGTCGAAGATAATTTTTCTGATTCAAATAATTGCTTACAGGTGAAAATGGTCTCTTGATCGCAGCGTTCACACCCGACAGAGAAGATGAATTCATCTTTTTTTGTATGCTTGAAATATCAACGTATCCGTGATGAAACTTGTTTCAGTACTATAGATGCATTTTCCCTTGTGCTGTTCGGCTAGTAGGTTCTCATTAAGGTCACAGAACTCATTAAAAAAAACAAAAAAAACTATCATCATAAAGTAGGAAAAGCACTTTCGAAATGATTACTGACTTCATTTTATTCTGTTATTGTTCGTTGAAATAGAGGAATTTCGGAATATTTCAGTAGCTTATGGAAAAACGGGACAGAATCCTAGAAATCAGGACTGCCTCGAAAAATTCGGGACGATTGGTCATGGTATGCATTGGCTAAAGTTCGTTTTTAAGAAATTTCTCTGCTCCCTTAACGCTTGGTGAAGACGTTTATTTATTTTTTTTTTTAAGTTTTAAATTCTTTAACTTAATTATGTATCATGAAATGTCAGTTTTTCTTAAGTTATCTTAGTTACTAAATGCAGATGCATTCAGAAGATTCCTCTAAGTTTTGTAATTCCCCACTCCGAAAAGTAAATAAATAAATAATAAAAATAAAATGGACGTGGGATCGGGTGAACGGGGAAGCCAAAGAATCAGGCTTCTTCTATTCACACCCACTTCTTCGGAAACTAGGCTTTTCATAATAGCAAATTGAAAGCTAGAAGATTGTCCGTCATCTTCACAGATGCATTGTATCATCTGCAAAGACTTCTATCGCAATTTTTTTTTCCAGATCACCTTAACAACAGTAGAAATACCCAGCTCTAAACTTGCACGTGTGCTTGACTTGTTTGCGCGCATTCGTAAGACGTTCTTGACTGCGCAAGAACGTCTTACGAATGCGGTCAGTGATTTTAGCAGGATTTAGCATAAATTTAGCATATACTGTGCTTTCTGTTGAATTATTCCTATCTTTAAACTGACTACCACATAACGTCATGCAGCAGAGTCCTGAGATGTGCGTACAATCCCCCGAAGCTGTTTGAACGGAATTAACTATACAGTACTGACTCCTGCACACTAGCTGATGCTGTTATCAACCAATGAAACTGGAAAAATTTAACTACTCGCGTAAACGCAAAAGTATTGTTCTTCACATTTTCTCTATGGGAGCATATAATGAGAAGTGAAATTATTCATTGTGCTTTAAGATTTCCAGTCTTTCAAGTATTATATTATCTATATAGGAGACAAAAGGGAAGCTATATTTATTTATATATCTTTAATATGTACGTATTTACCTCCACTGAACAACTTAATTGCACTTACAGAGGTGATTGTGATTAGTTTTAATCGGACGTTTGTGAGAGCTGTTACGCTACAGACTATTTCCTGGAGTGACATGGCGTTTAACAGCGTCTACGAGAGCCATACCCTAACTTTAAGAGTCATAGTTCTTCCGTGTCTCGCACGATCGTTTCCGGAGATAGTTCTAAGAAGTCTGGTCAACTCAACACAGCCCAGGTGCCACCATCAACAGCAACATTGACAGTTTCACTGTCTCTCCCTTCTGGATTATCCCTTTTCCCGATCTCAGATTCTGCCCCAGAAAAATACCCCAGCCTCCATTCTCCTCAGATCTTCTACCTAGTTACCCTTCCAATCACCTCTTCTCAAGTCCAGGGTTACTTCTACTGGCATCAGAAGGTTCAAAAGAATTCAAGATAGACTTTTCAGTCAACTAACAACTAGCAACCGCGAACCAAGCAGCGTCCATCGAATTCACGTGTGTGGCGCACGCAATATCATATTGTATCGTAGTCTATCCAACTCCAGGCAATAGCAACTGTTGACAGTATACAGCTCTCACAGACGTCCGGTATTGACCAATCACATTATTTCTCTACCTTTGCAGACGCCATAAAGTAGCTTGTTCTTGGAGGAGAATACTCCTGTGTAGTTTTTGTCAAGTCTAAAAAAAACCCTTCTAAAATCTACTGTTAACACAATAACATTACTGCTGAAACACAAGGTAATTTTCCTTCCTTTACTTACTTTTTTTCTTATTTGTACTTCCGGTGTTTACTGATGTTTATTATTTTATTTTATCATTGTTCAACTAGATACGTCAAAAAGTGCCAACTGCCGTTCAGTAAATTATTTTTAATTTACTGAATTATTTTTAATTTACGCAGAGCAGTTTTCTGTCTTTCATTCTTAGAATAAAAGAGAATTCACTGGAACACTTTAATCAGTTGGAAAGAGACCAACTCAAAAGTATCTGTTCTAATTGGACAATTTCTAATGGGTTAGGAGCAGTTATGATATTCGGTAGAAAATTATATGCAAATAACTTTACTACGGAAATGTATGTGTGTGGAACTTGCGTGAAGAAAGAAATTTGTGGTTTATAAGTTTTGAGTGGAAAATAAGAGGGAATAATACAGTTTTAAGTTATAATTGAACCTCTTAAATGTAGTACAGTATTATCAAAAATCCGGCACTTTTTAATTATTTCTCCTCGAGTGTAATCGATGTATTCTGTCTTACATGTTTCCAAGATTGTACGTCATCGTTAATATGTATTTGCAACATAAAATCCTTTTGCGAGACATTCATTTCTAGTTCATAGAAAATACAGTAGTATGTAATTAGTTTTTTTTTAAGACGATTAGATTGCTGAAATCATATTGTTCTGTTTATACCCCATATTAAAAAATATTGGACACTCAAAAGCCTTACCGGATTCGAACCCGCGACTTTTATTTCTTAGGCAAGCACATTTCTTATTGGATCAACCTGGACGCATGGGTTCGTATTTTGGCTTAATGGTTGCGGCTATTACCCTGTGTAGATTATACAGTGCTACTGTGCTATAATACAGTGCTACTGTATTATATAATTAAATTATTCAAATTTGATTTCCGACAATATTTTTAAATAATTTATTTAATTAGCAAAAATCGTTTTATTATGCAGGCGAAAGCTCTGTCGAATTTTTCTTCTTCCTTTCCCATTAAGTTTCTTGCTTGTTAGGTTAGGATAGAACACCCTCCCACCTTCCGTTTGCCGACTGTTCTCCAGTTCTTTACTATCTTTTCCCACTTCTCATTAACCATCCTTTTTTTTTTCTATTATATATCCATTGATTAATAGGTTTAATTTACGTTGTTTTCTGATTTCCTCATTTTTAACTTTATTTATTTTTTAAATTTTCCTTAGTGTTTTTATTTCTATGATTTCATTGATTCGTTTCGTATTTGCTGTTGTACATCATTCTCAACTATATATGTTATTATAGGTCTTACTATCGTTTTATATATTTTAACTTTAGCATCCTGATTTACGTTTGGAGTCTTCCAATTTATGTTATCTAACCCCTTTCAATGCTCGAACTCACATATTTAAAATTAAAATTCTCTCTGATACCTGACTGCCTTAAATTATGCTATCCATTTTCCCGAGCTTGCCGAGTGTAAAAAACACACATATACATACATAATGTGAATTATTCATGAATACTTATATTATAACAAAAAAAGAAACGAATTTTCAGAAATCCGTCATGTGCCATGTTCCGAGGATGCCGAATAAACTTGTAGTGACAAGTAATAATAATAATAAAAAATAAAAAAAAAACCCTTTAGTTGACAGACGGAAAAATGCAGTATTCTATAGGCTTCGGCGAAATTTTCTCATTTAGTAATAGAACATGGCATAAATAAAGATTCCAAGCCAAGAATTGGAAGGTGATGTGAAAGAACGAGTAGTCCTATGACAGGAGAACGGTGCAGGAGCGCCAGAATGAAAACACCATATAAAAAATTTAAGTCAGCAGCACTGTCTAAAACGATATTTATTATTATTAGCCATATGGTGCAAGGAAGCCTGAGGCTTATGCTGCACCAGCCAAAAAAAATTTGAGTTACCCTGTGTGTGTGTGTGTGTGTGTGTGTGAGAGAGAGAGAGAGAGAGAGAGAGAGAGAGAGAGAGAGAGAGAGAGAGAGAGAGAGAGAGAGAGAGAGAGAGAGAGAGAGAGAGAGAGAAGTAGAAGGAAATCACCAAGAAAGAGAAGAATGATGATATCCAGCTGAGGACCCTGGGTGTGCCAAGCCCATACTCACCAGATGTGAGCCCCTGGGGTCAAATATGATTATAGAAGATAGAAAGAATTGATTGCGTGACAGATTCGTCCTTATGAATGATATGTATTGCTATTGACAAGGTTTATGAATTATTAGTGTTACATTAGATCAGTGGTTTTCAACGTTTTTTTTTTTATAATGACGGTACTCCTACTCAATTTTCTTCCTGTTAGAACCGATTCTTTATGCTATGCGCGCGCGCGCGCGCACACACACACACACACACACACACACTGGTGTTCAAAGAAAGGGCATCACCCTTTAAAATTGTAATTGTCGTCCGAATAACGTAAGTATTATTATTATTATTATTAGCAGCTATATGGTGCAAGGAAGCTGAGAGAGAGAGAGAGAGAGAGAGAGAGAGAGAGAGAGAGAGAGAGAGAGAGAGAGATGAATCACCAAGAAAGAGAAGAATGATGATATCCAGCTCAGGACCCTGGGTGTGCCAAGCCCACACTCACCAGATGAGAGCCCCTGGGGTTATATGGCAATATTTTTTACAGATTGCATCAGGTAAGATTGACACGCGCGTAGGTGATGACGTAATACTGCATCAACTGTTACTTTCAGTTATATAAGCACGCTCTGCAAGAGATGCAGTCATTCCTTGCTTGTGTCAGGATGGCCAGTTACGTGCAGTTGACGCCACGAAGAAAGAGTTTCTATTGTTGCTTTACGTGAGGAACGATGTTAAGATGCCGCGGCACCCCAGTTGAAAACCACTGTAATATATAGTTGTTGTTCATTACAGGTTTATGAATAATAGATACAATATTGTGTAGTGCAGTAAGAACTTAAAAAGAAAGAAAGAAAAAAGAGGAAGAAAGAAAAGGCATGGGGATAATTGTGCAGTCAGATATGAAGTTTTCTGACCGGTGCAGACAGGCTGCCAAGACAGCTCATGGGATTTTGTCAATGATATACAGGAATTTTGCTAGCAGGTATAAGGGGGTGATTATCCCATTGAATAAGGCAATGATGAGGCCACATCTTGAGTACTTACAAGTTTGGAAGCTGCAATTTAGGAAGGATGCTGGAACAAGTATAGAGAAGGGCAACGAGATTGGTGAGGGGAACAAAGGGATGCTCTTAGAAACGGCGCTAGTGTTTGTGGCGCTTGAGGCAAGACCTTGCCACGGCGCCTAATTCTTATCGTATCTTAACACGCATATACTGTATATATGCAGTAGCGCATCTAACAGCGCCTATTTTAGGCAAGTGAGGCACGCCACAGGCGTCGGGCCTGGGTGCTCTTACCAAGGAAGGCTTCAGTTGCAGCTTCTGGAGGCTAGGCATCTGAGAAGTGATTTGATTGAGGTGCCTAAAGCTTTGAATGGATTGAGCAAACTCAATGCTGATGGGATTCTACCTCTTGCTCAGACCACACACACACACACACATGAGGGGCCACAAATTCAAATTGAGGAAGGACGGTTGTAGAATAGATGTGCGAAAGTTTGTTCCAGCGGATTGCTGGAACAAACTTCCGTCTGTTGTTGTTGTGGAAGTTGATAGCTTAAATAAATTCAAGGAAGAACTGGACAAACTTGGAGGGAATGAATAGGTGAAATGGGAGATTTCCGGTTTTTTTTTTTTTTTTTTTTTTTGGCTGATGCTGTAAGCTTGCTTCCTTGCATCGTTAGCCGCTGCTAATGCCAATTAGTTGTGTAAGTTTAGTATGAGTTGATCACATTTATTTAGAAGGCATTCTGTTAGAACAGTGTTTCTCAATAATTTTTCAGATACAGACCACTTTTATACTTGAAGTGGAAACCGCGGACTACAAAAAATATTAAACTGTATGTGCAAATACATATATTAATGCTGCACCATAGCGCTGAACCCTTTTTCCTTTTTTTTCCCATCAAGTGGCGGTAGTATAGCGATTATAACATCTTCCCACAAAAGGTTTGGGTTCGAATCCCATCAATGATACGAGGAACTTTTATGGGTTTTTTTTTCACTTTAGCTGAGTTAGTCAGGCGAGAATAGAAAGATTTTTTTTTTTCTCCTCAGTCCTCTTTTTTATCTTTTTTTTCCCTAACAAAACAGAAAAGCTGACCAAGAACACGCTCAGGTTAGGTGTTTAATTTCACGTAAACAGGTAATTCATGGACTTCAGTGTATTCTCCTGGGTAACCCTAATGTGATTTTTTTAAAGGTGTACCTGTTTTTTTTCATCATTGTTTTTATCAACGATCCCATTAATTAATGGTAAAGCTCTGTTTTATTGTCAATCCCCGGAACACCGGTTGGGAAACACTGCTATGGGAGCACTGGATTAGCAAGATTTGGCAAATGTTAATACAGTTAAAGGGATCGAATTGTAATGATATGCCACTTCAGTGTTCTTTCCAGAAAATTTTGCCAGCCGAGTAGCACAATGAAGTAGCCGGGTGGGGAAGTGTAATACTTCGCAATATTAGAAAATTTTCTGTTATTTATAAATGTGACTTCAGAGCAAAAATTAATTGCATAATTTAACTTTATATGTTCCTGTTGCATTGATCTCGATCGCATAGTATGTTCGAATTAATATTGATCGAGATCAGTGAGCAGTACCATATGGTACCGCCAGAATCGCTTAAATTTTAGCCTGGCGGTCAGTTAATGGGCATCTATTGAACATGTGGTGTTTAATTTCATGAATATCTTCAGAAAATATTTCTGAAGATATTCATTAAATTAAGTTAGCCATATACTGGAATGTGTATCTGTTCGATATCTGTGGCATTTATTTATTATTATTATTATTTTTTTATGAAGTGCATTTAGTAGCCAACGGTGTCTGGCTGTATTGAGATTGTACGTAAATAGTGGAGTGTTAGATAGCACACAAAGCAAAAAATCTTACGTTTTTTCACCGAAAGACGCTATTCCGGTCACTGGAAACCTAACCGTAGATTTGTCTAGCTGTTACCCACATCGCCATTGACAGAACAACTTTGAAAAATGTGTTACTCGCATTAGTGTGTGTAAAAATTGACTTAAGAAACAGGTTTTTCAACTTTAATATTGTTATTACACTCTTTATCGCTAAAATCTTCACCACTTTGCCATAACGTTAGAAGTGGGCAGAAAGTCTGGTAATTCAGGTGATTGTCAGTACAATAACCCTAATGTTATTGTAAATTGATCACGTCTCATTTTATAATACAGTGTACTAATAAATAGCGAATTATTATTATTTTATTTTTTTTGTATTTTCACTATGCATATCTATCGAAAATTCGCATTTTCGAAATTGCAAAAATCTCACTTGTTTATCGAAACAATCCATTTTCGAACTTTCATTGCACTATCAGTTATTGTCATTGTAATATATGTGCAAATGTTTTAAGTTCTTATCGTACAGTTAATTTTGCAATTTTTATCCATCTTTCGAATTTAAAATAGAGAAAATAAGACTTTTTGTTTTTTAAAACAAAAAATCTTATTTTTCTCTATTTTATCAGGGCGCATCAGGCAGACCTCATAGTCGGTAGAATACATATTTTAAAACTGTTCACTCTTATCCAGACATGACAAAGATACGTCATCGACTAAAGTTCTCATTGGTTAATTGCCGGAGTACCACAGTATTGTGTAGCAGCTGACCAATGTGAGCTTTAGTCAATGACGTGTACGAGGAGTGATCGGGGACTAAACTTATTATTCGAGTAATGATGAAGCTGTTTGGATGGATCACTTCCGAAGTAGCACCCTTGACATTGTATGCACATTCCAACGCGTCTGAAAGCATTCATGATAAGCTACTTTTGGAATTGCTGATCAAATCTGTCTTTTCAAGGGGACATTTAGCTTGAGAAACACTAACAAATAAATATATATATAAATTAGTTTCCTTAACCCCAGACAAATCCATTTGCAGTTCTTATGTTCGAAGTCCTCATTACCGAAAGTTTTTCTCCTGCCATCAGTTTTTATTTTTATAGAATTTTTTCCAATGGCCATTTTCCGTTATTGAAACAAAATACCAGTGTTAATTTACTAAAGTGATTTTTATATAATCTTCGTTGATATATTTGAGTGCCTTTCAAAGGGAAAGGTAATTATTTTTATAAAGATCATTTTTGAAATAAGATACTGATAAGTAATAAAAGAAAGATAATATTAGATGATTAAATAGTAATTGTGAAAGATTATTTTTGATTACTTTATTAAATTGCCTTTTTTTTTTTCTTTTCGTTTCGCAATTGAATTCCCGATTCAGAAATAGAATCGGGAATTCAATTGTGTAAAATGATTGAGGTATATTTTTAGTTAACGAAAGCTATTTCTTGTGAATTTTATTTTCAGAATATTCTCTCTCTCATATCACTATTTTTTAGTAAAATGGCTTCAAATGAATATGTTGTTATGATCGGTTCATAGTGAAGTATCATTTTTCCCTTTTATTATGAAGAATAGAAGACTTAAGTACATGGGGCAGAACATTATTATAGAGTTCTAAGATATGACAGCAGCAGCGACACTGTCTCCATATCATGCAATCCTTTGGGGGGACTGTTATATAAACCCACAGATATTCGACTTCATAGAATTTGAGTACTGACAGAAATCAGCGTCATCCAGTCTCTTTGAATGATCGTGTTCATTGCTGGAACAGACTTCCATCTGTTGTGGAAGTTGATAGCCTTAAATAAAGTTAAGGCTGAACTGGACAAACATTTGGAGTGACTGGATGGAAATGGGAAGTTTTTTTTTTTTTTTTTTTGGCTGATGCTGTATAAGCTTTCTTTCTTGCATCATATGCCTCAACTAATACTAATATCTCACATCCATTCAATAAATACTGTATTCACCGCCGTGCATAAAGTATATATAGCATAATAGTATAAAGGTCGTTCAAATGAAACATAATCTTGTAAATAAATAGTTGGAATGTGCACAGAACGAATAGCTGCTCCAGAAGAACTGAATAGGACCGGTGTGTAAGTATAGACAGATAGCGTGAGGCAGAAGTGTCTGCTGTAGTTTGCCTTCTGTGAACAGTGTGGATTGTCCAAATGCGCGCAGATGCACGGTTTGACTGCAAAGAAGGCAAACTACCAGGGAATATTTATTGCTGTACAGCAGCTATGAACAAGGTGAATGGTTTGAAATATGTCATAGTGTTCCAGCGCTGTAAGAAGTTCATACAGTATGGCATTATTCACGATTTTCCATGTGCAAGGCTATTCATGAAACAACTGTACCAGATGGATGTAGCTGGTTGGATCACGTTTCTAATTGCGTCAATAATGCCCATTCCCACAACGTGGGAAGCTTTGTTTTGGTGGTAGAATGAGCGACGAACAGTGCAAGTTGTGGATTAGCAAAAAAAAAAAAGAAAAAAACGAGAAGAAAAAAGAAAAATGTTCGCTCTCCTCTATCCATGAGGTGAGCGAACATTTTTTAGATTAAAACATTGCGGGCGATGACTTTTGGAGCCTCTACTACAACCTGGAGAGACAATGCACGAGTTAACAATAGATGAAAACATCCCAACACCCTCCCCCTCAATACTCAATATACACATCAAAAAACATTCACTCCATACCCCACTACAGGGAAGTGGATGTTAAATTTCTTTTTTGATCAATACGAACCACTGGCGATAGTTTAGCTTACCATTGACATTAGAGTTAATTCCCAGCATATAGCAAAATAATGAAGGTTATAGCAAGCCATAGAGGCAAAATGGCTAGGAAGCTTAATATGTGGCATAGGGTTGTTCCACGATAAAACAACAAATTTTACTCATCTTTGATATTCAGGGTCGGCTGTAGTCCTTGCGTTAGAGGGAACTCGGAGAGGGGGCCGCAAGCTCATTAATTTTTGTTGGAGAATATCCGAGCTCCATGTTAAAAAAAATAGTATGATAAAATTTTAGAATAGAATAGAATCTTTAATTGCAGCAATGATAGACATACAATTAGTCCCGTCACGGCAAGGTGGTGCCAGGGGTTGGGATAACCCTTAGCTGGAATTCTTCTCGAGCGAGCCTCTTGTTAAATTGGCAGCACACCCCCGGCTGTAGCGGGCAAGTGCTGCAACATCTAGCCTGAAGCCTTGATCAGTCATCCGGCAACTATCATATCTTTGGTCCCTTGAAGAAAAAGTGCTCAAGGGTTTTCATTCGGACTGTGAGGTGAAGGAGACCGTCACATATTGGTTTCTTCAGAAGTTGGTGCAATTGTACACGATGTGCCTTGCCAATGAGATGATGGGACTGATATCTGAACACCGCTAAGACTTACTTTTAACCAGATGCGTCTTTGAGTTGTTCATTCCGAAAGTCTGTTTTTCATTTGACCGATCCATATATTTTAGCCAACTCATCCTTTGGCGGATTCGAATGATGATCTGAAGCCCTCATGGTTAGTACAGTGGATAGTTTCGTTTTTTTTAATACTGTATGGAAAAAGTTCTGTTTCGATTCGTATCGTCTTGCCAATATTTGCCGTAGGGAGGAGAGGAACTTTTATGTGTTTTTTCCGCACTGTGACCGAATTATAATTAGATGGTTTTAACCCCCTCCAGAAACTTGGATTTTACATCCTGCTAAACAGGAATCCCGACAACTGAATACATGTTTATAGACACTATTCAAATAATTCTAAAGAGCCAAACTTAGCGCAAATCTGCGATAAGAAAGAGAGAGAGAAAGAAAAAAAAAAAAAAAAAATATATATATATATGCAGCAAATAGCTGAAATATTGCGCAATTAACTGCGCAATTAACTAAAAGGATAATTCTTTTATAACTTTTGTGATAGCTTTTTACACTGCGGCGATTTTCTCCATATGAAATTTTGTGATACTTTAAAAATTGTGGAAGAATGGGGCTACTCGAATCTTGAGCAAAATTTACATACCGTAATAACGATATTCGTAATGATTTTCTTTTTTACTATTAAGATTAAAATTCTCTTCTAGCGTTGTCCTTTCAAAATAAAGTGTAATACAATTAAGGTTATAATTGCCTATTAACTAACCGGAACTGTTTTTATTATCCATAGACGACCTTGATATTAGATACGTCCTCACCCCTGTCTCTACAGTTATGAGTTTAGCGAGTTCTGATAAATGGATAGAAAAAACTGATTCTTTTGGACTATTTCGTTTGATTGATCTCTCCTGTTTTTCTTTCCAGCTTTTCAAATATGCACTGCAAGTATTAATTACATTACGTTGGGCGCTTCTGAAGACATATTGGCTACAGTGAGCATGTTACTGAAATAAATCGACCATGGTGCTGTTTTCGCAATCAGTGTTTAACGAATCTGTGATGCAATTTTTATGTTTCTCTTTAATTAGTGAAAATTACTTTGCTGCTCGCTTGAGTGATAAACATTTTTTTAACAGTTCACCGTTCAGTATGCTATGCATGTCGGCACTGTACCGTATCTAAAGTTACATTCAACATTCGTTCCTTGAACACATGGCGAATCCCTGCATATTACATGATAATCAATTAATGCATTCTTTCACTTCACCATTGGTAGATTATGTTAAGTTTCGACATTGTTGACACATCGGGACCATAAGGGTTATACGTCGGCACTACTGCCCGTGTCACGTGACTTAAGTACGCTTGGCATCCATTACGCAGCTAAGCCCAACATCTGTTGAAGTTATATTACAAAAATGATTGCATGTAATAATAACTGCAACATGGAAGCACTTTAGTAAAATGCTGTTCTAAGATGGCTTTTGGTGGGTATACTTCGAGACCCCCACAAACCTGTCCGTCTCTGAGTGGAACGCACGCACACCTTAAGATACCTGTTGCTTCGGGCCATTTCACTTGCTAGTTAGGTATGCGCTCCGCATGCCAGTCTCGCAGTAACCTTGGTGGAACTCAGACTCGTGCCAGTTGCCGACTCTCTTTTCAGTTTACTTCGTAGATCCGCGAACTTCGTACGTGCATGTTTACCAGCCCCAGCCGCAGACCGTGCACGCGCCGCGACCCTTCCCAAAGCAACTGGTGTGGGGGATTTTATGTGCGTCAGATCCGCGGCATTTGACATGAGGTTTCTGTTATGTAGGGAATGTGGAACTGTCCAGTGTCCAGCTGCCTTAGCAGAGTCGGTGAGCTGAACAACTTGAGTCTTTGTTGAGCAAGTGAGAGTGTGTGTGTGTTGGGACACACGCCGGACAACTTGTATGAAGACGTTGTGCTTTGGATTATTGGATATGGACTCGGGCAGACAGGCTCAGGTGAGTGCAGTGGTTCAAAAGAGAAGATGCTTAATGTATCATCTGGGTTTGTATATTTCGGATTTTAAGTTATATTTTATTGCATTAAATTTTGTCATTTCCATTTAAAGTTTTCTTCGGCACTGTTTATGTACTAACTGTATTGTGCTAATGCTCACTAGTACAGTTCTATTTGCAAAATAAAATGCCGAGAAGCGATACTTAACGCCGTTACGGTGGAGATTAAAGTTCCAGGGAGCAATGGCTGTAAAACGAAGTAGTTGGGCGTAACCCTGACCGGATCACGGTCCTGTTAATGCCTTCTTCCGAAATGTATTCCTTCAGGCATGATTTGTAGTTCCAGAGGAGGAAAATTCGCAGTAAAATCGTGCGTTAGTATTCGGATAAAAACATATTTCGATTTATAAGTTATTTGGATTATTTAGCCTACTGATTTATATAATGAATTTTTATTATATAAAAATTTGTATTGGATTGTATTCTACATTAAGTTGTATGAATTACAGGTTGCCCTCGGTTTGCGTTGGTCCGATTTGCGCGATTCGGAATAGCGCCAATCACTAACCACAACGCCATTTTTCTTTTTATTTATTTATTTTTGCAATGTTTTTTTTTTTTTTTTTCTGCAAAGTTTTTATAAATTGAAAGTTTAAAATCGTCAGACAAAATTTACCGGCATCATACTGTGCTATCCACTGTTTACGTGATTTAGGACAATCTGAGGCAATCGGCAATTAGCACTTCCATATCAGAGACGAGCAAGATTCCCGCCCTCAAAGTACCACTCGTGGATGCGGGTAGTAAAGGTCCATGCGGTGAACCATTCAGTTGGTTGTTGTTTACGCTATTTACACGTGTTGGAAATTTATTACGTTGGCATTTTTTATTAATTGTGCTATTAATAAATTTAATTTAATAGAATAAAGAAACGCCATGTCTGGTAAAAGAAGTTCATTGAATCCTAGTGCAATATTCGGAGGATGGAATCTGGTGAAAGCCGCTCTAATGTGTGTAGGGCTATGAATGTGCCTCCATCGACAATTACTACAACTATGAAGAATGCTAATAAAATAAAACAATCGATGCAAAGTGGTAGGTAAAATTTTTGGAGCCCAGAACCTAATCCTGTGATTTCCGATTGACTCCGTTATATAAACGGTTCCATTTGCGCTGCCTCCCCAGGAACCTAACCCCGACGTCAATCGAGGGCTACCTGTACTTTGAAAACTAATTTCTCAACCGAATTAAGGTAATTTAATTTCGAATTAAGTTATGAGCTGGTCTAAAAATAAAATACGATCGTTAGGTGGAATTCGGGATTAGTTAAAAGGCAGTTACTTCCTGTTTTCCCTTATGCTGTTTGCGATACTGCATCAGGAGTTTTGCTCCCCAATAACCAGTCGGAAACAAATTATATATACAGTAATTGTAATTAGAGGTTAGCTTCACTTTATGAACGTGTTCTTCGCTTCCAGCAGGTAAATGAGCATCTGTGGCAGGATGGTGGACGACATATATTCACCTGCTACCCAATTTAAAGGTGCTGATTCGAATCATGTCGTCTGCCAGGAACGCAATGAAACCGTTTAAAGTGGGGCTGATTACAGGTGGTGGTTTCCATCTAGTAAACAGACAAGTGGGTCCCTCTAGAATCTTTCGATTTATAGACATGAAACACTTGTGCTACCTTAATTCTTTCCATTACCCCTGGTCGTAACCCAAAGCAACCCATCCAGCAGGCACTGTGCAGCATAATATCAGTTTCTAAATTTAACGTATTTTTGTTTTTTGTTTATACCCCGAAGCCCCATAAGGTCAGAAGAGTTGGAAGTCAAGAATATAAGAACGGTACTGTTTTCAGTAGTCATGTACCACGATTAACTCAAACATGTGGTTCTGCTTAACCACTCGGCTGTTTCAGGCCCTTCAACTACGTTGTTCGATTTGCTCTTCTTGTTTATACTCCAACACGACCACCAGGTCAGCGGAGTTTGCAATAAATCAATCAATACAAATGTTAATCGTATTTAGCAATCACGGGGTTGAACCCCGGTCCACTCAGAGCGTGTGCTACTGCAGTCGCCGCCCTTGACCACTCGGCTACGTCAGGCCTTTGTTCGATATATAATGCAGTATTTGTGATATTATGCGCACTCATGTCTAATGTTAAAATGCTTAGGATTAACGATTTCACGATATTAATAGTGTATTAGCGCTATAAAATTTATTCAGTAAATTATATCCTCATGAACAAGCCGATTTTTGTTTCCTGTGCGAGAGTATATTTTGTACTCAAAAATCACAACAGAATTGAACAAACGAGAACTTTATTTCGTCCCATACGTCGAAACTCGCCTGTGCCTTGGCACCGGTCGCACTGCAGTTGCTACGATTCTAGATGCATTCGTCATAAGAACAATGAATATCATCAATAAGATCATCTTGTCAAGTTCTACTCCTCTAACTCTCTTTCATAAATCCTTGGGAACGACGAATCCAAAAAGGTGTGTTTAGCTGTTTATTTTAAAAGCAATAGTAATTTTAATTTTTCTGTTTATACTCCGGCACGACAACCAAGTCAGTAGAGTTTACAATAAATCGTCAATACAAATATTTATCATATTTAGTAGTCACGGGCTTGAACCCCGGTCCACTCAAGGAACGCGTGCTATGCACTAGGGTATTTGCTAGAAATTATCTAAAGATGAGAATTGAAAATATGCAGTTTTAATACACAAAGTAATTATTGCCCTTGGCTTCATTGTATAACCGGTTTCTGTTATCGCTTTCATAATTGTAACTGGCACTTCTGCTAAGTCACATACGTTTTTATCTTCCATCTTGGTCATAGCTCACGCTAATGCGTTTATATTTTAAAAAAAGCCTTTTTTTTTTCTCCAGCAAATGTCGTGATTACTAACGATAACAGAAAATTTTTAGTTTTATTGATTTGAATAAATAAAAGAAAATGTAGAAACATTGGTAAGCCTAATTATAGCGAAGCTATCATTTCACAGCTGCAGTATATATTTAAGATAGTGTACTGAATTCTTAACTATTTCGACAATAGACTTTTAATTAATCCGGTGACGGATCTAGCTGTTGAGTTAGACATTCTTTTGTGATTTTATCTCAAGCGGACCAAGTACACGTGTACACAAAACGCTTATGAGAGCACAACATAAAATGAACAATTAAAATTGTGCCAAGAATGAGGCCAATGTGGTCCCGTTTTACCTTTCACAAGTGCTTGGTGAAGCTTGTCCTAAAAGGAAGGCAGTTCGCATTAGCCTAAAACTAGAATTTTAAAAGTAGAGCAGAAGTGGAAAATAATGAGATTACGATATATATATATATATATATTATTATTATATATATTTTTTCGTTTCATCAAAGGATTCTTTTCCACAATTTATAAATGTCCTAAAATAAAAATTCCATATGCAGTATATGAGGAGAAACTTTGAGATGGTAAAAAATGTATTAATTTAGAAATTTAGGTTAACGATTTAGTTTTTTGCACTCTTTCAACTATTAGCTGGTATTTATTGACAATATTTTACAGTCAGACTTTAAAAGTTCTGATCTGAATTCATAGAAATATGGGAGCAAATAAATTGAGAATAACAATTCTCTCCCCGTCCCCATTCATCGTACAATTCCAGTTGTTAATTGCTATAAATAAATTGTTCCATAAAATATATTAATTTTTCTGTCCTTGACATGCTTAATTCTTTTAGCGCATTCCAAAAAGACTCGTTTCAAGAGCAAGCTATTATTCGGCTATTCCTCCCTGTATGCGATACGAGTATCGCAAACAGGGAGGAATAACCGAGACACTTGTTCCTGCACCAGATGGCCTGTTTCTCGATACTTAACGTGCTTAGGAATACACTTTCGGTGAACTACGCGAATCGTACATGTAATTTGAAACTCGGTACTCTGTCGATAACTCTAGCCTTATAAGTCCTATAGAAGAAAGTGGCATTATCGGGAATCAATTTCTCTGAAGATCACTCCAAAAGGTTCACATATTCTATATGTGATAACAACATCTCTTTATAGAGAAGCATAGATTGAACACTTCTGCGGAATTTTTTCCGCTCTTTGGCTGAATTTAATATTTACGGCATCTCATAGGGTATATACCCCAGTTGTAGATCAAACGACCAATAGCCTGAATTGTGCTAATCGAATTTTGGACCAGCGAAAGTATTAGGTGTGGGTAAGGGAGTGTGTGTATCTGTTTGTTTTTGTTAAAACATATCTCACAACCAAAAAAATTTTTTTTTCCATTTTAATCGAATTTTTTGAATTACATTACCTACGAAGATCATTTTTAAAATTAAAAATTACAATTACGATGTGTGGCAATAAAGGTCTCGGACTGGGGCAATAAAAAGAACCGTTAGGCTTCGGTATAATTTTCTTACCCATAGATCTCTGCGACAATGAGAGATAGGTAGGTATAGCTCCTCCTACTACTGCTTAGTTATTGACTGTTAATCACCACGATTTTGGATGAGAGGGAATGCCGTTTTGCTATCTGTTCCTGTGCGAAATTTTGTTTGCCGATTTAAAATCACCGGTAAAGGGGGGAAATTTACCCGATTTTCTCCCCTTTGCTCTTCATTTAAAATCGGGAAGCGATTTTCCTCCCAGGACTAGATCTTCCAATCACTGAAGCAGTGGGCGGAGCTAGACCCGCACATCACTCATCTTTGCAAAGATCCATAGGTACTGGAGGTTAACCAAAAGAACACAAAGTGATGAGCTCAAAAATTGTGTTATTTTTACACTTATTACACAGTTCTACGAGTTCTAAGTGTAAAGGCATCCGAAAAGATATGGACATGTGTAAGGGCGGCACCTAGAACTTTTGTTCAACTCCGCCTCGTATCTCTGTGAAGAACAGTGTCACTACAAATGGGCCAGATGTGCGTATGACGAATCTGGCCCATTTGTAGTGACACTTTTCTTCAAATGGGCCAGATATGTGTGTGACGTAGGTTTATGTGTATTATGTCTGTTTCTGTTGTTATCCAGAAGCATCAGTCACCCGGACAGATGATTCTGGGTACTCACCACGGGAAGGTGGGCCAGTCCCAGTAAAACACGTACCGCCTCGAAAGAGACTCTGACCCAACTGGTATTGTTAGCAGGTGGGCCACGAACCTCTGGGGCCCCATTCCAGAGGGAAGAGAGAGGAAAAAAAAAAAAAAAAAAACTACCCGAGGTGTAGGTTGTAAAAAAAAAAAAAAAAATTGCCGGTAAAATGAAAAAAATAAATAAAATGAAAAATAATAAAATATTAAAAAATAAAATAAATAAAGGTGCAGGTAAAAAAAATATATATAAACAACAATAATAATAAAAACATAAATTAATAATAATAATAAACATAAAAAATAATAATAATAAGAAAAAAATAATAAAAAAGCTAGTGGTGCAGGTAAAAAAAACAAACAAAAAAAATAATAAAATAAAAATTGATAAGTATGGCAAATTAGCAAAAAAAACCGAACTAAAATAAATAAAAAGATAATAAAAAAAAATTATATATATATATATATAATAATAGATAAATAAATTAAAAAAATAAATTAATAAAAAATAAAATTAAAAAATTGAATTTAGCCTTCCCCCTTCACAAGTGTGGAATCTCAGCTGTGGAATTGTTTGTCTGGTTTTGGTTGGCATTGGCATACAAGGTCTTTCGCCGGGTAAAAATGCCAGATGCAAACTCCTGCAGGGAAGAAAGATTGTCTGGAGTCTGGATTATTTGATCCACATGGTTTGGAGAGAACTTCGGAATTCCTCTCCGAAGTTGCAATCCTCGTACAAGTCACAATCAAAAAGAAGATGGTACCAGTTTTCCTTGGCTCCACAAAAGCATAGGTCGGTAGCGAGAAGCCCCAGTTGGTATAGATTTTCATTCAGGGAGCCGTGGCCAGTCACCAAGAAGGACGTCTCAATGCTGAGAGAGAACCAGGATCTTGCAGTTTTGGTCACTGCAAACTTTACCTCAGGGAGGAATTTTTTGGTTACTGTGCGTTGTGGCTACGAATTCCACCTGGTTTGCCAGATGTTTACCAGTTCATTGTAACATCGTGTTTTTTCATGCTTATCATCTTAAGTGAGATTAAGCTCAATATCCAGAATACTGGTAGGTATTTTCTTTCTGATTCTGAAGCCCATGGAAGATTGTAAACAAATCAAGTGGGAGAGAGTACACGCAATTACCTGAATAGCTGCCGTGGAGACAGTCCTGCATATTCGGCGGGTGACCAGGATCATTCCTCTTTTAATGGAGTTCAGTTTGTTTCTCATTTTTATAACTGCACGGTTGAACCACACACTAGCGGCATAAGTTACAATGGGTAGGAATACTGCTTTATAGTACAGCGATAATGTTCTCTTAGACAAACCCCAATCACTTCGGAGACTGAGAATGGAGGCAGAAAAACCTTTAACTTTGGTGCTGAGGTGTGGCAAGAAGCAGAGTATGTGGTCAATAGTGACCCCTAAGACCCTTCTTTGCATAACTAAAGGCAGTTGCACACCAGAGATCTTGATTTGCAGGGGTCTTCGCAGGTCAAGTTTTTTCTTGAAGATCATCATTTTGGATTTAGCTGGATTTATGTGGAGCTTGTTTAACCTGGTCCAGATGGAGAGATTGGACAAAACATGCTGAGTATTAGGGCGACTCCGTAGCCAGGTGGGAAGGAGCAGCAGTGTGTAGCACACACTTCTTGATTAGACGCGGGTTCGAGCCCGTCACCACCAAATACGGAGGATGCGGAAAGGTCAAGGAAATGACCACCGCATATTCCCGGAGCAATATGGCCTTAGTTGCTAATGCTCCTAAAAAACAAATAACGAACGATGTCTGAGTATTAGCTTCCAGAGCAGGGCATGAATTTCCAGACACGATGATGGTGAGATTGTCCGCAAATGCTACAATTTTTGTGTTGTCGAATTAGTTACCAAGCCAATTTTGGACAACCATGTTCCAGACCAGGGGTCCCAGGATGGAATCCTGAGGACAACCCCGGTAGACAGGCCTTGTGATCTGAAGAAATTTTGATTTTGCTACTATGGAACGCTCTGAAAAGTAGTTCTGGAACAGCTTGTACAAATTGGAAGCGCATCTGGCGGCACAGAGACGTTCAAGGGCACTTTCCCACCATACATTGTCGAAGTCGATGAAAATACCTAATTCCTATTTGGAGGTTGAGTTCTCCAGATGCAGGACCAGATCAAATAGGGCCTCTTTGCAGGAGCGGCCTGGTATGAAGCCATACTGGGATGGGGAGATTAAATCCTGCGAAAGGAACAAAGTGGTAACTCTGTGGGCGGAAGAGATAATGTTCAGTTCGGTGGTTTCGTTTTTTCTTTGTCCTCAAATTTCTCCTCTGAGGGCAGATTTCACCTTGGGAAAGAGGAAGAAGTTCGCTGGTGCTAGGTCGTGAGAGCATGATGGATGGTTGTTCTGTGAAATGCCATGTTTCGTCAGAAATGTCTTCGCTACAAGTGGAGACATTTCTGACGAAATGACAGGTCATTGTCGTGCAACAAGAACCAGTTGCCTTTCTTTCGAAATTGTGGGTTCATCTGGGATATGCTCTCCAATAGTTTTTGAAGCATCTGTGCATAGAACGCAGCATTGATTCTCCCCCTTCAAATGAGGATAAGGGAATCTGGGTAAGTCTTCGCTTGATGACACTTTCGTTGCTTCTGCTCATCCGTGAGGCTGAGCGGATAATTTTCCACAGCCCTTCCTTTTCCCCAAATCTTCATGCAGAATTTGACGAATCGTCTCCTTATTCATATCCAACTCATCAGTCATCATCTGAGGGTCAAACGTCGATCTCTTTCTACAATTTTCTGAAATATGTTGCGTGAGAGTGTAAATACAGTGTTTTGAGTGATTGGGGTTAAAGCCCTTGACTGCTAAATACGGTGCTGTTTCTTGTATTCTCTCTCTCTTGTGAACTCCTCCGACCGTGTGGTCGTCCTGGAGTATAAACAGAAAATTAATTAATTTGTTTTGAGAGATTGATGGAGTCCAACTTCTCGGTTCATCGCGAATGACGTCACATCCGTCTTTGAACCGCATATACCATTCCAACACACTGGCACGGCTTAGCGTTTCATTACCGTAAACAGTTTTCAACTTTTCATACGTCTATGATGCAGATTTACCTAGTTTAATGCATAAAACAAAATTTGATATTTGTTCGTTGCTCAATCGCAAAATCGTGACACAACGTTAACACTACAAACGAAACTGGTTGTTACTTGAAACCTGTCGGCCTACTGGACAATCTGTACCACTCTGTCGGAGGAAGTTTGAACCATAACATACCACTTCCGTTTATTTTCAAACATGACCGCAACAGTACAAGTTTTGGAACTTTACCCCACTTCACATAATTAAAAACCTCAATAATAACATACAAGTATGGATATTTCTATTGAATAACACCTGGGTCCATCTCGCTTATTTTAATTAAAAATAAGCAGGCTATACATTTTTATAGAAACCATAAAAAAAATTCAAATAGACCATGAAGTTATTTAAATACTGTATATATATAAATTTTAGAATATCCTAAATTTTTTCATGTTATATTTACATGAAAAAATCGAGAGAAAGTTATGGAAACCTTCCAGTCTTTCGATAGCATTCATGGATATTTTTTTACGTAATTGTATCCAAAACACCTGTAAACCAAATATACATTTTTAAAATTCGATTTGGAAGAAATAAACCAAAATTCAGTTTGTTTCTTGGTTTTCTTTTAGAGTAGAATGGATTAACTTTTGGTCTTTCTGATATTATCCTCCTCGGCTTTTCTTTTGGCTGACGAGAACTATCTGTCGATTAATTCCTTTTCTTCTTTCTCGTGACTGTTTTTAGTTCCTTCTTGATATCAAATTGTTCTCTTTCTCCAAAAGTGAACTGAAAAAATTTGTACGAGTAAAAATGTTTGAGGTGCACTTTTTTTTTTTTGTGCAGTTCCAGATTTCGCAACTTTTTAACTTTATTTTTCTTGCTAAATTTAAACTCGTTCACCAACAATAAAGGTTTTTCCTCTTCGCTTTCAGCTATTTGAGTACTCATTTTTAACAACGAACGTCTTATCGAACTGCCTTGCGATGTCTCTGTTAGAAGACTCAAACTATATTAGGGCCACCCATAATTTCTTATATAATGCCCATATATGTATTATATTTGTAAATTGCGTGTGTTCTCTGGTCGATTTAAATAAATAAATTTTCTGTTTATACTCCGGCACGACAACCAAGTCAGAGTTTACAGTAAATCGTTAATACAAATATTTATCGTATTTAGTAGTCACGGGCTTGAACCCAGGTCCACTCAAGGAACGCGTGCTATACACTCTCGCTCCTGACCACTGGGCTATGTCATTTTTGCCTGTTTTGCTGGACGAAAAAAACCCAGTTTCTCCGGAAAAAACCTTGCTCTGTACACCTGAGACCGACTAACTCAGCCACGGAGTAAAAAAAGCCCATTAAATTTCGTCGCGTCATCTACGGGATTAGAACTTGTTTATACCTTGATAATCTTTCACTTGAAGAAAATCACTGACCACCCGCTGAGTTCCAGCGTAGCTAATGCCCATCACATCAACTTCCGATACAGTGTGAAAACCGATAACGACACAATGCTGATTACAAGTAACATTACTACATGTGCAGAAATTTGTCCTGTCTGTAGTATCATCATAGTTATTAAAGAATTCTTATATAATATATAAGCAAATTATAAAAATTGATAAATTTTCTAAATAAAACGGTTTGAAAATCGCAGATATGTCAGTGTCTTCTAACAGTTATTCAGGAAATCTCTATTGCAACAACAAAATTACTTTGGATACATTGCAATACGGCCCTTCTCGGTCACAAGGTTAGGGGTTAACAAAAGAGAAATTATGACAACTTCCACGGAAGAGCCCCACATATAGTAGGGGCATACCATGTTGATGTCAGGTGTAAAGCAGGTTAACATAAATAATATTAACCTGCCTTACACCTAAGATTTAGTCTTCCGTTGATTTCAGCGGACTTTGCTTTAACACTATATTTCCACAAAGTAACCGGACGTCTTCATGTTTCAAAACCTTTCGTTGATACAATATTTAACATCGTGTCATTAAATATTGTATCAAGGAATCTCTTCGGTAGACTCCGAACCAGTTGTTGATAACAGGAAGGCGGTATTGGCCCATTTTGCCTTCAACACAACGTCAATTCAGCTACTGATTGCGGCCGTGTTACCCCCGGGGTTAGCACAGTAATTACGATCACCGTCGACACCAAGTGAAAAAGCTTAGGTTCGAATCCCGTCTAGACTGGAAGAACTGTATCGGCTTTTTTCACAATATGCCCGAGTTAGTCGGTCTCCAGCAGACTGCCCGAAGAATATTCACAGTTATAGGCATGATATTCTGATGCCTCGGCGCCATAGTTGCTTTGGTGCCAAGTTGATCTGTTGATCTGGTGCCAAGCCGATGTTTCAGTTCATCTCGGAGGGATTCAATGGCATTAAGGTCGATGAGGCTTTCGCACGTCCATGTCACAAAACCAAGTCACTATAGATTGTATCATTGTACAGTGATGAGGAGCCTTGTCATGCTGAAGCAGAAAAGGCCCTACCCCATACTGCTAACACCCGTTCCAAACCATGAGGAAGAACCGTAGACAACAAGCACAACTTCTGCTAAACTTCACGGTCAGGACGACGACACACTGTGGTGATTAACATTATTTGGAATTTGCGCATTAGGGCTTACAATCCCGGGATCTCGAATACCGGGATCCCGGTCATTTTTTTCCGGTATTGATATAAAAAATACCTGTTTTTCGGTACTAATTTAAAAACATAATTGTTTATAATTTAATCACATAAAGGTTATATCGATAGGACACCATGCAACATTGCAACCAGGGATGCCAGACGTCCCGCAATGCGCGGGCCAGTCCCTCACAAGAGTGATTTGTCCCGCTCCCCGCATAAACATTTAAATGTCCCGCAGGTAAAAAATTAACAGATTTTGACTGTAAAATAATGAAATAATGCCATTAAAAGTGATGGATGCTGTTATGAAATGTATTTCTTTCCTAATATGTATGAATTTTGGACATTGGCGGAAGAGTTGCACACTAATGGTCACGGGACGCGTTAGATGTCAGGGAATCCCCTCGAGCCGCTCGGGAATTTTTAGACGTAAGCGTTTGCGTAAATAGTGCGATCAACGATGTCAGTGCTGTCTGGTGGTCTAAGCTAGGTGTATCTCGAGTGTGTGTTTATCTTTCATTATTAAAAGAATAAAGATTATTTTGACATCTGTCTAATCAGTTCTGAATAAAGATTATTTTGACATCTGTCTAATCAGTTCTGTTACCTATATAAGGTAAATTTCATTTAATTTTTGTTTGAATTTGTCTTATTAAATTAAAAATTAAAATTTTTAGTCTAATGACGAGTGCTTGGCGTAAAGATAGAAATAGGTTGAATCTAAAAAATTTGGAGGCCCAGTTGATGATAAAACAGAATTTCGGAATGAATTGTTCGGAATTCCAATTTTTTTAAAAAAAATCAAGGTTTAATGAAGTGAAATCAAGTGATAAATATTGAATAATTTTTAGGATTATAGTATAAATAAAAATTTAACTCAATTATTTTTGTTGTTTTTTTTTTATTAGAACATTTTTAAATGGCCAAAATGAAGTTTAGAAATTAAAAATGATATGTCAAAATCGTTAATTGTGAAAAAATTTTCTTCAGAAAAATTGCCGCATTTTTTTAAAAATTTTTGTCCCGCGAGACCAAATTTGAAATATGGCAACTCTAATTGCAACCTATTCACAATTCTCGGACAGCTTCATGTCTGACCGTATGGTAACTCCCAAGTCCCGTTCCTCCACCACTGGCTTTAGTTCCACTCCACCAATTGTATAAGTTATTTTGGGGTTGCTGTTCCCCGGGTGTAAGACCTTGCATTTTGTTGAATTAAAGCATAGCTGCAACTTTTCTGACCATCCCAGAAGTCTATCTAGGTCACTCTGGCGACGATCATTAATTACTCTACTGATCTTTACATCATCTGCAAGTTTAGACCTCACGCCCTCCATCCCTTCATAGATGTCATTTAAGATAATCAAAAACAACAGTGGTCCCAATACTGATCCGTGGGGAACCCCACTACTTACATTAACCCAATCTGAGAAATAACCATTTATCACAACCCTCTGCCTGGTGCCCTCAAGCCATCGTGCTATCCATCCAACTTATAAAGTAACCACTCATGTGGGACTGAGTCAAATGCTTTGCTGAAATCCAAATAAACAATGTCGAAATTATTCCCTAAATCCAGCTCACGGGTGACCTGTCAAAATGGCTAACCAGATTTGTTGAACATTATTTTCCCTTTACAAAACCATGCTGTGTATCATACAGAATTCCATCCTTGATCATTGTCTCCATGATTTTCCCTACTACTGGAGTTAGACTGGCCGGTCGGTAATTTCCCGTACTAGAACCGCCCTTAGGTTCCAATCCAACGGAATCTCTCCTTTCCAGTAATGCTCTCATAACTAGCCTTAATGGTTCAATGCACTCGCTTGCCGCCTCCTTTAAGATTATAGGGTATATGCCATCAACAACAGGAGCCTTACTCGCCTGTAGGCGCGAAAGTTTTCATTAAATAATCATTTGAAATTTCAACATCATTAATTACGTTTTTTTCACCTTCACTTCCATAATATTTCATTGACACAAAGAGTTTTTTTTATGTAAATATCGATGCAAAGTAACTGTTGAGTTCATTTGCAACTTCAGCTATGTTATCTAATACAATCCCACGTCCATTACATATGGGTCTAATCTGAATTGTCCTTCTGTTCTTTGCATTTATATATGTGAAGAATTCCTTAACTGCACTCTTTGCTCTCTTCTTTATTCCTTATCACCACTCTGCTCTCTGCCAGACTCAGTAAAGATACTATAGTGAAAATTATACTTCGCTTAATAAAACGTCTTGCTCCTTCAGAAAATGATGAACCTAATTCAACCATGGAAAACCGACATGGAACAGAACATCAGAGTTCTGTAAATTCTTTCCAAAATAAGAAATTGCCTGACTCCAATGAGATTTTAAAAGATGAACTTGAGTGGGAAATTAATGAAATACTATTTTTGCTAAAAAATAGTTAAAAGTATTTCAAAGCCTAGAAAATATTGACTGAGATCGTCTACAATTATCTCAGTACAGTAGTACCAGAATAGAATCCGAAAGGGCGTTTTCTGCCGCTAATCAAATACTGTCTGTACCAAAATTAGATCCATTTTAAACCATCATACTATTGATTGCCTATGTTTCTTAAGAGCTCACTTTATTCGGACAGGTAGTGTGGATGCTTAAACGTAACTTAACTAAACTTTGCTGTAACAATATGTATTTTTTTTTTTTGTTTTTAGAATAACTGTATTTTAATGATTATTTTCAGAATATTTATTATTACAATAAAAGTTTATTTTAAACATGAATTCAAGTAATTACAGTACTTGTTTTTTTCCTTACTCTATTGCACCTAATTGTCATCAAAATTTATTGAGAAAAATTTTTGTTTTTGGAATACCGGTATCCCGGTTTCATAAATTAAAAATACCGAAATACCGGTATTAAGATTTTGACTGATATTGTAAGCCCTAGTTCCAGTGACTAATTATGATAGGTTGGCAAGTCGACGCTACACGTTGTGTGCTCTGATGTTTGGTTTGTGTGCTGTAGCTGTTTGTGGATTCATACGTATCGCCGTTATATTAACGTCAGTACATATGGCTCTCTGAACTATTGACTAACAGTATTCTAGGAGGACTGACTGACCGATGTATGAGCAGTCTCTTTCGGTCAATTTTTGTGGAAAAAGTGAAGGAAAGAAACCAGAGTAGCAGCAGCACCATGACGTTTTAATTTCAAAGTTACATCAGTAACCGTTGACCTAGGGCAGAGGTTCCGAAACTATTAATACTTTAAAATTTAGCTATGAATATACATACTTTTATAAACTAATATACAGTACTTCAATGCATTTAATTTCAAAGAAATAAAATATGAATAATATAAATAAATAAAAAAAAAAAACGCTTCGTACCTGGTTTAGGGATGATTTGTCAATATTTCTCTAAAAAAAAGTATTTCATGAAAATAACAAACGCCCTCTCTAAAAACCAGTTGCGCTCTACCCTTTGGGAATCTCTGATCTAGGGTGTTGCTGTTTTTCCTGCAATGGTAACAAAAGGTTGATTGTTACCCTAATATGGTATCCTATCCTATAATGCCTCTCTCTCTCTCTCTCTCTCAACCGAATGAACTCTCGTATTCTTATAGGTGTACTTTGCAAGCCGCTCCAATTGTAACAACTTATTTGTGTACTGTATTCTTTCAAACGTCATAAACTTGTCATTGACAGAATTAGACAACTTAGATCAACGTAAAATATTTGAACCTACTATAAAGTGTAATTATTGTTAGTTGTGTTAAAATGGAATTGATTTTTCTTCCGCACATCCCTGTTATTTTCACAACTCTTTCTACTGCAAATTAGTTCTTGTTTGGTTAACTACTCCCCCCCCTCTCTCTCTCTCTCTCTCTCTCTCTCTCTCTCTCTCTCTCTCTCTCTCTCTCTCTCTCTCGCTCTCTCTCTCTTCTACACTTAATGTATTTTTGTTGTTGATCTATAGAAGACCCTGTACGTTCGTATTCTTACAGTTGGATAACAACATCCAGGTGTCCAAGTAAATAGTGTTCTTTTTTTTTTTTTATAAAGCAGACTCTCGATTTACCGGGATCGGATTAACTGGGACACTTCAAGACTCCAAATAAAAAAATTAAAAAAAATCAACCAGAAATCATAAAACTCAAGTAATAACTAGAATAGGTATAAACAGATGTTTTGCAAGTAGTAAATAAGCGACAAGAAGCGGCGTTATAAGTCGTTATTGGGAGATTAATGTACCTATTATCTTGCAACCCTCGCTGTCTTCACACCCGCTGCTCAAAAAAAAAAAAATAATAAATAAATAATAATAATAATAAATAAAAAAAAAAAAAAAAGGACCAAATGTTTAGTTTGTTTTAGTGCGTCGCGTCGATTGTTGTGCAACGCAAAAAGACAAACTTTGTTTCGTTATTTATGTCAGGGATATCGAAATTTTTTTTATAGTAAATAAATTTTTTTTTTAGAAATCGCGAAAATGATGGGTAAAACCAAAGGAGTTGCGTTTTCAGTCAAACAAAAACTTGAAATTATTCAAAGGTTTGAAAACGGTGCATCCGTTAAATCTTTAATGATGAACCATTATAATGTTGGTGACTAAGCCATACGCAGCATCGTAAAAAATAAAGGGATGCTATTAGATATAATATTGACATCTCAAAAAATAAAGGGATACTATTAGATTTAATATTGACATCTCAAAAAATAAAGGGAAGCATCGTATTGAACACGCGAATAGTACGTGATAAGTTTTTTCGTTTTTTTATCTGTCGCCATATTTTTTACGTAGGTTACTGAATTCGATACAGTTAGTCCACGACTTACGCAATTTCGGACTTACGTAAAGTTTTTTTCACTCAATTTTTTCTTTTTTTTTTTAGGATTGTAAAATTAAAAAAAAAAACACAAAAAACCCCATAAAATAAGCAATCAATAACGACAATCACGGCACGCACAAATTGCACAAGTGAGATAAGGAGTAACAAGCAAAAAAATATGAAAGAACAGAAGATTCTTACTATTTATGTTTTGTTTTTTTATATGACTAAAGATTTCAGTAAAGGGGACACACATTTCACCATAATAACGTAAAAATCCACAGAATTGCAGTTATCGGTATTTTCGCAAATGCAATAAGATGAGTTTACTACCGTTTATCATTAGATGCACGAACAGAAAAGCCCAATAACACAGAAAGTGCAAATTGTTTTTATTGTTTTTTGGTAGTGACCTCCAGAAATGTGCTTTAGTAAAATGTGAGCTCGTGCGGGGTGGTAATAGTGAGTTTTCGCCTTAACCCTGTGAAGTTCTTTACAGAAAATTCCTTTTGACCGTTATCATGGTGCCGGCGACTAAAATAAAAAATAAAATAAATTTTCTGTTTATACTCCGGGACGACCAAACGGTCAGAGGAGTTAGTGACAGCGGTACTAGTAAATCTACCAAGAAAAGGAAAGCGATCGATTTGGATCAAAAAATTAAACTAATAATCAAGTATCGCGCTGAATTCAGATTTGTCAATAATAATATAGTAGCAATATGTTATTAGTCATTCCCGAGTTACGTAAAACTCGACGAAGTAAGAAGTCCTGGAACATATCTCTTACGTATGTCGGGGAATTCTGTATTTTTGGATTAACCGGGAAATCGATTATCCAGGATTTGTTTCTTATCATCTATCCCGGAAAATCGAGAGTCTACTGTACTTGTATGGAGGAGAATAGGTATAGAAAAATTAATTCCATTTATAACTGAACTAAGGTAAAATTTAATCTGATCATAGAATATCACCTACAGATATATTCTTGACTTAACAGAAAAGGATAAAAGGAGGGGGGGGGGGCAGTGAAATCTAATCTTCCATAAAGCAGCAGGAGTTCTTATGGCAAGATATGAAGTTACTTACCCAGTGTAATCAGAGAAAGATATCATAACCTCTTCATATCAATGATTGACTATGCAAATGTTGCTATCGCTTACAAGTATTGTATAGCATCATTTTCAGTCCCGAAACGCGATGGGGGGGAACAAAAGATGTAGAGTAATAGAGAAGGGATGATGTGATCACCACATACTCTCTTGACCATCAAGTGTTATGTAAGTGATCCAGACCTAAGTCCTAGATCGGAACGGTCCAATGATAGGCCAAGATTCGAACAGAAAATTAACTCGCGTTAATTCTCACTTGGAAAGGATGATAATATTTTAGCACAGGATAATGATTTTTTTCTAGAATGGTAACATTTATTTGTAATAGGCCTTCAAAACGCTATAATGTTTAATGTCTTCTAATACTCTGATGAAGAATAGAATAGAGATTTTCTAGTCTCAACCGCTGAGTTACAATAACAAGAATGGTAACACATTTATTTGTAACATACCTTCAAAACGCTATAATGTTTAATGTCTTCTAATGCTCTGATGAAGAGTAGAATAGAGATTTTCTAGTCTCAACCGCTGAGTTAAAACAAGAAGAATAGTAATACATTTATTTCTAATGTGCCTTCAAAATGCTATAATGTTTAATGTCTTAATTCTCTGATGAAGAGTAGAACAGATTTTCTAGTCTCAGCCAATGAGTTTAAATAACAAGAATGCTAACGCATTTATTCACACTATTCATATATAGTTCACATTTAACTTCTCTCATATTTTACCAATGCATTAGGTGAAAATTCAATGTACCGCTGTTGTTTAATGTCATTAATAAATGTGCTTTGTTTTGCGACTAATAGGCTTCCTCTCTGCTGAATTTTCGTCCACTAGGGAATAATCCAGGAATAGAAACCAAATATCCTTGGAAGGTTTTAGCGGCATCGAAGATTATATTGTTCAGAATCTTCGATGAAAAATTCACAACGCAGGTCAAAGCCGCAGCATTCAGGTCCCTACCCCCTGAATGCCGAGGGCCTTAGAGACTAGTCCTACTTCACCACTAGAAAAATAAATTGGGGAGAGAAGAAGGGGGGAGTTAGAAACAAACGGTGCCTAAAAACGCCATAACTACACTGATGGTAAAAATACTAGAAATCCCCTATTTCCCTTCCCCCTCCACCTCGTAGCGGAAACGCCAACAGTTGTAAATGACATTACTTTGAAGACACTGACGAGAAACCGGAAGTTGTGGATAAACGGAACCGGTAATTGTTCGGCTTTCCTGAAATGTAAAGTTGGCAACACAATGTTTGAAAAAAATTATACATACGCAAGTGAGACAAACTTCCCTCCTCAGTTTCAATAGAACGAACTACATTTAGCAAATAACATTTGCTAAATGTCTGCGTTGAACGCCCTACGGCGATCGCTAAGGTGAACAACCTGACCCTTTTTGGTCAGTCTTTTTATCACTCTTAACTAATATAGATACTTATATATAATGTAGATCTATCTTATATATAAAGTTACAGAAAATTAATTTGACCTCTGTTTTAGATCACTGTGGGGATATGAAATGAGACATACAGTACTCGAAACTACATTAACACACAGGTCAACAAGCTGAAAAGCACTCCTGACATGCCGCCCGGGGTAAGTTCAAAGGAATGATCCTCCTGATTGTGCTTTTAGTGCAAAGTAGCGTTAGGAATGAGGGCAGCGACACCTGGGAGCGCTACGAATGAGGTTTCGACGCAAGGAATGTTCAACAGATGTAGGACGATTTATTTGATTTATAGTAAAGTGACCAGATTTCCTTCAAATCGGGGGCATTTTGGAATAGAGCGCGAAACAAGGTATATTTTATAAAAATCTGGGACATAATATTGGGGACAATGGCATTTCATTAAATGGGAATAAATAATAATAATAAAATAAAAATAATACAATGTATACGTGACTACAGCGCATGCGTAATGATTGAATACAACGAAAAAACTTAGTTCAGGTTGTTAGGTGAAAAAACCCAGACATCAGAAGTTATTTAATTAAGCAATCAGTTAAGAAATATGAGAAAGGCAGACAGGTTTGAAGAAATTTACCTAATTGAGAATGTCAGTCAGAATTGAAGGAATTTACTTAATTGATAATGGCAGTAATCCATAGATAGTTGTGTTTGGAATAGTTTATTAAACGTTTGTAAATTATAGAAACTTCTCAATTTTAGTAATAACCTTCTAGGATGAAGTTACCAGACGTCCCGGATTTAAGACGTTTGCTCCGCATTGCAAACTATCCCAGACTGGACATTTGTAGCCTCCATACTTATATCATGAAGTTAATTGATGCGGACGAAGAAGAAAGTTGACTTTTTGACGATATACTGTATTTAAAAAACCATATGCCGATGGTTCAAAAATAAAAGAATGGAATGATGAAAGAATGCCAACAGATATAAGGTCGGTCGATATAATTAAACATTGTGACACAAGGGATATGCCATGCAGGCATTTTAAAAGAGAAATTGGATTTGCATTATTTTTGTTGGGAACGAACCAATGGTGCAACGGAAAGAGTTTTTTCGGTAGTAAATAAGTTGTGTACGTCAGAAAAAACACAACTAACTGTAGAAACGTTGAAAGCAATACTACATACAAGTTAAGTGCAATTTTGCTAATCATTGTGAAGAGTTTTACGAAGAAATAGCAAATAATGAAGAATTATTAACAAAAATTCACTCTGCGGAAAAATATATTTAATTATATTATTTAATTTCTGTTGTTTTTATTGTTAAAAGAAGTACTGTATGTATTTTTATGATTATTTCACAGAAATACTTATGTAATATAGGTATTTCTGTGAAATAACAGAAATATATGAGGCCTTCGTAGCCGAGTGGTCAGGAGCGGGAGTGCAGTAGCACACGCTCTTTGAGTAGGCCGGGGTTCAAGCCCTTGACTGCTGAATACGGTCGATCTGCCAACCCGCACTAGACCAGCGTGGCAGACTATGGTCCATTCCCCTCAGCATGAATTGTTGAGGAGGCTTCCATCCTGCAGTGAGTTGATAATGGCTGCACTTTATCATTTTTATGTGAAAAAAAAAAAGAAGCTATATTTGTTTATTTTTATGAGGTATGATATTTTATTTTATAAGTTTAGTTAAAATAAGTATATGTATTTAATTTATATTTTGTATAAGAATAGTTTTTATAAAAAATATGTTTTTATGGGAAGAGGGTTGTAAAATCGATTTCCGCATTGGAATACTAAGGATCTAGCCACTTAATTCTAGGAAGACGTAATGGTTGAAAATGCATATTTCCTATTTAGTTCAGAAGTGACTGTTATCTTGATGGTGGTGTCACAGGTGAAAAACTATGTCACATATAGGTGGGGTCCAGATTTGAAATTTGATTGGTGAGTTACTTTTTCGTGCATTGTTTAGAAAAGTATAAAGTTCTCTAATACGGAACTGGTTGGACATGCAGTAATAGAAAACGAGGAGGGCATGAATACCCCCCCCCCCCACGAACTTTCCCTGAATGGTTCTCGTCAAGTGTCAGTTATGGGTGTAGACCAGTTTTTCTCAACCTTTTTTTAATTATCGCCCCCTTAAGGGCTTATTTAGACAATTTTTTTTCCTAATCGCCCCCTCCCCTATGAAATTTTAAACAAAATACTGTACTTTATACTTACTCTTATTATTCAATGGGATCCCTGAGCCTGATGCTTCTTAGCTAAAAGTTCAATGTTCTCTATGATGTTAGTAAGTTTAATTCTAATGTCTCCTCTTTAATATATACCAATTCTGTTTCTTTCCTTTGTTAATATTTTATTTACTGAACTAAAATCACTTTCAACCGTATAAGATGTTGGAAAACAAAGAAATACTTTGGCCACTTCAGACTACATTGTTGGATAAAGAAGTTTACTTGTTTTTGATACCCACAACTCAACCATTCGACCATTTTCGAATTTATATTTTCATTCTTCGTTACATTTTAATTCAATGAGTTCTTGAATTTCTCCACCAGCAGCCCCAGCACCCAATTGGATCTAACATCCATGACTTCACTTCAAAAGAAAATAAATCCGAGAATCTATTTTTCGTTTCACATTTTAAAGAACACAAATGATCTGAATATTTATCTGAATTATTATCAAAATTACTGTAACCCAGAGCGAAAACGGATACAAAATAGATTGTGACAAGTTTAATAATAGGAAATATACATATATTAGATTAGATACATACAAACAAAAAGCTTTCGGTTGTTTTGTCAACCTTCCTCAGTTAAACTGACAGTTAAGAATGGAGCATGAGGCATGTACTGCCAATCTTGTACTTGAAGTGCGTGATTAATTGTTGGATGTTTAAGCCTGTGGCTGTGATGCATGCGGACGTTGCCAGCGTTTGTCAATAGTCAGGATTGCTGTTTCGATGATAGGGTGGACTCGACATCCATTGCTTCTGTTGACTGGGGTATTGGAGCATTTGATGTCCAACGACTCCAACCAGGCGCGTCGTCGATAGTGGCGGGACCTATCCACAATCACGACATCGCGGTGTGGGTCAATGTCGTGGTGGGTTGCCCAAACGTGTTCGGCAATAGCTGAGTGCTCCACATCCGCTAAGCGGATTGCTCTTTCGTGTTTGGAAAGGCGCTTTTCGAGCCGTCTCCCAGTTTCCCCGATGTTTCAGCGACCAACAGAAACATCCAAGGTAATGACTCAACCGCGGGCGCCTTTATCCCACACTACCCAAACCTATCACAACAGGTTTGTAGAGTCTTAAAATCACATGGGATAAAATGCGTTCAACTCCCAGGTAGAAAGTTACGATCCCTCATCTCTAAAGTAAAAACACCGGTCCCCACCTTAACTACAAAGCGGATTGGTCTACCGCATCTCTTGCCGTGACTGCACTAGCTGCTACATCGGGGAAACTGGGAGACGGCTCGAAAAACGCCTTTCCGAACACGAAAGAGCAATCCGCTTAGCGGATGTGGAGCACTCAGTTATTGCCGAACACGTTTAGGCAACCCACCACGACATTGACCCACACCGCGATGTCTTCATTGTGGATAGGTCCCGCCACTATCGACGACGCGCTTGGTTGGAGTCGTTGAACATCAAATGCTCCAATACCCCAGTCAGCAGGAGCAGTGGATGTCGAGTCCACCCTATCATCGAAACAGCAATCCTGACTATTGACAAACGCTGGCAACGTCCGCATGCATCACAGCCACAGGCTTAAACATCCAACAATTAATCACGCACTTCAAGTACAAGATTGGCAGTACATGCCTCATGCTCCATTCTTAACTGTCAGTTTAACTGAGGAAGGTTGACAAAACAACCGAAAGCTTTTTGTTTGTATGTATCTAATCTAATATATGTATATTTCCTATTATTAAACTTGTCACAATCTATTTTGTATCAGTTTTCGCTCTGAGTTACAGTAATTTTGATAATAATGAATCCAGAGCACACAGGCCTCTTTAATCATACAGATCTGAATAATTCTTAAGATCATTCTCGGTGAGAGATTCATTTATTTCAGTTAACTCTTGCATACCATGAAATTGTTTTCTCATTAAATTGCTTTCAAATATTTCCAGTTTTTCAGTGAATACTTTTAATACACGTTTGCAGTCTATTACCGTAATTAATTTCCCTTGAAGTTGAAGTGATACTTCATTAAGTTTTCGAAAAACCGAAGCCATATAATATATGTTGTTTTTCTGTTTGCTGATCTCCTTTGCTAAATCTGTATCCTTCGCTTTCTAAAAAAATAATTATCGTATCAAAAAGGTTTCAGTTTCCTTTAGAAAGCCATCTGACTTCTGCATGTAAAAGAAGCTTCACATATTGTTTTTCATTATCAACACAAAATTTTCTGAAAAGGCGGTCATATTTGCTATGTGATTTTATTTTATTGATGGTTTTAATAACTATACTGAGAGATTGATAAAAAACTGGACTAATGTTTTTTTTGCAACCAGATGAAGTCGGTGCACAATGCAGTGTATTGCAAGAACTTCGGGACATACTTCTTTTAGGTGGGCTATAAATCTTTGTCTTCCAAAAAAAAAAAAAAAAAAAAAATTCACAGGATAACAAATTTTCCAATGGTACTTGTTTTTCATCAAACTATGTTTTTACAGCAGCAAAATGGATGCTCTAGTACAATCAGTTTCTATAGAGTTTACAAACATCTCTTCTTGCAATTTACAATCATCATCTAAATAACAAATGTATGCATTAGAAGGGCAATATTTTCAGTAACTGGATTCATCAATCTGAACAGAAATTTTTCTAGTTTTTAGTTTGTCAATTAGCTCCTCTTCAACGTTAACTGACATCATCAATTCGTCTTCGAATTGAATCGTTGCTCAATGGCAATGCTTTTAAACTACTGGAAGGATTTTGACGAATCTGTTGAAATTAGTCTCTAATGCGGGTCGTATAAGAGTCTCAGCAACTGTATGATCACTACCAGTTTTTTCAATGATTTCTGCAATTTTATAAGACGCAGTCATTCCATCATCATTTGTTTCTGTGTTCTTCTTAAATAAGGAAGTGACAGTGTTACGTTGCTCAAAATTCTGTTTTAAAATTTTAAAATATTCCATATGTTTACCAACTTCATCAGGATGTTTCCGTTTTAAGTGATCTAAAAGTCTCGATGGTTTCATAGCCTCATTTGAAAAAGAACTATTTACACATAGGCTGTCGTAAGTCGAATGGGCTTTCAATAAAATCATAAGCTAGATATTCATCACTGTCGACACTTTTTCTTTTCATCACTTGAGACGATTGATGATGGGTTGAATAACTACAAAGAATTAAATAATAAAATACAAACGATTTTTTTATTTAACTCCCATAGCCCATATCACTCAGAAAATCACTGTGGATCAAAAATTAAAGACATTTGATAGTTATTAACCTACTGAATAAATAAATAAATAAATAAAAAAATTATATTAAAAAAAATATCAGACCCCTAAACACGAAAGAAAGATCTGATAGAAAGAACTATCTTTATATATAAAGTTATACACAAAAGAGAGGGGGAAAAAAAAAAAAAAACCGAACGATTCTTGTGGTTCGTTTTTCTGTGACTTTATAAATATGTTTTTAACTGCTCATATATTTAAAAAATTTGAGATTCGAGGACATCTATTATATGGGGAATCCCTATTCTTCTGAAACAACAATAAAACTTAAGTGAACGAATCAAAGGCGAAAGAAGATTAAGTGCTAACCAGTAAAACAATTTAATTATAAATAGATACAGAATAACTTTGATTACAAATAGATACTGTAGCTTTCGAGACAAATCGTGTCTCTTTTTCAACAGAATTTGAACTTAACGGACACAGTTATGCTTGCAGTGAGGCGTGTGAAGGCGCGTCATTCAACATTAAACTGGTGTTTATTGTTGCTGCGCGGACATGCGTAGTTTTCCTCCAGCGATTGTCTAGGCATAAAATGGTTGTCTCTAAGATGGGGTGTAGTCTCGTGCCTTTGCAGCGGTTCATGGCTCTCGAATTGCTCAATATATTGAGTGACTCTAACCAGAGGCGGTGGCGAAAGTGCCGGGAGTGGTCTATTATTTCATAGTCTCGCTTGGGATTGAGGTCGTGGTGGGTAGTCCAGAAGTGCTCTGCGATTGCGGACTGGTTGGTCTCAGCAAGGCGAATTGCTCTGTCGTGTTCTGTAAGGCGGTCTTGAAGACGTCTCGAAGTCTCTCCTATGTAGCAGCTGTCACAGTCTTTGCAGGTTATGCGGTATATTACACTGCTGCGTAAGAGAGGAGTGACAGGGGTCTTTACATTGGAAACCAGAGAACGTAAGCGTCTATCGTGCAACCGTACGCTTTTTATGCGGTATTCTCTGAGCATTTTTGAGATCCGGCCTGACATGCCTGGACAGTAGGGAACATAGGCTGTAGGTATATTGGCCTGGGTTGGTAGTCTCGGGTGCATTGTGAGCCCCTGTGCTTGCAATAGGCACTTGTCTAGTATGTGCGTTGGGTAGCCACAATTGATTAAGTCTGTCCTCACTCGAGAAATCTCGCTGCGCCTTGCTTCATCTGTGCTGGAATGGCTCCAAGCTCTGGAGAATAGAGTGCGGGCAGTGCTGTTGAGATGACTGGGAGCATGGCCGGATCTGTAGTTTGTGAACTGTCCGCGCCACATAGGCTTACGGCATACTGAGGTTTCCAGATATGGGCCCATGCGTTTTACTAGGACATCCAGGAATGGGAGAGATCCATTAACCTCTAACTCTAGAGTGAACTGGATGAACACAGACAGAGAATTGAGATATTCTAGCAATGCTGTTTCAGAGCCACGTTGTATGACAGTGAAGAAGTCATCAACGTATCTGCACCACGTTGTAATAGGTACTGGTGGGTTCAGGAATATTTGCTCTTCCAGTTCTTCCATGGCGATGTTGGCTACTACAGAACTAACAGGGGCGCCCATAGCAGTGCCATGTACTTGCTGGTATACGGAATCCTCAAACGTAAAGATGCTGCGTAACAAGCACATGTTGAGGGCGGTACAGATGTCGTCAGTAGACAGTGATGTTCTGTTTGGAAGGTTTGAGTCATTTTCAAGGAGCCTCTTGGTGCAGTGTATGGCTTGTTGGACAGGGATTGATGTAAATAGCGACACCACATCAAATGATGCCATAACAGCTTTGTCAGGAATTGAGAGCTCTTTAATAAGGCGAATGAATTCGCTGCTGTTATTGACGGTGTGGGTGGTATTTCCTACAAGAGGTGAGAGGAGACGTGCAATATACTTGGACAGTTCATATGTAGGTGCATTGCAGCATGATACTATGGGTCTGAGAGGAACACCTACAAGACAAGTGCCTATTGCCAGCACAGGAGCTCACAATGCACCCGAGAGCACTAACCCAGGCCAATATACCTATCGCCTACGTTCCCTACTGTCCAGGCATGTCAGGCTGGATCTCAAAAATCCTCAGATAATACCGCATAAAATGCGTGCAGTTGCCGGTAGAAGCTTACGTTCTCTGGTTTTCCCCTGTCACTCCTCTCTTACGCAGCAGTGTAATATACCACATAACCTGCAAAGACTGTGATAGCTGCTACATAGGAGCGACTTTGAGACGTCTTCAAGACCGCCTTACAGAATGCGACAGAGCAATTCGCCTTGCTGAGACCGACCAGTCCGCAATCGCAGAGCACTTCTGGACTACCCACCACGACATCAATCCCAAGCGAGACTATGAAATAACAGACCACTCCCGGCACTTTCGCCACCGCCTCTGGTTAGAGTCACTCAATATATTGAGCAATTCGAGAGCCATGAACCGCTGCAAAGGCATGAGACTACACCCCATCTTAGAGACAACCATTTTATGCCTAGACAATCGCTGGAGGAAAACTGCGCATGTCCGTGCAGCAACAATAAACACCAGTTTAATGATTGAATGACGAGCCTTCACACGCCTCGATGCACGCATAACTGTGTCCGTTAAGTTCAAATTCTGTTGAGAAAGAGACACGATTTGTCTCGAAAGCTACAGTATCTATTTGTAATCAAAGTTATTCTGTATCTATTTATAATTAAATTGTTTTACTGGTTAACACTTAATCTTCTTTCACCGATCATCTAGGATCATCTAGACAAGACTGCAGCAATAATTCAGACACAGCATGAGTTTGTTAAGGGAAAGTCTTGTCTGACAAATTTGATAGGATATTATGATGTGGTTACAACGGAACTGGATGCAAAAAATAATTTTGATATCATATATTTGGATTTCAGGAAAGCTTTTGACACTGTTGCGTATGGAAGACTATTGTACAAATTGGAGCAGAATGGTATTAAGTGTAAGTTGCTACATTGGATAAAGGGATGGTTAAGTGGGAGAAGACAGAGGGTGGTAATCAATGGGTGCTGCTCTTCGTGGACTAATGTTATTAGTGGAGTCCCACAGGGTTTGGTGTTGGGTCCACTGTTGTTTTGTATATTTATTAATGATATTGATGAAGGTATATCAGGCTTAATGTTGAAGTTTGCAGATGATACAAAGGTTGGCAGGGTTGTTAATGACAGCAATGGCAGTGTGCTACTGCAGCAGGATCTAGATAATTTGGGCAGATGGGCTAAGAAGTGGCAACTGAAGTTTAACCTTGACAAATGCAAAGTACTGCATATGGGTAGAAGTAACCCCAGAGAAACGTACCAACTGTGTGGTACTACACTTAAGGTGGTAGAAAATGAAAAAGACCTGGGAGTAATTGTGCAGTCAGATATGAAGTTTTCTGAGCAATGCAGACAGGCTGCCAGGGCAGGTCATGGGGTTTTGTCAATGATATATAGGAATTTTGCTAGCAGGGAAAAGGAGGTGATTGTACCTCTGTATAAAGCAATGGTCAGGCCACGCCTTGAGTACTGCGTACAGGTCTGGAGGCCTCATTTTAGAAAGGATGTAGATTTGCTTGAACGTGTACAGAGAAGGGCAACAAGATTGGTGAGGGGAATGAAGGGTTCCTCTTACCAAGAGAGGCTTAAGTTCAGCAAATTGCAGTGGCTGGAGACTAGGCACCTGCGCAGTGATCTGATTGAGGTGTATAAGGCCTTGAATGGGTTGAGCACGCTGAATTCTGATGGGATCCTTTCACTTGTTCAGATTACGAACCTAAGGGGGCATAAATTCAAATTAAGAAAGGACAGATGTAGAATAGATGTGCGGAAATTTGTCTTTAGCCAGCGGGTGTTATTAATTGCTGGAACAAACTTCCATCTGTCGTTGTGGAAGTTGATAGGTTGAATAAATTTAAGGAGGAACTGGACAGGCATCTGTTGGGAATGGTGTGATTTTTTTTTTTTTTTTTGGCTGATGCAGCATAAGCTCATATAAGCTTGCTTTCTTGCATCACATGCCACTACTACTACCATGGATCCCAGTACAACAGGCCCATTTGTCCTCGAATCGAAGGTTTCGGTTTTACTCGAAAGATCGTATTATTTGTAGATTGTTCCGTGAGTGTTTATAGACGTGTTTTTTATGTTCAAAAATGGTATGGTTGGGCAAATGGTCAATGCATTTCTGAATCCAAGTCAGACAGTGCCTTCTCTTATATCACATGCATCTGCACCATTTAAATCCCTTAATAGTTTTACGAAATAAATTTCTTTCAGATAATATTGATCTACAATTATTTATGTGATATAATGCCGTAATACATTTTAAATTATTATGGGTATGTGCCTTACAATTGGTGTAATTATTCTGAACATTATTATCTTACCGAATATATATATATATATATATATCTGCAGGCTTGTGTTAAAGGTGGGGAGGGGACTGATGCAATAGCCATGATGAGGAACAGTCACTAACGAAATTGCCTCGGGTGCAAGACTGGAAGGGGCGCAAGGGTTAAGGAATTTAATGGTGCAAGTTCATATGAATAGTTAGTTGGGGACGTGCTGATTTTACAAACAAGATAAAACAAGATATTGTATTCGTACACAGTTATACTAAAGAAAATCCTTGAAGCCTCGTTGATTGATCGAGAGAAGTGAGCAGCAGTCGTCTAGTGATGTAACAAACATAGAATGACGTCAGTTGAATAAACGTGTATCGACAACTAATAGAGTATACGTAACGTAAAAAATAAACAAGAAACTTAGTTGTCTAACAACAAACGAAACATTACGTAACATTTCTTGGATTGTAATTGCATGACGTAAGATTGTTTTGGATTACTGTAGAACAGCAATTCTGAAACTGGGGCCCGCAGACTACTTCCAGGGGATCCGCGAAAGGAACCTGTGGAACTGGTCAAATTATTCGTTCTATGTATAGAAAATTTATGATAAATAAAGTTACTATTATATATTTATGTAAAAATTAAAAATTGAGTTTTAAACAAAACTTTGAATTTTATTTTCAGAAAGCCCAGTAAATGATACACATGTAAATGATACAAAGTAAATGATACACAGAAATCACACACACACACACACACACACACACACACAGGGGATCAGCGAACTTTTTTAATTTTTGAAAGGGTCCGTAGATCTCAGTAGTTTGGGAGCCACTGCTGTAGAACACCAAAGGACACTTTAGCAATCAGATCCCCACTATAGGATGAAAAGACAACGGTTTCCTACAGACCCAACTGACTGAGAGCCCAGCTTGTCGAGAACAAATTCCCTTGGAAGTAAAACCTTAACCATAAAGAACCACTGATAGGATGGTAACAAATGTGAGTTTGTACTCGACTCCATTGAATTTATGGTTTGGTGGGGACTTAGTTTCTGTGGAAAATTTTTGGAAGTAACTAGCCCAATCCTCAAAAGTAAGAAAGTTTTTAATATGAAAAATACTGTGAAGTTAATTTAAATACGATAAAGTAACATGATATCATTCTACGCATTAACGGCCGTTGATAATTTCAACTGATAGTGTCCAAATAGAAAAATACTCCTCACCCCGTTAGAACATTGCATTTTCTATAATGCTTGAATTAATTTATTTAATAATATATATTTTTTAAATTTAAGATTTTTCATTGTGCGACAGCAACAAAAAGCTGTTTTATTTTATTATTTTAAATTCACAAAAAAAAAAGCACGCAAGATTTGCAGCTAGTTTTACTAGCTACGAATCAATTCGCTCATCCTTCGAGCTGGACATTTTCAAAGCATCGTTATAAGCATGCGTGAGTTATTATGTGAGGCAAGTTTTACATTAGCATGTCCTTTCGTTCTTGTTGACTTCTGAATACGAGTACGCGATATAACATTTATATCGTTTATACAATTAATACAAAACACATAAATCAATAATAAATACAAAAAGATAATGTGTATTCCGGCGAATAAGTCGACCTATAGACCGACTCAGGGGAGAGCACAGGGGGAATATGCCCCCCCCCTCACTAACCATGAGTATTTTGTGTTCCTATGTCTATCTAAAAAAACACTCAAAAACCTACTGGACCAACTTGACCTATACCCAGGGTGTTTCAAAAATGATGGTCAATAATTTAAGGGTGAAAAGTACAAAAAAACTATTATATTTAGTCCACCCGAATAATTAAATTCATCTGCCGTGCTGTGTCTTATGTCTGTTAATTGCGTGTGTTCCATGATCGGATTTGTCTGTTTGCTGGACGAAAAACCTCACTTTTGGGAAAAAGAAACCTTGCTATCTACGCCTGAGACCGACTAACTCAGCCACTGAGTGAAAAAAGCCTTTTAAAGTTCCTCTCGTCATCGACGGGATTCGAACCCGGGCCCTTTTACACCCGGTGTGGGGAGGACGGTGACGCTACCACTGTGCTACCCACGCCGACAGGTGAAAAGTACAAACTAAAATAATCAAAAAAGTCCCAGTGAACATCGGGCCGCAAATGAACCGTTTTCGAGATAATGTACATTTTCTGTTAAGATCCGCCACTGACTATGGGAGCACTAGTTTAGCAAAAAGCTGTGAATCCTTTGCTAAGTGGTTTTATTAAACATAAAATAATACATTTTTAATTTTTGGTTTCAACGCCACAGGATTTTACAGGTGTTACAAAAGGTGTTCAAAATGCTGTCCTTGCATCCGTCCGCAGCTTTGTAGTCTTCTCTGCATTGAGTTGCGAATCCTCTCAGGCATTCCTGGGTTGTTTGTGATTTGCCGAAAGGCTCCTTCAACCCAACGCTGCAATTACTCAACTGTGTTAATGTCAGCAGTGTACACCAAGTTTTTTTACATAAACCCAGATACAAAAATCCATAGGATTTAAGTCTGGTGATCTGTGAGGCCACATTACAGGCCCACCTCTACCTACCAACCATACGCTGCTTAAGTGGAACATTATCATCATCAAGGAGGTCGGAAGAACATTCTGCAGGAACTGAAGGTACAGCTCTCTTGTTAGCTTGTTTGACAGAAAGTGTGGTCCAATTATTCGGTCTCCTAGTAGGCCTGCCCAGACATTCAACGAGAAACGTTGCTGATGTAGTGACTCATGAATTTCATTAGGATTTTCGTCGGACCAAACGTGACAGTTATGAAAATTAAAAATACCATCACGAGTAAACCCAGCGTCGTCAGTGAACAAAGTTGTTTAAAAATTGAAGGTTCAGGACACACTGTTGTTGCATCCACTGGCAAAAGTTCACTCTGGGAGGGTAGTCTGTATTGCTGAGACCTTGTACACGCTTGATATGGTAGGGGTACAATAATTGGCAATGTAAAATTCGCCACACACTGCTATGACTCAGTACACGCTCTTGCAGGGCAACCCTCATTGTGGAAATTCCTGGATTTTGCTCTATTCTTTCTAATACCCTTTCCTCAACATCAGGTGTTATGCTTCTGGGCCTACCTGCTCGTACTCCATGTGCGAAGCGCCCACGTTCTCTAAGGCGTTGATGTACCCTGATGAATGTGCGCCTGTTGGGCTACCTTCGGCGGGGAAATGCTTCTTGGTACAAACGTACAGCCTCGTGCACTGCCGTTGGCGTTACCATACATGAAGTGCATGTCCGCATACTCTTCGTTGCTGTAACCTCTTTCCATGTTGACTATCCTTTGACAAGTACTAGTATGCCTGCTACGTCTCAGAGCATTGAGAAAGGGGAAAGGGAGAGAATGAGCATAAACGAACAAGTGAGTGGGGGATCCCAGCTCTGTACAGTTCATCTTGTCAGTGGTGGATCCCAACTAGAAATGTGCAATATCTCGAAAACGATTCACTTAAGGACCCATGTTTACTAGGCTTTTTTTGCATATTGTAGTCTGTACAGTTCACCTTTAAATTATTGACCATCACTTTTGAAACACCCTGTATACAGGAACTCCCCGATTCACGTAATATTCGACTTTCAACTTTACGTAATTTCGGAATTTCAACTTTATGTAAGTTTTTGTCGGCCGGTGCAAGCTTAAAAAAATTCGCGGAAACGTATTTTGCATCCCGTAGGAATAAATGGAGGTATCTTGAAAACATCTTAATGTGAATCAAATAACGCGTTTTTTTTTTTTTTTTTGTAATTCGTTCCAAGTCCTTGGAAGTTAAATTTCGCTATATTACTACTAAGCTATCTCTCTAAAAGGTCATATTTATAATGGAAATTGCACAACCTTTTCATCGTTATCCTCTGTTTCCGTTATAAGAATCAATTTTTAATACATTTGTGATATTTTTCTGATATTTATTGCACGGAATTATATTTTTGTGATATTTATTGCACAGAGTTAGGTCTCGCTGCTTCAACAGTGTTTAATGTTTAAAGGAGACAGAGCACGTATAAAAGAACATGTCAATGGATCAACGAACTTAAGATCAACAGTGATCATAAAACAGCGTTCAGGTGCTATATCGAAGATGGATCAGCTGTTAATAATATGGATGGAAAATCAGATTCAGAAGTGAATGCCCCTGGGTCTAATGACCATTCAAGCAAAATCAAGTATTTCTAAAGATATTAAGGATAAGTACGGCGAATTCCAACCAAGTTCTTGGCAAGCAACGGGTGGTTTTATAGGTTCAAACATCTCACAGGTTTCCACAACGTTAAAGTATGCGGTGAAGTCGCCAGTACCAATTCGGCAGCTGTAGAGAATTTTGTGATGTGTTGGAAAAAAGTTTCCAACACATCACAAAATGAAGGCGGCTATTCAACGCAGCAAATTTTTAACGTTGGCGAGACTGCTCTATACTGGGAAAAATTGCAGGATCGAACATACATTGCTAAAGAGGAAACTACAATGCCAGGTTTAAGGCGTCAAAAGATAAGGCCACGCTCTTGCTTGGGGCTAATGCAGCGGGAGAGTTAGTTAGTTATTTGGTTTTTAGGAGCATTAGCAACTAAGGCCATATTGCTCCGGGAAATACGGTGGTCATTCTCTGACCTTTCCTCATCCTCCGTATTTGGTGGTGACGGGCTCGAACCCCGGTCTAATCAAGAAGTGTGTGCTACGCACTGCTGCTCCTTCCCACCTGGCTACGGAGGCGCCAGCAGCGGGAGATTATATATTAAAACCACTGCTTGTGTACCATTTTCGAAATCCTCGTGCATTTAAGGGCATCAATAAAGCCACCCTATCCGTGCATTTCCGATCGAACCAGAGAGCATGAATAACAGTGTCTCTCTTTGGGGATTGGTTTAAATGCTGCTTCATTCCCGAGGTTGAAAAGTATTGTAAAGACAACGACGTTCCTTTTAAGATTTTGATTCTATTAGATAATGCTCCTGGACATCCTACGCATCTAGATGATTTCAATTCGAAAGTGAGAGTCATACCGCCAAACACGATTTCACTCATCCAACCTGTGGATCAGGGTGCTATTTAGAATTTTAAAACACTATTTACGTGCAACATTTGCTCAGGCATTGTCTGCAGTAGACGATGAGAAAAATTTTACGTTAAGAGACTTTTGGAAATCTTACAACATTTACCATGCCATCTTAATAAGGCCTGAGCGGAAATTACTAAAAGTTGTTTAAATGGCGTATGGAAGAAAATATGCCCACGGAACGTAAAAGGCTTCGGGGGATTTGAAAAATACGAATCATATGAAGAGGTTACAGATAAGATTGTAAAGGTTGCAGAGCTGCTTCAGTTGGAGGGTTTGCCAAAAACGTGGAGGAGTTAATAGAGGAAGAAGAGAAGGAATTATATAACGAAGAACTTACTGACTTGCAGGCAGCGATAGTGAAAGAAGAAAATGCTGACGAAGCTCAAGATGAACTAAATGAGGAGCCGAGACGCTTCATCACCAGAGAGATGGCAATGGCATTTCGTGAAATTGCATCGGTAATGGCGAGGTTTGAGAAGATGGATCCTGACAGCAAACGATCCTTAAAATTTAGCAGAGGGTTGAATGATATGCCTGCTTACTAGAAAGAAATCCACGATGAAAAGAGTCCAGTCATCCAATATGTTCTTTTATAAGGTTGAGCGGCCGATAACCGCCCTTAACCTCCGCAGTGGTGTACATATCAGCTGAAGACGTCGATTATGGCAACGATGCTCGAGAGGTAAAACTTAATGTTAAATGTTTTTTGACACTGATGGAATATTTAATCAGAGATTGGTCCCACATGGGAAAGCTGTAAATCTACAAAACGTCTCGAGAAATTGAGCACTCGAAATTAGTTTCTCCATCCTGGATTTTAAAAACACCAACATGGAAATAATTTACAAATGTTAAAGGAAGCAGTTGGCAAATAGTTTGTAAATTTCTGTGCATGTATCTCATCATTTTTCTTTTCTCTCCTCATTTAATTGTAAAAAGCTTGAGAAGAGATGGTTTAAGAAGTATTTTGTAAAGAAATGTACAAAAAACTCCAATTTATTTATGTCTGTCCTGTTGAACATTACCTGTACAATTTCAGAACTGTACATTTTTCAATTGTATATTTGTATATTCATAATTTAAGGAATCACCCCCTAAAAAGTCATTGGCTTATGTGTTCTCCCTTCCTTTTTGCTGTTATCTCCCAAAAAAGTGTAACATAAAATAGGTATAAATAAATTATTATTATCGTGACAACCCTTATACTGACTTTGCTTTTAAATAAAATAAATTCTGTTTATACTTCGGACTGCGCCTCCGGGTGGGCAGGAGCAGCAGTGCGTAGCACACGCTTCTTGATTAGACCGGGGTTCGAGCCCTTGACCACCAAATATGGAGGATGCCGATAGGTCAGGAAATGGCCATCGCATATCCCCTGAGCAATATGGCCTTAGTTGCTAATGCTCCTAAAAACCCAACAACAGAACAACATACTTCGGACGATTACAACAAGGTCAAAGGAATTACAAGACGGAGAAGAATAAAAGAACATCGTCCTACTTAGTAGTCACGAGGGTTTGAACCTCGGCCGCCCAAAATGCGTGTACTTCTGTATCCTCGCTCTTGACAGCTCCATAATAGCAGCCTATTTGTGTAGTAATTTGTTGTCAAAAACTCTGTATGTCTGTAATCTTCCCCCGCTGTCTGTACGCTCCAGATCTAGTACCGTATGACTCTCCTCCCCAAATTGCCGGACTGTTTGTCACAAGGGAACTTTGTTAATAGCAGTAAAAAATAAATTGACGCTTTCAGTGACAATGTGCTCTTTTAGTTGAGAATGGTAGTTGATTGACCTTGACTGGTCTCTGAAATGAAATGGTTGTTGGAAGCGGACTGGTGAAGCATGATCGTTACCACAGAAATAAAACGATAGGGAATTGTCTGGGGAAACCTTAATATCACTAGGTAAAACTGGTTTATTTAGACGAGTAATCAGCCAGTCTTGAAGCAGAAAGCTTAAAATACTCCATTGACATATTAATGAGATATGGAGGGGGAATCTCTCTCTCTCTCTCTCTTACTCACTCACTGAATAAAAATTTTCCACCTTGGGAAAGAGAAGAAAGTCCGCTGGTGCCAGTATAGGAGAGTAAAGTGGATGGTTGATCTGTACAATGCCATGTTAAAAGTCTTCGCAACTGCGGAATGGGTGGGTGCATTGTCGTGTAACAAGAAACATCTGCCTTTCTCTCGAAATTGCGACTTCACTCGGGAAATACGCTTCAATAGTTTTTGCAACTCTGACCTCATTTCGAGAGTTTGACGGATGCCAATTTCTTGGATCATCGCCAACATCCTCACGTCGGACTTTGAACCGCTTATACCATTCAAACGCACTGGTACGACTTAATGTTTCATCACCATAAACTGTTTTTAACATTTCAGACGTTTCTGTTGCATATTTTCCCAGCTCAAGGCAAAATTTGTTATTCCTTCGGTGCTCCATTTCAAAATCGTAACACGGAACGTTAACGCTACTAACGAAACTGGTTATTGCTTGAAACCTGTCGGCCTTCTGGACAATCCGTACCACCATCTGTTGGAGGAAGTTTGAACCACAACATACCACTTCCGTTTATTTTCAAACACGACCGCAACTGCATCGGTAACTATATTGCCACATTTTGTATATACAAGTACTGTATATATATATTTGGAATTGGCAAAATGTTGTTATTATAAATGTCAGAATTAAAAACCAACTGCAATGGGTTTGGGAATGATTCATTATTCCAATGGATCCAGAAATACAATTGTTAATCGTAGGAATTGTTAATCTTAGGAATTATGCTAATAATGTTCGTTTATTGGTGGAAGAGTATTTTCGACAACCTACCGCCAATAGTTTCTCTGTTACACGTTAATTCGTCACTTCTGTGTCGGTCAGACACAGAAGTGATGACATGTTCATGTCAAAAATGCGTTTTTTTTTTTTTCTCTACTTTTTTAATATTTTGTAATTTTGTCTTTTCTGTTTTGTAACGTTAGGTGGAGTTACCTTTTCGCCGTACTTTCAGGCAGACCTATCCAACATGATGTTGTTATTACCTCATTGTAGGAACTAATTGTTTTCTCCACACCCTAAACAGCACTTGCAGAGCCGTTTTAAGAACTCTCGGGGGCCCCCCGACGAATTTTCAAATGTGGCCCCCTATTCAGTTTAAATCTTGTTTTAATTTTTTTTCTGGGTCTCTCTTAGTCGCATTTTAACCCTAAGTGAGGCCCCTGGCGTCGGCTGGGTGCGCCCATGCTTTAAAACGGCCCAGAGCACCTGTATTTTATTTTTTGTGAACTTCATGCGGACACGAGCCACCAATGAAAAACGCTAATTAATGGACAGTTTGAAGCAATCACAGTTGGGCAAGAAACTATTTTGGTTACGTAATAGCCATAGAATTCTCCAAATTCTAAGGCATTTTCATCACCCGGAACTACAGGTTTTTCTGCTTTTCTGATTCTTTCTTAAAACCTTGAATATGAGTAAATATATGCAATACGTAAGTGAGGGGAAGTGCGTTTCCTCTCTTTCCTGTCACCTTTACGTTGTGAAACTCCTGCTTAAAGAAGGCCATTCTTTGTTATATGCTATCATCGTGACGTGTTGTCTAAGGATAGGAATAAACATGTCATGATGTCTGTTCTTGGAATGTTAATAACTTAGAGGAGGGGTCGGTATGCAGCGAAACCTCCGTCTGTGTTGCACAGTGGAAAATACTCTAATTGCCGAGTAGAATCTTGTATAGTTACGAGCCACAGTAGTGCTCTTGGCTAATTAATCCTTTGAGCTCGGTCATTAGTAGTGGTTTTTTTTTTTAATTTTTTATATATATATGTTTTAAGATTAAGAATGTATTTTACTAGCAAACGTAAAGTGCAGGTGTTCATAGTATGAAAAAAAGTAGTAACGATGGGAAATTGGGCAAAGATTAATTTTCTGATGACAAATGCAATTAAAAAGAAATTCAAAGTTAAAATACTATTAATAATTTTGCGCTTGTAGAATATTAAACTGCACCCCTTAAATGATCAGCTGTTCAGAAATACTGAAATTAATATTTGTATGCTGTAGTTTAATAGTAATTTAGTTTCTATAAATAATTCTTTTGACTGCTTTGGATGTTTTCTTCATTGTGTGTGTGTGAGAGAGAGAGAGAGAGAGAGAGAGAGAGAGAGAGAGAGAGAGAGAGAGAGAGAGATTGTTGCAAGTAATTCGGTTCGTCCATGCTTGCTTATCCTCTTTGGAACGTTGGCCAATCTTTGATGTCCAGCTAAATATGGTAGGGTCTGATGTAATATGTTCACGAGCTGAAGAAATTCCCCACGAAGGACAGTTCTATTTAGTTTTATATTCTGAGACAGCTGTGCGGGCAAGAAAGGTTTGTCTGCCAAACACCCTTAATTATATACATATATACTCTGTTTTTCTTAATTACATACATATATATTCTATTTTTTTTTTCTTAATTACATACATATATATTCTATTTTTTTTCTTAATTATATACTATTCTTTTATATCTTCATCTACTTCTCATCTTTATCTTTGGGCATGGCGCATCATGGCCTAAGTTGCCCATGTTCCATAACAATTCAAATTGAATTTTTTATATCCATATTTATATATTTCTTACCTGGACAATGTCTGGATATGAAATATGCACTCTGTAAAAATAATTTTAATAAATGGTAAAAAATGAAAATGCAGACAATTTTGTATGTATGGACTATAAGGTACTTAAATTATCCAGTAAAATTACACGATCAATATGCAAAATTACACGATCAAAATATAGGTGACCCCAGCTTAACGCTGATCATTCGTTCCGGAAAAACAGAGCGCTAAGTGAATCCGCGCTAAGCGAGCGCCGCTTTCCCATAAGGTAACATATGTTTTTGTGAGTTGCGGTCGGTTCCATAGGATATTTCCTAATCAATAATAAACGGTAGTGAAAAGATGCACAAATATCGGTCAAAATAGTTAATATTTGTACATATAAAATATTCTGCATTACATACGTATATAATGTGGTAACTACTTACGTATCAAAAGTAAACTTAAAATTCCATTTAAATAATGAATTTAATTGATTTAATTTAATTGATGAATTTAATCATGAAAAATGTGTGGATTTTGAGTTGAACTTTGGCCCTCTACCAAATAAACTAAAAGGGGTATTAATTTTAAATCTCCCGCAGCGTTACCACCCAACAATAAAGTCAACCGATCCTTCGCCGCTTTGAAACCTGGCATGTTTTTTTCTTCTTTCAATATGAAACTTCTTTTAGGCATTCATTTTCACAAAAGTCCTGCTTCATCTATGTTAAAAACTTGTTGAGAAGTATAACACATAATACCCCTCTTCAATAATTTTAACAAGTTCGGCTCCTTGATCTGCACCTAGCGGCTTCTCCCTGGATTTTAAATCTATCTACCAGCCCTTACCAGTTTTAAATGGTTTCACATTTTTTTTTTTTTTTAGGCGAGTTTTCTTCAGATCATCATATTGGCTAATCTCTTTCTCTCTTTTTTTTTTTTTTTTTTTTTTTTTTTTAATATTTAACTTAACTGAATTCTGCATTGGAATATTATCTTCAATAAAATTAGTCTTTCCATTTCAATCCTAATAGCCGGCCTAGTCCTAGTTGCTTGCAGTGGAACAGCTATCTTTTCCTCTGCTAAAATTAATTCTTTATTTTTTTATAATTGTTCTTACAGTTAAAGTTGCAAGTCCTAAATTATGGCACACATCCGTTTGTCGTTGACCGGAATCGATTCGCTTCAAAACGTCTAATTTAATTTTCAAATTCAGTCTTTTTCTTACATTTATAGTGTTCGTACTGCGCCCAGACGTTGTTGCTTTTTCATTCCTATCAGTCATTATTAGCTCTTCGAAAATGTAACTGCGTTGGTTGCAATAATTATGATACAATGTTCAAGTAAACTGTCCGTTACGCACGATGTCTAATACGGTACTGAGTGATGACTAGACTTCGGATAAATGCATATAACGCAAATATTACAAGCAATATACTTGATCTTTTTTTAAAATGTTAATCTCGGAATTACGTAACAAGTCACTGTACTGCAATTAAATTAGCGTGCGAGAAAATTTCACCGAGCGTGGGAAAATTTAGCGGATCGGCGTGGAAAATGTTTTAATGCTGTTGAGGTTTCGGGGGCCTGCTGTACACACCTGATAATTTAGCGAAAAATGTTATTTTTGAAAGTAATTTTGTTAAATATGTCAAAAATGCAATCTGTAAAAGAGCGTTATAGTGATCTGTGACAGCGTTATAGTCAGATACGGGTTATAATATAAGAACAGCGTTATAACGGGGGTTTGCTGTACAATACACACCTGATGATTTAGTGAAAAATGTTATTTTTGAAAGTAATAAAAAAAGTTACTTTATGAATTAATGTACTAATTTTTGGTATTATTGTAATTTACATTCAAACACCTGATAATTTATTCGCACCTGATATTCACACCTGATAATTTAGCGAAAAATGTTATTTTTGAAAGTAATAAAAAAAGTTACTTTATGAATTAATATATTAATTTTTGGTATTATTGTTGTAATTTACATTCAAAAACTGGAACTGCATCCGACCCGCATTTTGGATTTCCACGGTATTTGACTCTTCCTGTCTACATTTGTACCAGTAACATACAAAGTTGCATGCATACATGGTAAAGTGTAAAGTGTGTTTGGGGTCTAACGGCGCCAGGGGTTTCCCCTATCTCCGCGTAGTATATATACATTGTCGTGTATTACAGTATGCTGTAAAGGCTAGAGATTTAAAAGTGTATGGATATTGTGGGGGTGTAAAGTTGTGTACCGTTGTTCATCTGGCCATTTAGCCGCTGGACCCCTGCTGAGGCCCAACGTTGCCCACATTTGGCCCCGTGGAAGCAGACCTGGTACACCAGTATTATAAATAAGTACTCTGGCAGGTCTGCCACCTAATTTCCTGAGGTTTCAGTGGTTAGGACCTATGTGGGGTGGGAGAATATGGGGTCGATAGAGAAGACGACCCCAGGTATGTCAGTGGGACCTGCCCATGTCCAACCAGAAGGAAAATAGGGTGGGAGGAGATGGGAAGGCCCTCCCCCCCTCTGCCAGGATAGGGAAAGAAAGTGGACCAGGCAAGGTGCCCAGTCCAGATCGCCAGCCGGCTATGCGGCAGCGGAGTTGCTGTCATGATCACAGAAATGTCCAATCCAGGCAGGCCACAGTATGGCTTGTGGTTTCCTCTCAGTGGAGTAAGTCCCGTTTGGTGTTGTCTAATGTGGTGGTTTTCGCTCATAAGGTGATTTGTCATTTCAGGTGATTTTTCTGTCATTTGTGTCTGTCGCTCTTGGGATCAGGTCCCATCCGGTGACTTGTTTCAGTTGAGCTGGGTCAGGTAGTTGTTGGCACATGGTGTTGTGGTCACAGTTTGAGAGACCCGTTCCTGGTTATGCAAGGTTGAGTCTGTCATTTAGTCTGCATCTTGTCAGGGTTTTATTCAAGCATGGGTCGTCGACCCATCTAGTTTTGTCACCGTCAGAAGCCTAGGTGTTGGCTCAGAAGGTTCTAGTTAGTATTCCCTATGAATTGCGTTTAGGGTTCTGCATCTGGTGCACAGTTTTGCGCATATTTGGTCAGGGCCTCATATTCCTCTAGTGAGTCCAGTAGATGCATCTCTTGGTTCCTCGGGAGGTAAGTGATTTCCATTATTAGCCTGCAGCGGAGGTCTTCGTAGTGTGTACAGCCATGCATGATGTGAGTCCATGTTTCAGCCTCGCAGCAAATGCAGTGTGGTTCTTCCAGGATCCTATAGGAGTTCAGTTTCGCATTGAATGCTCCGTGACCCGTTAGCAAGTAGGTCGTGTAGAGGCCAGGTTTGAACCAGGTCGGGGGCTCAGGGTACACCTTGTTAATGTTGGGTAGGAACTTGTTTTTTGTGATTTCTCCCTTGGTCGTTGTGGACCAACGGTCTTGCCTTGCCTGGTGCAGATGTCTTTGGACTCTGATTTTTTCTTCTTTGGGGTAGGAGTTATTGTTACTGTTAAGTCCACTGTAAAGTTCATGAAAGTGCAGGGTAGTCCTTTGGTAATGTGGTAGGAAATGCCACCGTGGGTGATTTCCAGAACCGAGGGGAGGGCCCTCGCCAGGATCTAGAGAGAGTTTGTACTGGTGGTATGGCAGACATGGGTGATGGTGAGTAATATTGTCCTTTGAGTGGCGTCCAAGGTTCGCCGGTTGACGGCCATTGTAGTTTTACGAAACCAAATCGGAGAGGCATAGACTATTGCTGGTAGGAATGTCGTTTTGTAATGTAGAGACAGGATACGCTTGCTAAGCCCTCAATCCCATCTCATTATTCTAGACACCAATGCTGTGTACTTCCTAATATTGGCTCTGATATAATTGAAATGTTGGTTGAAGGAAAGGTTTGAATCCAGGATAACTCCCAGGTATTTCAGTTGGTTCCTCAACCTGACAGTTCTGTTTTTATTTGTGGGGGTCGCCTGAGGTCCAGGGATCCTCTAAGCAGGATCGAGGAGGTTTTGTCCGATGATATTTTCAGATGATGGGTTTGGACGCAAGCTTTTAGGGTAGTCAGGGCCTGGGTTACTTTGGCTTTCAACTGGCCTTTCAATGCATACATGCATGGTGTGCAATGTCTTTTAATTGTAATAATTATTTTGATGTAGACAGGAAGAAACGCATTTTGTTATTGTGCAGTCACCATTGATGGGAGGAGAAGAGAATTAATGTTTATATTTTTTAGATTTCATAAATTTGTTAAATGTCTACAGGCCAATTCTTAATACATGCTTTATTTGTTATAATGGATATTTGCTCTGAATGGCGCTGCTAACGAAGAGTAGTGTAATTTGTGAATTTTGCATGTATTTTTATTAGTTACAGGAAATTTAAAAGCTTCGTTAACATATTTTGCCCTTTTTTCCTTCTTTGCTCGCATAATTGAATTTTATTTTCATTTACAATACAGTTGTCATTAGTTTAAATTAAAAGTTGAATGCTATTGCTAATTAAATAGTTTTTCAATCTTCTTCTTCAGAGATTTTTATTGTTTTTCAATAACTGTTCCTATTGCACATTATTAATTATGTGAGTGGTAGAGGATATCAGGGTATCTATAAATTTGCAGGCGCGAGAAAAAACTTCAAAGAAAGCTGCTGGAAATACCAATTTTGAGAATACAATGACTTCAGTCTGTAGTATGGACTGAAACAACCGTTTGTACTTGCCTAATATCAAAAAATGATGATGCAACAGAACCTAGGCAGAGTTGTCAAGTGCCCTGCGAAATATGGCTTCAAACAGCAGTCTTGTTTGTCTAGATCAGGGGTGGCCAACAAGTCGATCGCGGCTTTAATTTCGGTCGATCACGACGAATTTTAAATACAGTAAACCCCCGCTATTCGCGGTCGCTGATTTAATATAAAATGAAACCTAAAAAAATGTGAATTTTAAAGCGCCGTGAACATTTTCCGCCATAAAAAAACATGGGCGTGGCTAAAATTATCTTTCCCGATCAAAACAGCGCTCAGTGGGTGGAGGGAGAGGGGTGACAAAATCGCGAGCGTGGATGTTTTTCGCTAATCCTTGTTCGTTATGCGGTTGTCATGGAAGGTTTCGTCGTTTGCTTTTAATTTATATGCTTATAAATTTATCAATTTATAAATTAATATGCTTACAAAAGTGATAAATCTACCATTTTGCAGTGTAAAACAGACTTTTTCTAGTGTGTTAATGGACACACTAGAATTTTCTAGTGTGTGTGACTTTATTGTGGACAAGTTCTTTCTAACCCGTACAAAAATATGGCTACGAATAACAAGGGAAATGTGAAAATATCAAAGAAGGTGATGACATTAGCGAATAAAATTGAGTTCTTAGATAAAATTTCTAATGGTGAAAGTGTCTCCTCAGTGGCAAAACATTATAAAATCAATGAGTCAGCGGTACGATCAATCAAGAAATTGGAAGAAAAATCCGCCGTAGTGTCCGTGAAAACGCGCTAATTGCTTCAAAAATTTGCTCTTGTAACTCGTGATGTTAAATTAGAAAAAATGGAAAAATCTTTAAATCTGTGGATAGAAGACCGAACTCAAAATAAAATTCCGTTAAGTTCACTCATCATTCGTGAAAAGGCAAAACTCCTTTATCAACACTTTAGCGAAACTGGTGATAGCACTGGCGGGATAAGTTTTTTAGCTAGCAAAGGCGCTGGTTTGAAAGATTTGTTTTAAATTTCTAATAAACATTACATTTAATATTAAATTGTTTCTTATTTTCATTTCGATGCCATATGCTTGCATTTCACTATGAACATAGTCATATTATGGAGGTACATATAATACATACAAAGACAAAATTTTAGACTAGTTCTCGTTTTCGGTATTCGCGGCATTTCTCAGGAACATAACCCCCGCGAATAGCGGGGGTTTACTGTATATATAAAAACAGATTAGTCAAAATATAAATATTGTTATTCTGCGTCCCACTATACACGCTTATTACAAATCCACTGAACTACGTAACTACTCTTGTTTGCGCTGCCTAGGCTTGTCTAGTGAAAATGCACGCAGTTACGTTGTGGAGAGCATAGTGTATGCGTCGAATTGTTATTTAGTTTACTTATATTAATAACTGGACACTTCTTATACATTAATTTAATAACCATTGATTTAAAATTAATACTACAAAAAATAGCAAAACGTATCATTTTCATCAAGAGTGAGAACTAGAATACTTTTTTGTAATGATAAAAGAAAAATGTTTGATTTGCAATGCTTCCTTGGCTATACCCAAAAAAGGAAATTTAGAAAGGCATCTCAACACAATGATTAATAGTATTTCTGCATATAAATATCAATTTTTGGAAATGGTTAAGGATCTCAAAGAAAAAAAAAAAAAAAAATCGATCATTTTGCAAATATGCAAGATCATTTGCAAAAATTTCCTGTTTTTGAATTTAATAGTGAGAAATATGTTTCTGAAATTGAGAAAGTTGTGGATGATTTTGAAACCAGATTTGGTGATTTTAAAACAATTGAAGACATTGTTCAATATATTTCTTTTCCATTTAATACTTTAAGACTTAGATACGAAACAAATTGCAGAAAAGATCGCTGAGATTTTTCAGATGGAGAAAATATTACTTGAAAATGAAATTACATGTATTACATTACGAAACGATATCTTCCTAAAAGCCAGATCATCAGAAGACGACATTTGGAAATATGTTTGCCGAGAGAAGTACCGAAATGCAAAAAAAATGCAGTGAACTTTTAAATTCCTGTTTTGGTTCCACAAATCTATGTGAATCGGCCTTTTCGTATTTGAAACAAACAAAGAAGAAGGATCGTTCTACTGTTACGGACTTACGGAAGATTCTTTACAGTTGGCCTTATCACGGTATATCCCCGATTTTGAAAGCTTGGCAGATGACACGAAGACACAAACTTCGCATAAATTAAAATTTTAAATACGTATGAATTTAAAATAAGAATTCTGAATTGTATTTCATTTTAAAATTTATCAACAATATTTTTCAATATATGTTGATTAACTTTTTTCACCATGCGCAATGAAATTCTTGTGATGGTAGATCGCGGCACATTTTGAAGAAAAAAGTAGATCGCATCACAAATTAAGTTGGCCGCCCCTGGTCTAGATGAACATTCGTCTCTGGAATACATCAGGGATTATAATCTTGTTTTTGAGTTCCATATTTTGAAGCTCAGTTATGCGTTGTTTAGCATTTTGTTAAGTTATGCTTTAAATCATAATAAATTTAGTTTTATTTGATATAGGTAAATCCTGTGTCAGAAATAAAAAAAATATATATATAAAAAGACAAATGTCTGGTTAAGATGTATTAAACAAAATAAAAGGCAGCTGAATTGAAATCACAATGCATTTATTATAAAGTCTAAGTGGTGTAGTAGCCTGCCAGTTATATTAATTTTACATGCTACTGAACATTAATACAGTATAAGAAGAAGAAATCTTTATTGTACAGTAAGGATACAATAATGTGCCCACCACACCCAGGAGGTCAGGGGCTTTGACAATGTTATAGGGTGATATAAAAACATGTACAGTATAACAAAAAGATAACAACATGAAATTAACTTAAAAACGTGGCATTAACCATTCTATTGATATGAGTATATATGTAGTTCTGAGGCAGACAGTACACCAAGGTATGTACGCGTTCATATTTACAAAGCACATATTTCAGAATATTCACAGAAGTCAGAATATTTCACAGGCGTGCATTAAGTTGTATATGGTTTCGCATTGTCTTGTGAAACAATTTGTCAGTGTACCTGCAATGTACTGTTCTGCGCCTCATAATAGATAGCAGGTGGAGATATCAGTATGAGTCGACATCAGGGGCCAAACAAAAGCAGAACAAGTTCGGCCAACGAGTGCCTGTAATTGCGATCTGAAGAGAATTTCTGGAGGTCTACTCCGATCATTAGCAGGGCTTGTATTGTAGGAAGTACTTGGCCGGGTAGAAATCTGTCACTGATCTTCCACCTATTCCGCTGTAGCTGAAGAATAGGGGTGGCTCTTAGGGAAGGAAGTGGAACATGCCACTGACATATATCCCAGAAGTCAGGGGAGTTGATCTTGCCAACCAGCATTTTGATACTGGTCACAGTTCTCCTCATGTCGATTATTTGAGGCAGCTGTTGGATTTGAAGTTAGTCGGCCATGCTGGGAGTCCTATGTTGGGAGAGTCGATGTTTGCGGGTTGCCCACTTCAGTATCCAGTATTCGCTGGTGAGGATGGGCTTCATGAGAGAAGGTACTGCAGAGGTCCATATTTCAGAGGCATACAAAAAGGTAGGATACACAACGGTTTGCAGATAACTGATTGTAGTTCTTGCATCTGTGTTATGAAGAAGATGTTGACAAGCGCATTTGGCTGATCAAACATCACCTTTTATCCGGAAGAAATTAGGAGATTCAGAAGGGCCGAGATGTTGAGGCTATCAAAAGCAGCTTCGATATCAGCATAAACAACCGCCATTTCTGATCTGATCTCAAATGCATTTAGAATTGCTGTTTGGGTTGCCAGAAGGATTTAGAAAGTTGATCTATTAAGGAGAACATAATGGAGTTTCTTTGGTGGTTGTTGAAGAAGATATGTGGAAGAAGGACTTTTCCAGTAGCTTTAGGAGTGTGGATGTGGATATCGGTCTGTAGTGCTTCAGCTGACTTGGTAGTTGAACTTTAGTTAGTGGGGCGAGAGCGTATTTGCTCCAGGATGCAGGAAGCACTATGAGAGAGGATGGAGTTGAACAAGTAGAGCAGAGGATCAAGGATATATGGACCGCATTTCACTTTACAATGAAATGCGGGACTTTATCCATGCCAGCAGTGCATGATGGATGCAGCGAGTTGATGGCTTGAAGGAGCTGCTGTCGATCGATTTGAATGGAAAACAGCTTATCATCTGAACCAGAAATGGGGTCTGGCTACATAGTTTATCCATTCAACTGGATTGAAATTGGAATCTGGTTCAGAGTTATGGGTAGAGTATGGCACTTTGCCTTTGGATAAGGTTTTGTCAGTATATTTTTTAATAGCTTGAGATTTCAATCTGTTAAACAGTTCTCTAGCTTTGGAGTACTAAATTTGGTCATATGCTGTACCAGACTGTTTCCATTGTTTATGGAGGGACTGTTTGCACTTGAAACTGTAATTTAGCTCCGAAGACGACCAAGCATTAGTTCTAGCAGAGATGGCTACCTGTTTAGCTGCTAAGAACATGGTAACAGTGTGCAACCATCTAGTTAATATGTCTAGAGTCAGTTCTGGGTCTCCTGATTCAAGAACTTCTCAGGGAATTAATCTTGCTGCATCAAGGCATCTGTTCAGTTGTAGGCAGGTGGGAGAGATGATGATCTTCCTTTTCACGTTGTTGGAGATATTAAAGTTGGATGTGGGAGCTGCAATAGGACTATGATGGGTTCATGTTCGGATTCAAAGTGAGTTTCAGGTTTAATGTCAACGCTACAGGAACCAGATGATAATATGAGGTCGAGGCGATGAAGACCTCTAGTTGGGCCTTCATTTATAATCCTGAGGCCACTAGGTGCAATCTTAGCCATAAGTGACTCATGAAGATTTTGGAGACTTGGTGGTAAGTTAAAATCTCTGCAGATGAGGTGGATGGCAGATGTGTGGAGTGTATTTTATTAGCCAGGACGCAATATCATCGATTGTCTGAGCATTGGGTGTTGGGGGTATATATATATATATATATATATATTGCACTGAGATCTAATATGCAGGAGTTGATCTTGATCGTTACAATCAATGCTTCGAACAGATTGGATTTACTGGAGACTACATATACAAACTCAAGTCTGCTGGCATTTATGATAACAGCGACCCCCCCCCTGCCCCACCACATGTGTGAGATCGGGAGGTTAAGAAAGATTTGTAACTGGCAGCTTGAGCAGAGGCAGTTGATTGTTGTGGTTTCAGACATGCAGGTGACGTCAGCCATTTGGGACAGGAGCATCTGCTCAAGTGTCTCAAGCTTATTCCGAATACTGCGAACATTTTGATAAAAAATCTTGAGTGTAAGGTGACACGAGACCTTCAGGAGTGCTGATTTGAAGACAGGATTTTGTTTCTTCGTTGGCTTTTTAGCACGGTTGGTTATAATAGTTGGTGTCAGCTGAGGGTGGATTTCATTGGAGCTGTGGTATTGCAGAGATTGATCAGAGGGTTTTGTCATCAGGGTATGTATAGGGCTGATCATTGTGTGACCCTGGTTCCTGGATTTGGGGCTTCTGAGAATAGGAATGACTATCATGGAGTCATGTTTGGGAGTTGTCTTGGTGGGATAGTGGATTAGCCATGGCTGGGTGTGGGGTGATATTGGATTTAGGTTCATAGTATGGCCTGAGTAGTGATCCAGATGGCCAAAGAGCAGTTGTTGATATGGAGCTGAAATGCTGTGCATCGCACTCAACTTTGAACAATGTATGGAGGGGTGCTTTCTTAAGAAGTGTGATGGACATATTAAGGTGCAGCTCATGCATTATGTATGATTCAATATCATCTGGAGTTGTATTTGGGGCCAGTCGGGAATCGAACAGACTTTGTCAAAGATGGACAGTTGGTGAATGCATCGCCTGCAACTTGGAGGTGGTCAAGGTGCCCATTTTAAATGATCGCCTTCTCTTTAGTACATTTGGGGTTTCTAATTTACCCACTTCAGAGTGGCGAGGTTTACTGCAGTCACTCTGGGCCACAAGTGGAGGAGGAGGAGGAGGAGGTGCAGCTACAACTTCTGCCCAGGATGGTTGCAATGTTAGCAGTGAGGGGCCGCAATTGTGGATTTCAGGTTTCTTCGGCATTGTAGGTTGATACACCCGGTTTGGGTACGAGTAAGGCTCAATGATAGTTTCAGGGTTGGGTTTCCATTGCAATTTAGTAGATTGCCTCTGTGATATGTGGAGTGGGACCCTAAGTGGTTTATCTGGGTTAGCTGATTCTTCCGTAGGATTGGCAGGGTTTCTGGTCTGGTTTTCCTGGCAGGAAAGTTCTTCGGCTGTCTGAATCTCAGGGCAATTTAGTGTTTGGGCTGAATTCAGAACAGTAGTGCTGTAGGATAGGTTATTGTGAGCCTGATTAGTAGTGCAGGTCTGTGTCGTAGCGGATTTAATAGCTGGATCACCGTCATTACATCTACACAAACTACTGTGATCGCGTCACCAAGTTGTTTGTCTGTACAACTGGTAAACTGCCCGCAGGACCTATATTTTTTCGGCTGGTTGTTCTCGCAAGGAAGACTTGCGACGCAGGGCATTTAATTTATGTAGGGATTTTAGGCCTGAACATGATTCGCTAAGTAAGACGGAACATAATTTACACGAGACCGCTTCATTGACTTGCTTGTTGCAGCGGCTGAAAACAGTAGTCGCCTTTAGTTGATTTTTGGTGTTCCTGGATGGCATTGCAGTATGATGGAAAGCGACAATAATGATTTTAGTGGTTAACCTACCAGGGAGGAACCGAAGGCGAAGCAGAACACTTTCTGACAATTGCTATAAAGAGATTAGGCAAGTTGATTGTGGTAGCACAGCTCCCTAGTTTATATCAGGTGCAGTCTTGAAACAGTGGGAGGCAAGGACCTAGATACCAAGAGGGGGAGTACTCACAGTCGTCGAACATTGGTTGTCAATAGCCAACTGCTTTTGTTCTATAGTCAGGCAATAGAAGTTGTATTGTATTGATACAAATAGCCAAAAAATATTTTATGTAATAAAACGTTACCTGGGAAAGATGCAGGCGATTTGGCATTATTACCGGACAGATCATCACCAGAGGAATTCTTTAGTACATCTTTCTCGAAAACCAAAACAGTATAACTGCACAAATTATTAACTTTACGTGATTGTGATAGATAGATAATTCCTTCAGTTTGCACCCCTGAAGCTTGGCACCCTAGGGGAAATTCCCACCCTCTGCATCCCCTTGCTATGCCTCTGCAGACTTTAGTAATTTATAAAAATTACTATTGCAACGGTCTACGATTTGCATATATTTATTAATAAAATAATTTAAATAATACAATGAATATAACAAAACAAAATATCAAAGAAAAAGAAACTTTCAAATATTCGTTTATATCTACAGAGAATTTAATTCTATTTAAACTATAAAGAAAGTACATATAACTACAAAGAAATTAGGAAACCAGATAGTTTGTTTATATATCTGGTATAAAATCATAGAAACAAAATATTGCGAAATATACTACTTTTAGGTGCCTCTGTAGCCAGGTGGGAAGGAGCAGCAGTGCGTACCGGGGTTCGAGCCCGTCACCACCAAATACGGAGGATGCGGAAAGGTCAGGGAATGACCACCGCATATCCCGGAGCAATATGGCCTTAGTTGCTAATGCTCCTAAAAACCAAACAACAACATACTACTTTTAACATTGTAACATAAACTAAAAATATGCAATGAAGGTGTATTATTTTAATTGAATTTTTCTCGCTTTGAAGGACCTTTCACAAGAAGCTACTGTTGCAGGCAGGGTAAGAAAAATTCATAGTGCTATTTCTATATTTAGATAAGATTCTATTAGACAATATTCATGAATGAATTGGAGAAGTTGTAAAGGGGTTACAGATTTAATATCCTGAATTTTCAAATATCTGTTAAAATATCAACAGATATTTGAAAAATTTTGTTTGTCTTCCAGTGGTTAGCACTGGAGGTGGGGCAGAATCATACACCAATGAGCCAAAACGTTATGACCAGTGAGTCGTTATGCAAATCGAAGCAGCTGCTGGTGAACTATGGCACGGGTCGGGACACGGTTTAAAAAACACCTGATATTGAGCTCCATTAATCAGTAATAGTAATAGAGGCATGTGATACAAGAAAGCAAGCATATGAGCTTATGTAACAGAAGCAAAAAAAAAAAAAAAAAAAAAAATTCACACAACCATTCCCTCTAAATTTTTGTCCAGTTCCTCCTTGAATTTATTTAAGCTATCAACTTCCATGACAGATGGAAGTTTGTTCCAGCAATTAACCACCCTGCTGGCTAAAGGCAAATTTCCGCACATCTATTCTACAACTGTCTTTCCTCAATTTGAATTTATGCTCGCTTAGGTTAGTAATTTGAGCAAGTGGAAGAATCCCATCAGAATTCAGCATGCTTACCTCATTCAAGACATTATACACCTCAATCAGATCACCTCGCAGGTGCCTAGTTTCCAGCCGCTGCAATTTGCAGAACTTAAGCCTCTCTTGGTAAGAGGATCCCTTCATTCCCCTCATCAATCTTGTTGCCCTTCTCTGTACATGCTCAAGCAAATCTACATCCTTCCTAAAATGAAGCCTCCAGACTTGTACGCAGCACTCAAGGCATGGCCTGACCATTGCCTTATACAAAGGGATAATCATCTCCTTTTCCCTGCTAGCAAAATTCCTATATATCATTGACAAAACCCCATGACCTGCTCATGCAGCCTGTCAGAAAACTTCATATCTGACTCATATCATATCAGCATTACTCTTGTTCTTCAGATGGGAGAGTCAGTGGACTTAAGCAAGTTTGACAAAGGCCAAATTGTAAGGCCAGACGACCGGGTCAGAGCATATCCGAAACAGCAGGGCTGGTGGAGTGCTCATGGTCAGCTGTGGTTAGTACCTACCAAAAGTGGTCCGAAGAGGGGAAACCCACGAACCGCTGGCGAGGTGTTGGACGACCACGTCTCATCGAAAGGCCAAAAGAAATACTTAAAAGTTCTGTTTATTAAGTAGTTAGTCCAAACAACTTAACAAGTAATGTTGAAACTGTGAACTACCTCGAGCTAGTAGTTTGTGCGGTGTTCGACAGATGTCGAGTATCACTGTGTTTCCCTCAAATTTAAAATATTTCTTGGTGCTCTGGCGGCGCACAGTTTGGGAACTGCTGGGCTAGAGTGTAATTCTCTGAAGAAATAGCTAATGGGACACAGTCCATGTGGCTTAAACATTGTGGGGGTTCAGAGAAACCCCCACGTAGTTCACCTGTCTCAAACACATGTTGTTGAATATTTCTTCAGAATTTTTAAAGCAGAAAATAAAATTTATTTACCTAGATTCTAGTTAGGCTGCTGGTTATTATCCAACATAGTTCATATAGGAATGAAAATAAAAACTTATACTTATTCTTCCTTAATTCGACTTCACTCTTAAAAATATACAGAAAGTATTTTTATGATTTTACCAAAAATTTTTACCTAAGTCTGAATTTATGTAACTCATGCTTACATAAGTTGGAGACTAACTGTGTATATAATATCAACTGTAATAGTTAGAACAAAAGATAGCATTAACAATTCTTAATGGGGGGGGGGGGGGCAGTACGAATAGCACTAACATAATTCGTTGGATTCGGGAACTCATATTCATCAACACAGTTCACTGTCTTAATGCAGACTGTAAAAAAATTATTAGTGAGCAGAGGCAGACTGGGTCAAAATTTCTTACAGGGGAAAACAAATAGAATGTATCGGAGCTCAGAATGTAATACAGTATTGAAAATCACACCGTCCTCCGGCCCACCGGGGTTTCCCCTGTAAGTCTTATGGCCAGTCTGTCCTTTTAGTGAGCATTTAATAATGGACAAAATACAAATATAAACAAAGGGAAAGCAAGGAAGGACTTTTCTACAAAAGCATACAATTCTCATTCCGTTGCTAATTAGAAAGCAGGGATTGTGTCTAAAATGTGCTGTCTAAAAACTGCTAACATTAGCACAATACTCACAACAGTGTAGCAATACTCAGCGTGCTAACAAGTCGTGCGGAAAAGCAATAAACATACAGTAATTGCTACCAGAGGACATTCTCTTGAACTATTGTTCTCTTGTAGCTGTGCTTTATGTGTTTCTTTTTATCCTCAGTTTTATTCGATTACAGGGAGACCCTGGTATCCAAGTATTCATTATCCGACTCCCTGCATTTACGAGGATTTGAAAATTAAATAATTAAAGCTTTTCCCTTGAGAAAATTGACCAAGCACTTGATTTATTTTTTGTGAGAATGATCTTCTTCATGATCGTGCAACAAATATTAAGTGCGAAGTTAAAGACATAACTAAATGCTACGACACAATTTTATCTGAAAAAATACAACAAAAAAAACATGAACAACCCTAGATTCATTCTTTATCAGTACAACTGAAAAATAGTATAACTTCAATAAACGTTTCTTAACCTTACATTGTGTAACATAATAAACAATGTTTAATAAAATAATTCTCATTTTTCAGTTCCTTCATCCATTTTTACTATGTACAAGTACACAAATGAACAATACTATATAATATCGGTGTAGATACACCATATCTACTCATCCTTCACAACGAGTTGCCCATGTATTGCACTACCTCGAATAAGTAATGCTTCACTTGCAATACCAAGGTACCTGCCCACCCACCAATGAAAAGCCAACTAGCTTTGAAATGGTGCTGTCTGGTTGGTGGCACTGACTGAGAATAATTAACAATAGTCTTCTCTATTATTAGTGAAGCATTACTAAATCGGGATAGTGCAATAACTGGGCAACTCGTTGTGAAGGATGAGCACAATATGAGATACAGATGAAATGATGCTTTTCACACTACTATCATAGTTTTTCTTTAAGACTTGTCTGTGGTGTATCTACACCAATATTATATAGATATAGAATCTGAAACTCTTAAAATATTATGCCTAGTTGCATTTAGTTTCATGTAAATAATAAACATTACGAAAACTGGTCCCCGTTTTAAGTGGAATTTTCTGGAACCAATTATCCTCGTTGGATAACGAGGATCCCTTGTATATTTCTATACAATCACGGAGGGGGGAAGGGAAGTAAACTTAGTATTTCTTTTAATAAATGAATTGAAATTGCTCTGGTAGAAAGTTCTGTTGCGGGGTTCTCTCAATTTGGTTGCATTTCTCTATTGGCTGTGTACAGTTAGTCTTGCTTGTTGCGGACAATGGGCAGAGGGGGTCCTACTGGGAAAGTTCTCTGTAGCCCAGTCCGTCTATGGCCACCTCACAGTCCAGATTTGAACTTAGACATGATCTAAGTTCAAAATTTGTGTGTTAGACATGTTCAAAAAGATGTCTCGCAAGTAAAGAGGGCAATCCAGATATGAAACAATGTTTCGAGATTAGCCTTCCTCTGCTGCTCGTAATTTCATTACTTGACTTGGGACTATTATTGATAGAGGAATAAAATTTGAACAGCAATTGTAGTAACCCTTCCCTATCTCTTCCATCATGCAGTATGATTGATGACTTTTGAGGTTATGATGAACATCGTGGTGAGATCCAATATTCCTTACATTTCAAGGGTACAGCTCTAAAACGGTGTTCGCAGGCCGCTAGTTAGTACACTGGACCAAACCTATTGGTGAATGTCTAGGAGGCTTCCGGATCAGTTAGTGTATAATCTTGCTACCTCTACTCTGCCAGATAGTGACTGAAGGGAGTCCGAGTAGTGTGTATGCGGGGAGCATTGTCGAGGCCACGTTATGTCAAGGATCTGGGTATATTCTTACCATGTGTACGCCCTATCCAAAAATTTCATTACTTCATACAGCATGTCCCACCCACTTTTTCTTACTATTGAATACACCATGAATTGTCAAACTATTAGAGCAAGCTTATCTGCGAAAAGATCTAAACCTCCCAAGCACTTCCTAATTCATTTCACAAACATACGTGGTCTCAATTCTAATCTCAACGATGTCCATTTCCACTTGCAGTCTTCCAAACCCCATGTACTTTTTCTCACAGAATCTCAGTTATCGGTTGATTCAACTACTGCTCATCTCAGATGCCCAAATTATTTGCTGTATGATTCCTTTCGCCTCAAAGGTGGTACTTGTGCATATGTCCGTTCTGATATTTCTTGTCAGAGACTTGGCAATTTGGAATCTACTCTCTTTGATCTTCTCTGGCTTAAAATCTCTCTACCTCATTGTGTAAAATTCATCTGTTCTCTCTACTGTTCTCCCAACTCCACTAATCACTCGGAGCTCTTTGACTTCCTCTCTTTGCAACTTGACTTTCTCCAGTCCAACTTTCCTAACAGTGAGGTAATTTTCCTTGGTGATTTTAATGTTCACAACTCCAGCTGGCTTCTGTTTTCTAGTCACACCGACCCAGCTGGTCGAGATGCTGGAGGCTTTTGCAATTACTAATGACCTTGCACAGATTGTTCATTTACCTACAAGAATACCGGACAATCCTAATCATACAGCCAACATGCTTGATATTTTTCTCACAAACAACCTTTCTAAGTACACAATCGAAGTGAGAGGTCCTTTAGGCACTTCAAATCACAACTTAGTGATTGTCTCTTCTCCAATGGAGCCTTTAACTCATCGTGTTGTTTGGCATTACAAGAATGCAAAATGGGATGACCTGCGAGACTTCTTTTCTTCTTTTCCTTGGTCTGATTACTGTTTCAAAACTTCTGATGTCAAAGTTTGCTCAGATCGTGTCAGTGAAATTATTCTTGCAGGAATGGAATCCTTTATCCCACACTCCACTTTAAAATCTCGTCCTTTATCTAAACCTTGGTTTTCCAATAAATGTGCTAAGGCTGTCCAAGAGAAGAATGTTGCATATCGTAATTGGCTTGTTTCTAATTCTTCAGTTTCATTTTCTGCCTACATCAAAGCTCGCAACAATTGTAAAGCAGTTATTAATCAGTCCAAACTAGAGTTTGAACAGGCTAAGAGTAGAAAACTTGCTTCTTGCCCTAATGGTAGCCGAGCAGTCTGGTCTCATGCCAAAGCTATTGGCTAAAACTTTTGCCCATCTCTGCTCCCACCTCTGTCCAAACCAGATGGTTCTGTTGTCACTTCAGCCAAGGATAAAGCTGACCTGCTAGCATCCCATTTTTCTTCGAGCTCATGTATTAATGAACTTGGTAAATCACCTCCCACCATTCCTAACACGCTCCATTCAATGCCTCCTGTGGTCTTCCGTCAAAAGGATATCACAAGGATTTTGATGAATCTTGATGCTAAGAAGGCTCCAGGTCTTGATGGTATTTCTCCACTTGTTCTCAAAACCTGTGCTCCTGAACTTACTCGTATTCTTTGCCACCTTTTTTCACTTTCTTATTCCAAAGGTGTTTTTCCTTTTGCTGGATATGAGCAAATTTCCTTTTGGAAATTTGCTCATATCCAGCTAGTTCCTAAAAAGGGTGACAAATCCCTCCCATCCAATTATCGTCCCATTGCAATTACTTCTACTCTTTCTAAAGTAATGGAGAAATCAATTAACCGACAACTCTTAAACTACCTAGAAACCTTCCGTCTGATCAACGATCGACAGTATGGATTCCGTCAGTGTCGATCCACTGGTGATATTCTGGCTTATGTTACCCATTTATGGACTAATTCAATGGAAAGGTTCGGTGAAACACAAGTAGTTGCTCTTGACATCTCAAAGGCTTTTGATCATGTTTGGCATAAAGGTCTTCTAAACAAGCTTCCATCTTATGGTTTGCCAACTGTTTTTAGTAATTGGTTATCCAGTTTTCTCTCTGATCGCTCACTGAGGGTGATGGTAGATGGCTCTCTGTCTTCTAACTTCTCCACTAATGCCGGTGTCCCCCAAGGTTCAGTTCTTTCCCCCACTCTTTTCCTCTTGAATATCAATGACCTTCTTCCATTGACTGGAAATCCTATCCATAGTTTTGCCGATGATAGCACATTGCATTCCACTTTCCATTTTGAGAAACCTTGTCCGGCTCAATCAGCTTCAAGTTCTCGAAAATCTGCTGCCAATTCCTTAAATGCCGATCTTCAGGTAATTCACCAGTGGGGCAAAGTCAACTTAGTTGATTTCAACCCTTCTAAAACTCAGTCTTGTCTTATATCTTGCAAAAAGGATTTTTCTGCTCCTATGCTTATCTTTAGTGAAACCCCGATTTCTAGGAAAAAATGATATATCTCTTTTGGGGATTAACCTGACTTCTAATCTCTCTTGGCACAAGCACATTACATATATTGCTTCCTCTGCATCTAAAAAACTTGGTTTTCTCTTTCACTCTCGGCATTACTTTTCTTCCAAACAGCTGCTCTCTCTGTATAAATTGCAAATCTGCCCTGCCATGGAATATTGTTCCTACATCTGGGGTGGTGCCCCCAAAACCTCTCTCAGGCTTCTTGATTCCATTCAGAAGAGGGCAGTTAGGTTAATTAATGCTTCATCTCTAACAGTCTCTTCACTCGCTGTCTCATAGACGTACTGTTTCTGCTGCATGCCTCTTCTACAGATACTTCCATGGGCACTGTTCTTCTGAATTGTCTTCTATAATTCCCACTCGCTCTCTCTTTCAAAACAGTCCGAACCCATGCAGCCACCAGCCAATATCCATTTATTGTTCAACTTCAATCTCGCAGAACCAACTTTTCATCTTCCTCGTTTATTCATTCAACTGCTGTTTTCTGGAACAACCTTACTTCATACATATTTCCTGAAAATTACAGTCTACAGATGTTTTAAGTCCAATGTTAACAAATATCTTCTTTCGTCTTCTCAACCTCCAACCCAAGCACGGTACTAAGTACTATAGGTTTGAATATCCCTCGTGTTTGGGGTTTACATAAAAAAAAAAATGAAATAAAAAAATAAATGTAAAAACCCATGTTGTCAGGAGTTAGAATTTAACCGCCTTAGCCTCTGTGTAGTGTCGTAAAAGGGACTAAAAGATTGGCTTTTAGGAAGGACTATCCAGCCATAAAAACTCATGCCATTAACTAAAGCAATCATGGCTTTTATGGATGGCAAGGTGGTTACGGCAGTGTGAATAAGGCCAAACGATACAACTTGGTTATCATGCTTTCTTGTAAGTGCATTAATATGTTTATATCAAAGCATGTATACATTTATGCATTAACATACAATATGACCACCCTGTATTTTGCAGTTGTTATTCTCTTCAGGTTTAGACATGAATTCACATATACCATATACGAATGATAATACAGCAAAACTTGGTTCTTTGTGATTTCAAGTGTAACTGGTAATTCTTGACTGTACATTCTCCCCCACTTTTCTTTCTCCCCCCCTCCCCCCAGTGCATGAGGCATGGAGTCTGGGCAGACAACAGTCTGCTTCCATACATAGTAATTTCTTGCTTACCATATATCCAACTCTCGACCTCACAGGGTTCTTCAGTCACAGTCCGCCTCCAGATGAGGGAGTGATAGGAATGTCTAACAGGATCGCTTGTATTGCCCATATCCTTTCTCTCTGTTCTTTTTGCTACAGAAGTGAGGGTACCAGCCACTAGTAGGGTGTGATTGTCTTGTGACCTTTGGGCGTAAGTGATGCGATGAGTATGGAATGTGCCTGTGCAAGATTTATATGGAACTTTTCTAATCTGCAAATGAAGATAAATGTTGTGGCAGTAAAACAAAGTACTGTATTATATATATATATATTTTTTTTTATTTATTTATTTTTAATTAACAGTACTATATATAGAAAAATTGAGGTAGTCATTGATGGATAATAAAAATACTCCATTTCACTATAGGACTCTTTCTTGCATGAATGATTGATTGATTGTTTTGTTTTTCACTTCAGAAAATTTTGGTAGTGGAACTTTAGGAAATTGGGGAGCAAATGCAAGCACACAGGTGCCAGTACAAATTGAAGTACTGTATAGTAAAACCTCGTTATTCCGATATCCGATATAGCCCATTTCATTTAAAATTCCTGTGTTGAAGGTATAATGAATTACACCTGAAGGTATTCAGGTGTAATTCATTATTTTTATTAGATAATGCATTAGCTTTGATCCCCATAAATGTAACTGGCAACAGACACAAATTCATTAGAGGTGCAGAATGGAGTTAAGCTAAGAAGAATTTATAATTTGTTTTGACAATTTAATAATTATTATTATCTAAATCAATTATTATAAAAGCTTTTCACTTTTATATAAATGTACAAACTTATGGATAATAATTTAGTAATTAATATTTTTATAATGTTATTAGCATATGATGCAAGAAAGAAAGTTTATACAGCATCAGCAAAAAAAAAAAAAAAAACACTTCCCATTTCACCTATCCATTTTCTCCAAAAGTTTGTCTAGTTCTTCCTTGAATTTATTTAAGCTATCAATTTCCACAACAACAGATGGAAGTTTGTTCCAGCAATCAATCATTTGCTGGCTAAAGGCAAATCTCCCCACATCTATTTAACAACTGTCTTTCCTCAATTTGAATTTATGCCCCTCGTGTGTAGTAAGAGCAACAGGAAGAATCTCGTCAGCATTGAGCTTGCCTGATCCATTCAAAGATTTAAACACCTCCATCAGATCACCTTGCAGGTTCCTAGTCTCCAGATGCTGTAATTTGCAGAACTTAAGCCTTTCTTCATAAGAGCAACCCCTTTTCCCTTCACCAATCTTGTTGCCCTTTTCTGTACTTGTTCCAGCAACTCTACATCCTTCCTAAAATGAGGGAACCAGATCTGTATGCAGTACTCAAGATGCGGCCTGACCATTGCCTTATACAAAGGGATAATCACCTCCTTATCCCTGCTCGCAAAATTCATGTATGTCATTGACAAAACCCCATGAGCTGTCCTTGCAGCCTGCCTGCATTGCTCAGAGAACTTCATATCCGACTGCACAAGTAGCCCCAGGTCTTTTTCATTCTTCACTACCCTGAGTGTAGTGCCACACGGTACGTTACTCTGGGGTTATTGCTACCTGTATGTAGTAATTTGCATTTGTCAATGTTAAACTTTAGTCGCCACTTCTCAGCCTATCTGCCTAACTTTTGTTGTCGTTTGTTATTTGGTTTTTAGGAGCATTAGCAACTAAGGCCATATTGCTCTGGGAATATGCGGTGGTCATTCCCTGACCTTTTCGCATCCTCTGTATTTGGTGGTGACGGGCTCGAACCCCGGTCTAATCAAGAAGCGTGTGCTACGCACTGCTGCTGCTCCTTCCCACCTGGCTACAGAGGCGCCCTAACTTTTCTAGATCCTATTACAGTAGCATACTGTTATTAACAACCTTACCAACCTGTGTATAATCTCATATCATTATCATTTAATTAATATTATAATCAATTCAAAAATATTAACATTATAATTTAATTACCTTTATGAAAACAAAAGCGCATTTGCAATATTTAGCCACTGGTGTTAAAATTGCTTATTATTCTTTTACTCATCCCTACGAACTGACTTTTGGTTTAACAATTTAGCTTAATGCTGGCAAGCAATTAAGCCAAATTGTTAACCCGTATTTCTCAATTGGTCTGATGGGTAATGCATAAGAAATAAAGGTGTCAGGTTGAAACTGCCTCCAGTATGGGTGTTGTGATTGTCCAATATTTTTTAATATGAGGTATTAATAGTGCAGTTTTCAGGAAATGAACTGCTTAAAAAACTAAATACAGGTAGGTCCCACTTTACAATGCTTCAATTTACAATGCCATTTCACATTAATGCCCTTTTAAAATAAAACTTGGGGGGAGGGGGAGAAAAATATATATACTGTATATATATATAAAGAAAGTTTGAAATTCGTTGTTATTTTGGTTTTTAGGAGCATTAGCAACTAAGGCCATATTGTTCCGGGAATATGCGGTGGTCACTCCCTGACCTTTCCGCATCCTCCGTATTTGGTGGTGACAGGCTTGAACCCCGGTCTAATCAAGAAGCCTGTGCTACGCACTGCTGCTCCTTCCCACCTGGCTACGGAGGCGCCAAGAAAGTTTGAAAGCGCAAGCATAAATGCAGCACAGGAAGTGGGTACCTAGATGGCGTTAGTGTTGATGTCAGTTGCTTTCTCCTCGTCTGCCAGTGTGCACATGTTGTGACTGTGCAAGACCTTAAATTTTGCACCTTCTACTGTTACGACCATTACGAATAATGCCGAGAAGATGAAGCAGTCACATACAGCAATTGTTAATGTAAGCATTTCTAGAACAACTTATTGAAAGAGTGAGACAGTGAAGAAGATGGAGAAGTTATTAGTGCTATGGATAGACAATTTGAACCAAAATAACATAAGCAGTGGTTATGAGCTTGTTCAATGAAAGTAATGAGGAATTCGGAAGGAATTGAATCATTTTCAGCCAGCAGAGGCTGGTTTTCCTGGTTCAAAAACCGGACCAGAATTCACAATGTAAAAATTTCTGGTGAGGTGGCTAGCGCCGACACTGCAGGTGCTGCTGAATATTCTCCTATATTCCAAAAGTTAATAGATGAAGGCTGCTACACCCTAGATTTGGTATTTAATGTTGATGAAACGGGGCTGTACTGGAAGAAGATGCATGGTAGGACGAATGTAGCCTGTGAAGAGAGGTCTACCCCTGGTTGTAAGGCTAGAAAAGATCGGCTTACATTGCTTCTGGTTGGTAATGCATCAGGCACTTTTAGGTTAAAGTCGATGTTGGTGCACCATTCAGAGAATCCACGTGTTATGAAGGGCATTGTGAAGACTCGACTTCCTGTTTTCTGGCACTCTAATAAGAAGGTGTGGGTGACCCAGACCCTTAATAGTGAATGGTACACTTTATACTTTTGTCCAGAGGTGGCCCAATTTTGTGCAGCAAACAACTTGCCCAAAAACTTGTTTTAGTCCTCAACAATGCTCCAGGACATCCAGCCAACCTTGAAGATGTCCCTAATGACGTTCTGAATGTGAAGGTTGTTTATTTGCCACCCAGCATGACCTCACTGTTGCAGCCAATGGATAAGGGTGTAATTGCGACCTTCAAGGTGTACCATTTATGTATGACCTTCAACGGGATTGTCGAGGCAGTGCAGGCATCTAACTCAGTGACTCTGAGGGACTACTGGAGGTCCTACAACATCCTTAAGGCCATAAGTCACGTTGCTGCAGCCTGGAAAGAAGTGTTGCAGTCATGCATGAATGGCATTTGGAGGAAATCGTGGCCTGATGCAGTGTCTTACTTTCTTGAGTTTGAGCCAGTTTTAGCAGTGTCTGAAGATGTCATTTCAATGGCTGAGGATGTTGGCCTTGACAAGGTTGACATTGATTATGTCAGTGAGTTGCTGCAAAGCCATGGTGAGCCTCCTTGCAAAGAAGGACTTAGAAGAGCTGGCTGCACAACTGGCTAAATAGGATTCTGAGGAGGAAGAGCAAGAGCAGGAGATTGTGCCAATTAGGACCCTCACCACAAAGACACTTCAATCAGCTTTGACACAAATACAAACAGGCCGTGAAACTATGTGATAATGACCCAGACTGGAGATGCAGCTCTTCCATACAAAGAGCTACTAACATATTGAATATGTTAGATTATTATAATATGTTAGAAGAGAGAAAGAGAAAGACTCAACAGACATCATTGCTGTAGTTCTTTTCTAAGGCCAAAGAACCTGCAGAACCGGTTGACCCTCCATCAGGCCTATCCCATTAATGCTGCCCCATTATGCCATTTCCAAAGAACATCAATGGGGGGGGGGCAGACAGTGGCATTGCTACATACTATAAAGATGGACCTACAGGAACAAAGTACTAAGTTAAATTTTTATTTTATTACTTATATTTTATTTATAAATATTATTTATATCACAATTATAAAATAACCATAACTATTTAATATAAAAAACACTTACAGTATTTCCCCATGTAAAAGACGCACCTTAATTTTGGGCCCCGGAATTTGAAAAAAAAAAAAAAATTACATAAAATTATTGAACTCAAGTTTTATTCATCATAAAATTCATACAACTCATCACTGTCAAAACTCCCATCCATTAGCTTGTCCTCATCTGTGTCCGATGATGAATCACTGTCTTCATATATTGCCTCGTCCTCAGTTCCATCTATGGCATTTGAAATGCCACACTTCTTAAATGATTTGACAACGATCTCAATCTTGATATTATCCCAGGATCTTTTCACCCAGGTACAAACTTCTCCTATAGTTGGTTTCTTCACTCTTCCTGCTGGTGTCAAATTGTCCCCAGAAGACTTCATCCATTGGTTCCATTCGTCTCTTATGGCAGCTTTGAAGGGTTTGTTAATGCTGACATTAAGTGGTTGGAGCTGGGATGTCAAGCCTCCAGGTATGACAGCAAGTTTTGTTTTTTGCTCTGCAGCAATCTTCTTTGTATTTTTTGTTATGCGTACCCTGAATTGATCAAGCACCGATAGGGCAGGTTTACATAAGAGCCCACCTAGTCTCCTGCTCCAAACTTTCTCAAAGCCGATCTTCATCCCACCCTGATCCATCCAACCCTTGTCATGAACGGAGGCAGCATAGGAGCTGCCTCCTATAACCAAGGTGCCTCCTATAACCAAGCTGCCTCCTATGCAGCAAGCTGCATAGGAGGCAGCTTGGTTCCATCGGCATAACAAGCTAGAACAACTGTATAATGGCTCTTTTCATGTCCATTTGTCTTCACAGTTACAGTTTTCACCCCCTTCTTATCAACAGTTCTGTTACTTGGGACATCAAATTGAAGGGGGACTTTGTCCATATTTGCAATCTGTCCCAACTCAAACTGATGTGTCTTCCGACATTGAATGACAAAATGATGAAATTCAAGGACCTTCTGCTCATAGCTTTCAGGCATCTTTTGAGCAAGTCTGGTGCATGTATGAATGCTTAGTCCATTCTGTTTCATGAACCTGAAGCACCAATTGTGTCCTCCTTTGAAATCAGTAACTTCTTTTTCATTAGCAATTCTTCTTGCCTCATGCTTCAGTGAACCATCTTTGTGGACACAGGAATTCCAATTGCCCCTTGCTCTTCAATCCATATCTTCAATTCCCTCTCTAAATCAGGCCATTTTGCTGACTTGCCTCTCATGGCCTACTTCTGCCGTGGCGTTTTCAGTAGGGTTTCTTCTTCCCATAGCCAGTCTCGGATTGTTTTCTCAGTTGGAGGAGGACCAAACTTACGTTCAGCAGCATGATTTCCATTCACTTTTGCAAACTTGATCACTTTTAACTTGAATTCAGCACTGCATGAAAATCCTTTCTGAGCCATTTCTGGACAGAACGTGGCAAAACGTAACTTAATATACCAGTAATAAGTGCGAAACAATGAGTGCAAAGACAACAAGCGCGAAAAAGCAGTAAATGCAAGTAAAAAAAAAATCTATAACCACTGTATAAGACGCACCCAGTTTTTAGACCCCAAATTTTTCGAAAAAAGGTGCGTCTTATACATGGGGAAATACGGTATATTAACTCTTATGGTTCAATTTTCATAGCAAAGGAACCTATCTCATTTAAATACATTATAATTCTTCCTCGATTTATGCCACTTCAGCTAACAAATCTGAGGAGGTGGGACGTAACCCCAGCGTAAATTGGAGCCTACCTGTATGTACCAGTAGTATTATACAATGGTGAAATGAGGAAGTAGACTCTGAATCTATCAAAAAAGAAAAAAGTCTCGGATTGTTTTCTCAGTTGGAGTAGGACCAAACTTACGTTCAGCAGCACGATTTCCATTCACTTTTGCAAACTTGATCACTTTTAACTTGAATTCAGCACTGCATGAAAATCTTTTCTGAGCCATTTCTGGGCAGAACGTGGCAAAACGTAACCTATTATACCAGTAATAAGTGCGAAACAATGAGCGCAAAGACAACAAGCGCGAAAAAGCGGTAAATGCAAGTAAAAAAAAAAAAAAAATCTACAACCACTGTATAAGACGCACCCAGTTTTTAGACCCCAAATTTTTCGAAAAAAGGTGCGTCTTATACATGGGGAAATACTGTATATTAACTCTTATGGTTCAATTTTCATAGTGAAGGAACCTATCTCATTTAAATACATTATAATTCTTCCTCGACTTATGCCACTTCAGCTAACAAATCTGAGGAGGTGGGACGTAACCCCAGCGTAAATTGGAGCCTACCTGTATGTACCAGTAGTATTATATAATGGCGAAATGAGGAAGTAGATTATCTGAATCTACCAAAAAAGAAAACAAAAAAAATTGTCTCTCATTCATACCTTCCCTGTTGTCAAAAGGTGGCAAACTAGTTCTACTTTCATCTTTACCAAACTCTCTTTTTTGACTGTTGTGGCAGACAGTTTATTCCAATAATCTAAAGCATGCTGCTTGGAAATAAACACAAGATTTAGCCTTTTGTTCCTCTCCCTCAAATTTATTTATTTATTATTATTATTATTATTATTTTTTTTTTTGTGTGTTCGTCCTGGTTCTTCTTTCTCTTCTGCCAGTGAAAACATACCTTCTTCATTCATTGTACTGTTTCCCTTCAGGGCCTTATATACTTTTGTCAGTTCCTATTCTCTTCCTTAGATGTCCTGTCAAACTTTGCAGTGTGCATGTTCTAAGCCATTCTTCATATGGACATTGATTAGCACCGCTAACAAATCTGGTTGCCTTCCTTGAACCGTTTCTAGAAGCTTAATCTCTTCAAATGTGGCCTCCAGACCTGAATACACTATTCTAAATGTGGTCTTGCCATCATCTAATATAGATCAAGGGATGATTGAGTGGCAGTGATGTAGGGTTGTTATAAATGGGCACTGCTCTTCTTGCATTAATGATATTAATGGAGTCCTCATTGTTCAGTGCTGGACCCCTTGCTGTTTACAATATTTATTGATGTTGATGAATGCATATTAACCTTATTGTCTATACTGTATTTGAAAATGATGAAAGATTGGCAGGGTGGTTAATTACAGGAATCAAGGTATATAGGAAAGTATGCTACTGCAGTGAGACTTAGAAAAATTAGGCAGATGGGTTGAGAAGTGTCTATTGAGGTTTAATTGTAATGTATACAAAGTACTGTATATGAGTTGCAGTAATCTTATAATGCCATACCAGTTGGGTAGTTAAACATCCTAGATAATGGAGAATGAAAGAGACTTAGGGATATTTGTATAGTTTGATATGAAGTGCTCTGAACAGTGTAGACAAGCTGCTAGTACAGCTCATGGGCTTCTATCAGTGATATACAGAAATTTTGCCAAAGCAAGCAAGATGATTATCATGCTGTATAAGGCAATAGTTAGGTAGTATCTTTAGTACTATATATGGTCTGGAAGCCTAATTTTAAGAAGGATGTGCATCCTTTGGAACAGGTGCAGCAAAGAGCAACTAGATTAGTCAAGATTACAAAGGGGTACTCACCACAAAAGATTTTGATTCTGCAAATTGGAGTGCTTGGAAACTAGGTGCTAGTAAGAAAGTTGATTGAATTGTTTTAAGGCTTTAAATGGATTCAATAAACTTGATGATGATATTCTTATTCTTTCTTGGACAATACAGATGTAAGAGGAAAAAACTTAAATTGAAAAAGGATTGCCATGGGATGAGCATGCGAAAATTTTCTTTTGCTTGAGAGTAATTGATTGTTGGAATAAACTGTCATGTGGTGTTGTGGAAGCAGATAGTTTGAAAGAATTAAAGATTTAGACATTGTTAGAAGGGAGATGGATAGATGAGAAGTCAATAGTGTTTTTTTTTTTTTTTTGACTGATTTGTGTAATTTTGTTTCCTTACATTATTTGCCAGTATTAATACTAATGTTACTAAATATTCTGCTATTAGTATTGGCAAATGATGCAAGAAAGCAAGAATATACAGCATCAGCCAAAAAAAAAAAAAAAAAAATTATTGAAGCTATCCACTTCGACAACATTAGAAGTTTGTTCCAGCAATCAACCTCCATTGGCTAAAAGTAAACTTCTGAACATCTATTCTGCAACCATCCTTCCTCAATTTGAATTTATGCTCCTCGTGTGTGTAGTCTGATCAAGAGAAAGAATCTCATCAGTATTAAGCTTGCTTGATCCAGTCAAGGCCTTAAACAGCTCAATCAGATCACTTCACATGTGCCTAGTCTCCAGATGCAGCAATTTTCAGAACTGAAGCCTTTGTTGGTAAAAGCACACTTTTGTTCCCCTCATTAATCTTATTGTCCCTCTCTGTACCCTTTCGAGCAGCTCTACATCCTTCCTAACTGCCTAATCCTAACAAAACTGCCTAATTTTTCTAGATCTTGCAGTAGCATATCATCATCACTGTCATTAACCATCCTGCCAACCTTTACATCACCTGCAAACTTATTACAGAATCATTTAGTACCCCGTTGGAGTTTGATAAATGTTTGGCATCCACTCCACTAAAGCATTCCTCATGTGTGAATGTAAATGCAAAACACTTATTCAGCTTGTCAGTAACCTGTGCAGTATCATCAACAGTTGAACCATCGATATCAAGTGGGCCAGTGTGATTCATCCTTTTCCTTCTAATGTTTACATAAGAAAAAAGTCTTTGCTATTTTTTTTTTTTGCATCCGTTGCCAAATATTTTTCATAATTTGCTTTAGCCTTACCTAACATCCTTTATGACTCAATTGCAGACTAGTTTATATCTATCATCAGCTTCTGCATCTCTTAATAATTTATTTGCATTCCATTTTTCTTATCTGCAATGACATCCATTTAGATCTAAGCCTCGAATGATATTTCTTAGTTGGCATGAAAAACCTAGTAGGTTCTATGATTATTTCCTTGAATGTTTAGTACAGCCACTCCCCGACTTATGTAGGGTCGCGTTCACTGACTGCTACGTAAGTTGGAATTTCCCCCATGCTTGTGCAGCACTTGCAACTGTGTTCACTGCATTGATTGAATCAAAAAAGAAATGTTTGCTGTACATGTAAATAGAATTATTTATTGTATTTATTTAATTTTTTTCTCATGCGCAGGAAAAATGACAAAAGCATGCAATATAAAAAATTATAAAATTACAAAAAAGAGAGGAGACAGGTATAACGTCAGTAAGTTTTACCTCTTGAGCATCGTTGCCAGAAGCGTCGTCTTCAGTCAAAAAGTAGACCGCTGCGGAGGCTGAGGGCTGTGGAGATTTAGAAGGGGTCGGCTGCTCAACCTTACGAAAGAACATATTAATGGATGACTGGATGGTGGTTTTTTTTTCTTTTCATCATAGATTTCTTTGTAGCAAGCAAGCATATCATTCACCCCTCTGTTAACTTTTAAGAATCATTCGCTGTCAGAATCCATCTTCTCAAACCTGGCCATTGCCATCTCTCTGGTGATGAAGCATCTTGGCTCCTCATTTGATTCATCTTGAGCTTCATCAGCATTTTCTTCTTTCGCTATTGCTGCCTTCAAGTCAATAAGTTCTTCGTTAGATAATTCCTTCTCTTCTTCCTCTATTACCTCCTCCACGTCTTTGGCAAACCCTCCAACTGTGAAGTAGCTCTGCAACCTTTACAATCTTATCTGTAACTTCTTCATATGATTCATCTTTTTCAAATCCCCCGAAGCCTTTTACGTGCCATGGACATATTTTCTTCCATACGCCATTTAAACAACTTTTTTAGTAATTTCCACCCAGGCCTTATTAATGTTTAAGATGGCATGGTAAATGTTGTAAGATTTCTAAAAGTCTCACTGCTACTGCAGACAATGCCTGAGCAAATGTTGTGCCTAAACAATATGCTTTTAAATTCAAAATAACACTCTGATCCACAGGCTGGATGAATGAAGTCTTGTTTGGCGGTAGAAATATCACTCTCACAGTTCAAATTGAAATCATCTAGATGCATAGGATGTCCAGGAGCATTATCTAATAGAATCAAAATCTTAAAAGGAATGTCGTTGTCTTTACAATACTTTTCAACCTCGGGAATGAGCAGCATTTAAACCAATCCCCAAAGAGAGATACTGTTATTCATGCTCTCTGGTTCGATCGGAAATGCATGGATAGGGTGGCTTTATTGATGCCCTTAAATGCACAAAGATTTCGAAAATGGTACACAAGCAGTGGTTTTAATCTGTGTTCTCCTGCTGCATTAGCCTCAAGCAAGAATGTGACCCTATCCTTTGAAGCCTTGATACCTGGCATTGTCTTTTCCTCTTTGGCAATGTATGTTCGATCCGGCATTTTTTTCCAATACAGAGCAGTCGTTAATATTAAAAATTTGCTGTGTCGAATAGCCGACTTCATCAATAATTTTTTCCGACACATCACAAAATTTCTCTGCAGCTGCAAAATCGGCACTGGCAACTTCACCACATACTTTAACGTTGTGGAAACCAGCACAATGCTGGTTTGAACCTTTTAAACCACCCCGTTGCTTGCCACGAACTTGGCTTGGGGTTCGCCATATTTATCCTTAATATTTCATAAATACTTCTTGCTTTTGCTTGATTGGCCATTGGACTCAGGGGCACTCGCTTCTGAATTAGCTCTTCCACCTTTGATCTAGTACCTGAATGCTGTTTTGTGATCACTGTTGATCTTAAATGCGTTGATCCTTTAACGTGTTCTTTTATACATGCACTGTCCTTTGAAATAGTATTCACTGTTGAAGCAGTGAGACCTAATTCTGTGGAATAGATGACAAACTTTGCCCTGCTTCGTACTTCTTTATCATTTTCATCTTCATTTTTAAATCAATTTTCCTTCGTTTCTTGGCACTGCCAGCACTTTCACTTTTTGTTGATCACTTTCCCTTCATCATTGTAATACGTAAATAGGAATGAAGAGAAGTTTCTGAAAATTTGTTTCTTTATATGATTGAAGATTTCTGTGAAGGGAACACGTTTCACTATAATAATGTAAAAACCCACCCAATTGCAGTTATCGGTATTATCGCAAATGCAATAAGATCGAGTGTACTACCCGTTTATAATTAGATGCACTAACAGAAAAGCCCAACCAGAAAGTACAAATTGTTTTATGGTTGTAACCTCGAGAAACATGCTTTAGAAAAATATCTCAACGGTGTTCAAAATTGATTCTTATAACGGAACAATGATAACGATGAGGTGTAGTGCAGTTTCCATTATAAAAATGACCTTTTAGAGAGACAAATAGCTTAGTTTTATAGTGAAATTTTCTACTTCCAAGGACTTGGAACAAATTAAAAAAAAAAAAAAAAAAGTATTACCTAAGTTGGGGAGTTCCTGTATTTTGAATTGCCGATTGTACCCTCATCAGTTGGTTGCACTGTATAGAATTTAAAAACTGTCTGAGACCACTGTAGGCTCCTTTATGAAAGCAAAAATCTTTAAGTAAATCCCTCATCAATACATTGTGTTATTACTGCCATCTAGTGGTTCTTTATCTTTAGACTCTCTCTCTCTCTCTCTCTCTCTCTCTCTCTCTCTCTCTCATTGCCTTTCTAACATACTGCTACAGTAAAGTCATTCAAACAATCCATAAAATCCTTACTAGTGTGTGTGTGAGTGACCAATCTACAAGTTCCAGTCAATATCTGAAAAGTTAAAATCCCCCATTATAAGACATTCTGATTTACTCTCTCACTATTTCTCTGTACAGTTCTTTGCTGTACTCATCAGAGTCATTATGCCTATAACACACTCCTACAATTATTTTTGCTCTCCCTGTGCTTATGTCACACCAAACTGACTCAACATTGCACTGTGCACCAATGTCAACTGGATGCAGTGTGTTAGATTTTATGTGCATCTTAACTAAGAGCATACCCCTCCTCCTATCCTGTCTGTTTTTCCTGTACACAATGTACTCCATATATTCAAATTCTGCATCCCTTATATCTGATTGACACAATGTCTCTGATACCCCTATAATGTCTGCATTTGATGACTTGACCAGCACTTCAGATTCATCAAATTTATTTACTGTGCTTCTTGCATTGGTGTACATGCAGTGCTAGGACCCTGTTCCTGTACTTGTTCTTACTGTTAGCATTAGCATTAGTAGAGGCATATGATGCAAGAAAGCAAGCTTATGCAGCATCAGCCAAAAAAAACAGAAAAGAAAAAAAAAAGACCACTCCCCATTTCACCCCTCCGTTCGTTCGAAATACCTGTCCAGCTGAGCCTTAAATTTATTTAGGCTATCAACTTCCACAACAAAGGATGGAAGTCTGTTCCACCAACCAACTACCCGCTGGCTAAAGACAAATTTCTGCGCATCTATCCTACAGCTGTCTTTCCTCAATTTGAATTTATGCCCTCTCAGGTGATTATTCTGAGAAGAGGAAGAATCCCATCGGCATTGAGCATGCTCAAACCATTCAAAGTTTTATACACCTGTATCAGATCACCTCGCTGGTGCCTAGTCCCCAGATGCTGTAATTTGCAAAACTTAAGCCTTTCTTTGTAAGAGCAACCCTTTGTTCCATTCACTAATCTTGCTGCCCTTCTCTGTACTCGTTCCAGCAGCTCTACATCCTTCTTGAAATGAGGTCTCCAGACCTGTACACAGTACTCAAGGTGTGGCCTGACCATTGCTTTATACAAGGGAATAATCACCTCCTTATCCCTGCTAGAAAAATTCCTGTATATCATTGATAAGACACCATGAGCTACTCTTGCAGCCCATCTGCACTGCTCAGAAAACTTCATATCTGCCTGCACAATTACCCCCAGGTGTAGTTCCACAGAGTTGAAACATTGCTCTGGGGTTAGTTTCCCATATGTAGTACTTTACATTTGTCAATGTTAAACTATTCTAGTTAGTTACCCTGACACAGCCCATGCATTCACCTGTTCCATGATGATTCACAGTAGGCCTCGAAATCCCTACCACCTTGCTTTCTAGGCTGCATGTTTCAATAGAAACAGTGGAAGAATCACTTTCACCTTTGTTAGAGGCTTTGTTAATCCATTATTCCAGGTATTTCTCCCTTAATATTTATAAAAAAAAAAAAAAAAATATATATATATATATATATATATATATATATATTCTTCAAATAGTGATATGCTGGTCCTAAAAATATATAAAAATATAATATATTTTTATAGTAGTACTAAAATTAAAGTCTTACTGTAAAAATATTTTAATAGGACAACATAGGGCAAGTGAGAATGAAGAAATATATAAACAAGAACGTAATAAAACTAAAGATATAATAAGGAAGGCTAAAGCAGAGTCATGGGATAGATTTATAAGTACAATAGATCATGATGTTCATGGTTGTTGTTGTTATTTGGATTTTAGGAGCATTAGCAACTAAGGCCATATTGCTCCGGGATATGCGGTGGTCATTCACTGAATTTTCCGCATTCTCCGTATTTGGTGGTGACGGGCTCAAACCCCGGTCTAATCAAGAAGCATGTGCTACGCACTGCTGCACCTTCCCACCTGGCTGCTCCTTCCCACCTGGCTACGGAGGCGCCATGTTCATGGAATACAAAATTTGGCATATAAAATGATGTAACACTTGACTAGCACAGAGAAAGACACTTCAAGAATAAATATAATAAAGGAAGAACAATGGAAAAAACATTATGAAGAATTGTGGAAAGATCCAACATATCAAACAGAAGAGATACAGTTAGACCCAGTTAGTGACATAGATCCGATAACGAAGGAAGAATTGGAAAAGGCATTGAAAGCTACAAAAAATAGGAAAGCAGTGGGAATGGATGGTATAAATGCAGAACTGATCAAATATGGAGGAAGTTTTTTAAAAGATAGGATACTGAATTTATTTAATAAACGTTGGGAACAGTATAAAATACCAGAGGAATGGAATATAGCAAAAATTATTTCAATATTTAAAAAAGGAAATAGAAATGATACAAAGAATTATAGAGGGATTAGCATATTAAATACAGTATACAAAATGTATAGCAAAATAATAAATAATAGAATTAAAATTATCTCTGATGAAATATTAATAGAAGAACCGGCAGGATTCAGAAAAGGAAGATCATGTACAGATAATATATTTATATTAAAACAAATAATAGAAAAATGAAAAGATTTCAATTTAGAAACGCATTTAGCATTTATAGATTATGAAAAAGCATTTGATTGAGTAAACAGACGTAAACTATGGGACATATTGAGTAATAAAGGATACCCAAAGCATCTTACAAAAATAATACAGAGTCTATATCAAGGAACAAAAATAGTAATAGATACAGGTAATAAATTAACAGAAGAAAGTATAATAAATCAAGGAGTTAGACAGGGATGTAGCTTGTCACCAACGTTGTTTATCATATATATCGAGGATATGATATGTAAATGGAAAGAAGATATTAATACAGGTATATATCTAAATACAAAGAATAGGATTAATACACTGTTATTTGAAGATGATCAAGTAATTATTCAAGATAGTGAAGATAATTTACAAAGAGCAGTATTTAAATTAAACCAAATAACAGAAGAATATAAAGTTAAAATATCAACAATGAAAACTAGAACAATGGCTTTTAAGGGGAAAAATATGGTGAGAACAAAAATAGTTATAGACTATAAAATATTAGAACAAGTAAAACATTTTAAATATCTAGAATGTGATATAACATATGATGTCGAAGAAGATATGAACCAGAAATTGGTGAAATTTCAAAATATATGTGAAACAATAAAAAGAACTCTGGCTAAGAAAACAAGGAAAGAAACACAATTGAAATTTTACAAAGTAATTGCAATAACAACACTTCTTTACGGTTCTGAAACATGGATAGTGAAACAAAGAGACATTAATAGAATAAAGCTGCAGAAATTAAATTTTTAGGATATGTTAAAGGATGTACAAAATTAGATAAAATATCAAACGTAAATATTAGAAAGTAATTAAAGATTTACTCAATTAATGAAAAAATTATAGCATATAGACAAAGATGGAAAGAACATGTAGAAAGAATGGAAGATAATAGATTCCCTAAATTAACTTACACATATAGAGCAAAAGGAAAAAGAGACAGGAAGACCAAAGAAAAGATGGGCAAACCTATTTGAGATCGGAACAGGTGGATCGCTTAATCCGTGGAGGAAGACAAGACAAATCTCCCCCTTAATATTTATAAAAATATATATATATATATATATATATATATATATTCTTCAAATGGTGATATGCTGGTCCTAAAAATATAATATATTTTTATAGTAGCACTAAAATTAAAGTGTTACTATAAAAATATTTTAATGTATGTACTAAGGAGGCTTTGCCCCTGCTCGCTGTGCTCGCTTCTTTTGATAAAATAAAATAAAATACTTACAGAAGCTTTTGACACTGTGTGTTTCTCTTCCTCAGCTATGAATACGTTACGATATCTATATAATATCGGTGTAGATACATCATAGCAACTTTTAAAGAAAAACTATGATTGTAGTGTGAAAGGTATCTTTTCATCTGTTTCTCATATAATTCCATCCTTGATCACTGCCCCCCCATGATATTCCCTACTACTGAAGTTAGACTGACCGGTCGGTAATTTCCCACTTCACTCTTAGAACCCTTGTGCATTGGCACTTTTCCAATCCAACGGAATCATCCCCGAGTCCAGTGATGTTCTCATAATTAGCCACAATGGTTCAATGCACTCACTTGCATCCTCTCTTAAGATTATAGGGTATATGCCATCAACCTTGTACCATATGGCTAATGATGATGATAATAATAGTAATAATAATAACCCCAGGAGCTCAAAAGTTTTTGTTAAATTATCATGTGAAATTTCAATATCATTAATTACATATTTTTCAACTTCATTCCCATAATTTCTTTTTGACATAAAGGGTTTTTCTTCTGTAAATATATATGCAAAGTAACTGTTGAGTTAGCTGTTGTTGTTGTTGTTGTTATTTGGTTTTTAGGAGCATTAGCAACTAAGGCCATATTGCTCCGATTGAGTTAGCATTAGCATTAGCATTAGTAGAGGCATTTGATGCAAGAAAGCAAGCTTATGCAGCATCAGCCAAAAAAAAAAAACCACTTCCGCTTCACCCCTCTGTTCGTTCAAAATACCTGTCCAGCTGAGCCTTAAACTTATTTAGGCTATCAACCTCCACGACAAGGGATGGAAGTCTGTTCCACCAACCAACCACCCGCTGGCTAAAGGCAAATTTCCGCACGTCCATCCTACATCTATCTTTCCTTAATTTGAATTTATCCCCTCTCAGGTGATTTTTCTGAGCTAGAGGAAGAATCCCATCAGCATTGAGCATGCTCAAACCATTCAATGCTTTATACACCTCTATCAGATCACCTCGCTGGTGCCTAGTCTCCAGACACTGTAATTTGCAAAACGTAAGCCTTTCTTCGTAAGAGCACCACTTTGTTCCATTCACTAATCTTGTTGCCCTTCTCTGTACTCGTTCCAGCAGCTCTACATCCTTCTTGAAATGAGGCCTCCAGACCTGTATACAGTACTCTAGGTGTGGCCTGACCATCGCCTTATACAATGGAATAATCACCTCCTTATCCCTGCTGGAAAAATTCCTGTATATCATTGACAATACTCCATGAGCTACTCTTGCAGCCCGTCTGCACTGCTCAGAGAACTTCATATCTGCCTGCACAACCACCCCCAAGTCCCTTTCATTCTCTACCACTGTCAGTGTAGTAACACAGAGTTGATACGTTGCTCTGGGGTTGCTGTTTCCCATGTGTAGTACTTTACATTTGTCAATGTTAAACTTCATTTGCCACCTCTCAGCCCATCTGCTCAACCTTTCCAGATCCTGTTGCAGCAGCATAGTGTCAGTAGTGTCCTTGACAACCCTGCCAACCTTTGTATCATCTGCAAACTTGGACATTAAGCCCGATATACCATCATCAATATCATTTATAAATAAATTCATATTGTGCTCATCCTTCACAACGAGTTACCAAGTATTGCGCTACCCCAAATAAGTAATGCTTCACTAATAGAGAAGACTATTGTTATTTATTCTCAGTGGGCGCCACCACCCAGATGGACCATTTCAAAGCTATTTGGCTTTCCATTGATCGGTGCCTTTCACACTACAATCGTAGTTTTTCTTTAAGAGTTGTCTATGGTGTGTATATATACTGATATTATATAGATATAGAATCTTAAAATGTTATCCCTTTTTGCATTTAGTTTATTGAAATAAATACGTTACATATGTAAATCAAGAATGGTATTGTGTGGTCTTGTTAGATAAACATAGCATGTGACCACGTTTAAGCAGAAACTTGATATTAAAACAATTAAAACTTGATATTAAAACACAGTAAAACAAGCTGCTGTTATGTATTTTAGTATTTGTTACGTATTACCACGTAACCCGCATCCCTCTTCTCCCATTGGCTGAATAAATATCATTAGGAGGAAAATTTATTTTTTTGTATAGAAAGATATGATATAAATTTTTTTGCATTATATCTAATAAATAATTTCCCAGAAATATTTTAAAATTTATGCAAGTTTATTTTCATTTAAAAAATTGATTTCATTATTTTTTTTTTAAACACACATGAGTGTCACTAAAAGTAGTCTGTCTGCCTTGGTAATAAAGAAAAAAAAAATTTCTTTAAAAAAAAAAAAAACTCTCAGTAAATATCTCCTTGAATTCACTACTTGTTTTGGTTCTGAGGACAAGGACAAAATACCTGAAAACAAGGAGGCTTTTTTTTCTAGTCTCTTCAAAAGCGGTGTATAGCTTCTTGAGAATAACATGACTTTAAAATTAATACTCACACAGTGTGGGCATTCAGTTTCAAATGATGACAGTATTTGTAGCGAAGCATATTTATAATCAAGGAAGATATTATTGAACCCCTCCCCCCCTGTAAATTGTCCTGATGAATGCCCAGATTTACTGAAATGTAAAGATGACCACACAAGATAGGTTAATTCAGAAATGCAAAATGCATGCCACCACCAATTTTCTTACTTTCTATAGTATGGAAAGTGGCTTTATGATATCATGTCAGGGCATGCTAAGTGAGCATCTGGACCCATTAATATAACAAGGCTCCAATTGGTCACATGATGTTCATTTTTTAATATGGTCAAATTCTGGCTATGCTACTGTTTGTGTCTTAGTAACTTTCGTATTTTAATTTCAAGCCAGATTTACAAGTCAAATCATGATTTTGCCTTTTACTTTATTAAGTAATAAGAATGTTGCAATCATTTATTGCTTATTTTCTAATCATAAATGCTTTACTTGCAAGTGTGTTTTAATTAATTTTCCCCCCCTTCTCTTTCTCTCCGTCCATCTTGTTTTTTTGCAGAGCAGTGATCGTGTAGTATGGGAGTATCACAGTGTTGTTCTTCAACGAGTAAGTAAACTTTTTTCATAAAGTAAATACTAGCTGAATTGTATACAGGATATTTCACAAATGAATTTTAAAGTTTTAAAAAAAATATTATTATATACAGGGTGTTTCAAAAATGGTCAATAATTTAAAGGTGAAAAGTACAACTAAAATAAGCAAAACAGTCCCAGTGAACATCAGGCTGCAAATGAACCGTTTTGAAGATAATGCACATTTTCGGTTAAGATCTGCCACTGACTATGGGAGCACTCTGGGAGGGTAGTCTGTATTGCTGAGACCTTGTACCCGCTGGATATGGTAGGGTTAAGTAATTGGCAATGTAAAATTTGCCACACACTGCTATGACTCAGTACACGCTCTTGCAGAGCAACCCTTCTTGTCGAAATTCCTGGATTTTGTTCTGCTCTTTCTAACACCCTTTCCTCAACATCAGGTGTTATGCTTCTGGGCCTACCTGCTTGTACTCCATGTGCGAAGCACCAATATTCTCTAAAATGCTTCTTGGTACAAACGTGCAGCCTCGAGTGCACTGCCATTGGCTTTACCATACATGAAGTGCATGTCCGCATACTCTTCGTTGCTGTAACCTCTTTCCAGGTTGACTATCCTTTCGCAAGTACTAGTATGCCTGCTATGTCTCAGAGCATTAAGGATGGGGAAAGGAAGAGAATGAGTGTAACCTAACCTAACCTAAACAGACAAGTCAGTGGTGAATCCCAGCTCTGTACAGTTCACCTTGTCAGTGGGGGATCCCAACTAGAAATGTGCAATATATCGAAAATGATTCACTTAAGGACCCATGTGTACTAGGCCTTTTTTGCATATTGTAGTAGTCTTATTACTTTTTGCATATTACAGTTCACCTTTAAATTATTGACCATCACTTTTGAACACCCTGGTGTGTGTGTGTGTGTGTGTGTGTGTGTGTGTGTGTGTGTGTGTGTGTGTGTGTGTGTGTGTGTGTGTGTGTGTGTGTGTGTGTGTGTGTGAGTGAGTAAAACTAACAGAGGTATAGCATGAAAGAATAGAGATTTTTTTTACATCCAGTGTGCAGTTATCTTTCCTTAACTTGAATCTATTCTCTTTCTTAAGGTTACCATTTTTCTTCTTTAAAATCCAGGGATAGAATTAGTTAAACTTAAATACAGGAACTCTCCGACTTACGTAAATTCGACTTTACGTAAGTTTTTGTTGGCCAGTGCAAACTTAAAAAAGTCGTGGAAACATATTTTGCATCCCGTAGGAATAAATGGAGGTATCGTGAAAATATCATAATGTGAACCCAGTAACACATTGGTTTTTTTGATAATTCGTTCCAAGACCATGGAAGTTGAAATTTTTGTTATATAACTAAGCTATTTATCTCTCTAAAAGATCATTTTATAATGGAAATTGCACATATACTTTCATTGTTGTTATATGTTCCGTTTTAAGAATCAATTTTGAACGCCTTTGTGATATTTTTCTAAAACACATTTCTGGAGGTCACTATCATAAAACAATAAAAACATTTTGCACTTTCCGGTTTATTGGGCTTTTCTGTTAGCGCAATGCATTATAAATTGGTAGTAAACTTGATCTTATTGCATTTGCAATAATCCTGATAACTGGAATTGTGTGGGTTTTATTGTTATGGTGAAATGCATTCCCCCTTCACTGAAATCTTCCATCATATAAAAAACATAATAAATAAATTTTCAGAATCTTCACTCCATTCCTATATACTTATTACAATTGTGAAGGGAAAGCAACCAACGGAAGTGCAAGTGCTGGCAGTGCTAGGAAATGAAATGAAACAAAATTGATTTAGAAACGAAGATGATTAAGAAGTAAGAAGCAGGACAAAGTTTGTCATCTGTTGCAAGGAATTAGGTCTCGCTGCTTCAACAGTGAATACTATTTTAAGGGACAGTGTGCCTATAAAAGAACATGTTCAAGGAACAACTTATTTCATACCGGGGCCAGTCCGCCCCAACAGTGATCACAAAACAGCGAAGATGGAAAAGTTTATTAATAATATGGATGGAAAATCAGATTCAGAAACAAGTGCCCCTGAATCTAATGGCCATTCAAGCAAGAAGTATTTTTGAAGATAGCAATAAGTACTGCAGACCCCAAGCAATGGGTGGTTTAATAGTTTCAAGCATTGTGCTGGTTTCAAAAACATTAACGTATGCGGTGAAGTCGCCCGTGCCAATTCTGCAGCTGCAGAGAAATTTTGTGATGTGTTGGAAAAAACCGCTTCTAAATTTTCACAGCCCTCAATGTCCGCAATGGCGTGCTTATCAGCTGTAGATTTAAGAATTAGATCTTAAAAGTTAAAACTTGAGTAGGTTATGCCTGTCACCTCTCTCTTTTTGTAATTTTATAATTTTGAAACTTTTGTAAATTTTCCTGTGCATGAGGTAAAAAAATTAAATAATGCTATTTACAATGTTCGTTGAACATTTCTTTTTTGCTTCTATCAAATTCATGTGCATAGTTGCGACTGCAGAATTTCCCTAAATGCTTATATATGCTTATTTAGGGAAATTCGACTTGTGTAAAATCCGATTTACGTAGCGTTCTGCAGAATGCAACCCTTACGTAAGTCGGGGAGGTCCTGTAATCTAAAAGAAAGAAAAGTATTGTATTCTAGATTTCTGGTGACTGAGAATGAATTTTTGTTTTGACTTCATATAGATTCAGTTTTTTAAGGTATATAAAATGAAATCATTTTCTAAACATGGAACCATTTTTTTGGAACAATTCCATTAAAAATGGAATCATTTTCTAAACATTTCTAGATTCAAATTGATTTTAAGAGGGAAAAAAAAAAATATGATGATTAGGATATAAATTCTTTTATTAATTTCATTAAATTACAATAAATCTAGAAAATATTTCTCAGGTGAGGTTTTTTAGAATACCTTGTTTGAATCCAGATTTATGACAGTTCCTGGAAAATTTACCAGTGTTATTGGGATTGCTTTAGTATTCAATGAATACAATGTAAACACTGAAGTGTTTACATTGTATTCATTGATGAGTGTATTTTCTCTACTGACAGTGTTCCCAGGAAGACTTAATACTAAGTTTTTTTTTTTTTTTTTTTTGTTTCAGTTAAAAGATAAATAAGTTTTACAAAAATACATATATAAAAAAATTCTTCCCCATCACTTGAATTGCAGTTATTGAAGTACCATTTCTTGATTTTATTGGAAGTGACAGGGTTCTTTTAAAATACTAATTAAAATATGTTTTTTATTTCTCTCTCCCAAGAAATCAAATAAATTATTTTTATATACGGTGACTTTAGTTTTTTTTTTTTTTTAACCAGGAACTGTGTGGTTATTTTTATGTAGCTGAACATTGGCAAATATTTTTAAGATGTATGTATAGGCAGGTATATGAAGTGTAAATAATAAGTGTGAATTACTATTAATTTTCTTTCATTAGTTTTTTCTTGTTTCTTTTTTATATGTAGATAATGCATTTCAAATAGATTATCTAAAAATATTGATTATCAAAAATACCTTTTTGTCTTGGATCAAACTTTTAAGGAGATTAATGATTTGATTCGTTTGTGGTTTGTGGTTTGACGGTCCTTGTGCAAGAAATTTGCCAATAAGTGGACCAATATTAAGAGAGAAAGCAAAGTTTTGCTAAAATACTAAACGTTCATAATTTTTCAACTAGAATCGGGTGCCTTGAAAAGTTTTGTAATAGCAACAATATTATGTTGAAATCTGTTTGTTGTGAAAGTACATCAAATAATCTAACACAATTCAGCATTAGATTTCAAGATTAATAGATTTGACTGGGAGCTATGAACAAAACAACATTTTCAGTGTAGATGAAACTGTTTTTTTTTTAAATTTTTTTTTTTTATTAGGCTTTGCCCACAAAATAATTGGTTTTAAAAGGGTAAATGCCATTGTTTTAAAAAAGCAAAACAGAGACTCACAATTTTGTTGTGTACAAATTCACTAGGTGAAAAAGAAAGACCACTAATTATAAACAATGCACTGAGGCCTCACTGCTTCAAAAAAAAAAAAAAAAAAAAAACATGTCCAAACTTGGAGTTGAATGGCATGCAAACGGGCGGATCCAGGTTTTGTGGCTTGTACAATTATTGGCGCTTCTTTAAGGGAAGTATACAAAATTAGGTACGAAAGTGTCTAAATTTATTTATTTCTAAATATTCTAAATCTAAATTTATTTAGAATGAGAAAGAAATCGCAAAAAATTACAAATTTAAAAAGCTGACAAATAGCACAAACATCACAAAAGGGGCCTGTGCAAGCGAGGGAACCAGAAGCTTAAGCTTTATTAGCTTCACAGTAAATCTGCCTCTGCATGCAATTAAAAATGCTTAGATGAGTAGTAAAATTTTCACTCATTGACTAGAAAACGTTAATGAGATTAAGAAAAGGGAAAATAGAAAAGTGTTACGTTTTCTTAGATAATGTACCATGTACTCCAAAAACCATTGTACTGTCAAATGTTCAATTGGTATTTATACCTCTTAATTCTTCAAGTGCCTTGCAACCTTTGGATCAAGGTGTCAATCAAGCATTTAAGGTATGTTTTAGGAAACAGATTTTGACAACATTAATGGTGAAAATGGTCTTTACAGAAAATTTAGAACAACTGATAAAGCAAATTAATCTTTGCGATTTTGTTGAATATATCAAAGGGGCGTGGTAAGCAGTTTCGAAAGATGTCATCAAAAAATGTTTTGAAAATTGTGGAATTAATATGAGAAATATGGAAAATGACATACAAGAGATATTCATCCATCCCTTGAAAAGGAATTAATGCAGCCAGGAGAAGTGGCATATTTTCAAGTAAATTTAACATTTTGAGAGTGATGTACAGATATGTGATGATAACCTTTAAAATCGGGAATAAGAACTTTGAGACTGCCAAGATATTGAACCAGATGACAGCAGACAAAGAGGACAAGCATAGTGATAATGGGGCAAGGAGTGAGACAGTAATACCAGTGAGTGAAAGTTTAACAACTGTTGATGGATTAAGGGCTTCATCAATGCAATTAGGAAATGAAACATTGTTAAATTTATTATTTCAAGTAGAAGTTAAATTGAATAAAGAAATTACAACAAAAATTGTTCAAACAAAACAGATGACTTTAAAAGATTAGTTTGATCAATATCCTTAAATTGCTTTTTAATGTCATAAGTACCAATCACTTTTTAATGTTCTAAGTGCAGTTGCAAAAATAAATAGTAATTGTTGAAAACATTTAATTTACTCCTTATGTACTGCTTATAATATTAAAAACGTTTCTGTATTATGTAATGCCATTTTTGTAATTCCCATAGTAAAGTCAGTTAAAAGAAAATAATACATCAATAGCTCCTCCCTCCCTCCCTAAGGAGGTGACCACCTCCCCAAATGATCTATTTTTGTCAGAACATCAGGTGATCATCTTAGGGAGGTTTTGCTGTATATTCCATTTGCCTCTCCAGAGGATACAGTTGATGACTTTGTCAACCAGCTGATAAACAAGGTTTGTGCCTTAGCAATGTGTTCTTTGTGGGGTCATCAACCTGCTCCCTCTTTCTGTACTTATAGAACAACTGCTGATTGTACCCACTATAATCATAATCACTTGGATAAGATCTTGTCCACTGCTAATGTGATTCTTTCAAAGAGCCTGTTTGAATCCGGCCACCTACCAATTTCAGTGAATAAATGTCTCCCCATCCCAAACTTCCAGGGCTGATCAAGAAACCCATCACTGTGCTGAAGTTTCTCAACTCATCAAGATGCAATGAAGCAGCCAGTTTAATTCTGTGGCATGTTCTCAGCAAGTGTGATCTCAAGCTAGGGATTCATCTTTTCACTGCACGGATCCAAAGAGTTGCCGACTGTTTAACAACAAAGACTGTGAGGATCTTTGCTGATACAAAGGCATGGTAGACTCCTACACTCATCCAGTGCTTCAATGATAAACAGACCCTTCACTGTAGATGGGAAACTCTCAGGAAGGCCACAAGATTGAATTCATTTCTCTCATGCTTGAGCAATGTTTAATAGAATGAAATCATTTGATATTAGGTAACATCTGCAGTCTACCCGTAGGGTAGGCACTTTTTTTTTTTTTTTTTTATAGTGCAGCTCTCACTGAACATAGCAACCTTAATCCTCAAGAGTGGCTACAGTTCATCACTCACTTCTCTCAGGATCTGCCTGCTTCTGAACACACCCACCCACATTTCATACTTTTGTAAAAGGTTGTATTTCAAGGAGCAACTGATCCAAATTATTAATGCTGTTCCTGCAACAGCCACTCACAATGTTGATGATATACCACAATTTATAGTCAAGTGTCTGAACGTTTATATAATTGAATATTGCTATATTCAATAGAATCATGGACTGCTTTTCTCCTATATGGAATCACTGTGTGGCGCCTCCGTAGCCAGGTGGGAAGGAGCAGCAGTGCGTAGCACACGCTTCTTGATTAGACCGGGGTTCGAGCCCGTCACCACCAAATACAGAGGATGCGGAAAGGTCAGGGAAAATAACCACCGCATATCCACGGAGCAATATGGCCTTAGTTGCTAATGCTCCTAAAAAAAAAAAAAAAAATAACAAATGGAATCACTGTTTGGTGAGGTCACTTCCTAAATGCTTAGGAGCTTTTCTCTTTAGCCAGTTCTGTGCCATCACAGCTGCATTCAGTCTGTTTAAAGTCATTGAAAAGGTAATGCTGCCAACAATAAATATGCAGATCTACACTATTGCTCTCCTAACATTCATTGTGTGCCATGAAAATCAATGGCTATCAGTCTTTTAGTCACCACCACTGAAATTCTTTGTGTACTGGAATCAAGATTTGATGGGCTGAGAAGTGGCAACATCTGGAGACTAGGAACTTGTGAGGTGATCTGATTGAGGTGTATAAGGCCTTGAATGGTATGAGCAGGCTCAATGGTGACGGGATACTTCCGCTTGCTCAGACTAAGAACCTGAGGGGCATAGATTCAAATTAAGGAAAGACAGTTGTAGAATAGATGTGCAGAAGTTTGCCTTTAGCCAGCGGGTAATCGGTTGGTGGAACAGACTTCCATCCTTTGTTGTGGAAGTTGATAGCCTAAATAAATTTAAGGTTGAACTAGAAAAACATTTGGAGTGACTGGATGGGCGAAATGGGAAGGTTTTTTTTTTTTTTTTTTGGCTAATGCTGTATAAGCTTGCTTTCTTGTATCATATCATATGCCTCAACTAATGCTAAAGATAGGCAATGGCATTAGCATTAGTAGAGGCATATGATGCATGAAAGCAAGCTTATGCAGCAGCATCAGCCAAAAAAAAAAAAAAAAAAAAAACCCACTCCCATTTCACCTCTCCGTTCGTTTGAAATACCTGTCCAGATGAGCCTTAAATTTATTTAGGCTATCAATTTCCACAACAAAGGATGGAAGTTTGTTCCACCAACTGATTACCCGCTGGCTAAAGGCAAATTTCCGCACATCTATTCTATATCTGTCTTTCCTCAATTTGAATTTATGCCCACTCAGGTGATTGTTGTTTGTTGTTTGTTATTTTGGTTTTTAGGAGCATTAGCAACTAAGGCCATATTGCTCCGGGATATGCGGTGGTCATTCCCTGACCTTTCCGCATCCTCCGTATTTGGTGGTGATGGGCTCGAACCCCGGTCTAATCAAGAAGCGTGTGCTACGCACTGCTGCTCCTTCCCACCTGGCTACGGAGGCGCCACTCAGGTGATTATTCTGAGCAAGAGGAAGAATCCCATCGGCAGCATGCTCAAACCATTCAAGGCTTTATACACCTCTATCAGATCACCTCGCCGATGCCTAGTCTCCAGACACTGTGATTTGCAAAACTTAAGCCTTTCTTCGTAAGAGCAACCCTTTGTTCCATTCACTAATTTTGTTGCCCTTCTCTGTACTCGTTCCAGCAGCTCTACATCATTCTTGAAATGAGGCCTCCAGACCTGTATTCAGTACTCAAGGTGTGGCCTGACCAATGCCTTATACAAAGGAATACTCACCTCCTTATCCCTGCTAGAAAAATTCCTGTATATCATTGACAAGACACCATGAGCTACTCTTGCAGCCCTTCTGCACTGCTCAGAAAACTTCATATCTGCCTGAACAATTACCCCCAGGTCCTTTTCATTCTCTACCACTGTCAGTGTAGTACCACAGAGTTGATACGTTGCTCTGGGGTTGCTGTTTCCCATATGTAGTACTTTACATTTGTCAATGTTAAACTTCATTTGTCACCTCTCAGCCAATCTGCTCAACCTTTCTAGATCCTGTTGCAGCAGCATACTGTCAGTAGTGTCCTTAACAACCCTGCCAACCTTTGTATTGTCTGCAAACTTGGACATTGAGCTTGATATACCATGATCAGTATCATTTATAAATGCAGTAAACAACAATGGACCCAACACTGAACCCTGAGGGACTCCACTAATAACATTAGTCCATAATGAGAAGTGTCCATTGATTACCATTGTCTGTCTTCTCCCCATCAACCATCCCTTTATCCATAGCAGAAATTTGCCTCCAATGCCACACTGCTCCAATTTGTGCAGCAGTCTTCCATGTGCAACAGTATAAAAAGCCTTTCTAAGATCCAAATATATAATATCAAAGTTATTCCCTGCATCCAGTTCTTTTGTGACTGCATCATAGTATGCAATCAAATTGGTCAGGCAAGACTTTCCCTTAACAAAACCATGCTGTGTCCAAGCTATAATTGAAGTCTTGAATTTCATATGTATATGGCTTTCATATACAATGACTTGCAAGCAGCTGTTGGTGCTGTGAGTATCTCTGCTCTGATCAATTTGCTCCAGAATTATTCCTCCCTCATAGGTTGTGTACTTTAGTTCTTCAGTGCCATCTAACAAGAAAGAACAGGGATTCTCTGACATAATCAGAACATGTGATCAAGAAACATTTCAGCAGGAGTATCGGGTATCCTTTAAGTACTACACTCATTTGCTTTTACAAGAAAACCACAACATTATCTGTTATTCTGATGATCTAAAAATTTTCACAAGAATTGGGTCCAACGACCAACATCCTGATGTCAACCGTGTGCTTAGTTCAAAATTAAAACAACAGTCTACAGGCATATTTTCATAACCTTAGAATTAACTCACCCGAATTAGCCATAATAGTGTACTGACTGAGGAATCGTTCAACTAAAGTCTGTGTCTCTTAATAATCTAGAAATACTGGTAGTCGCAACCCACACTGACCTAACTTAAACTGTTAGCTCACATGTCATGCCCAAATAGAATGATTAATCAAGTTTTGCCAACTTATATGGACCACCATACAACAATTATTGCATGTGAATGATCCAGCACTCATTAGAAACTTAATTTATTCAGCCACATACTCTGCCATATATGGAGCTGAAATTTGGGCCTATGCTACCACAACTAAGATCTATGCTAATGAGTACTGGCTGCCATGGTGGGTCACCAACAAGCTGCACATCCTCCAATTGACAGGAAGAGAAAAAAAAAAAGAAAAAAAAAAAAAAAGAAACCAGATGGCACATTCTCTTGGAATTAATTCGGCTAAGGTAAAGAAAGCCCACATGAGAAGCACACAAAAGTTTGATAAATTTACCAGTAAAAGTACTTTGCCGTAACGACACTTGTATTGTTGCTCGCTCAGTAAAAATACAGTGGGTGTTATTGGTTGGGAGTAGAAATTGAATCCCATGGGAGATTGAAACCCTCCTAAAGTGGAGGGGGTAACTTGACCTTTTTTCTTTAGAATCACTGGTGGACTAGTGGATAAATTGCTTATTAAGAATAAAAAAAGCAAAGGTAAAGGAAGCTCACACAAGAAGCATGGCAAACTTCGAAAAAGTTTACCAGTGAAGCTACGTTACGAACATTTTTTACGACGCCAGAACTTCCAATATGACTCTGTTTGTGATTCAGTTAGTCTGTCTCATAGACGTACTGTTTCTGCTGCATGCCTTTTCTACAGATACTTCCATAGGCACTGTTCTGAATTTGCTTCTGTAATTCCCACTCTCTCTTTCAAAACAGTCTAAATATGTGCCACCACCAACCAACATTCATTTACTGTTCAACTTTAAACTCACAGAACCAACTTTTCATCTTTCTCGTTTATTCATTCAACTTCCATTTTCTGGAAAAACCTTCCTTCATATATATTTCCTGAAAATTACAGTGTATCGTACAGAAGTTCAAATCTAATGTCAACAAATATCTTCTTTTGTCTTCTCAGCCTCCAACCAATTCGTGATACTATAGGTACTAATACCTCTCGTGTTTCTGGTTTTCATAAAAAAAAAAAAAACTTATCTGTTATTCTGTTTCTATTTAAATATTTATTTGATTTTACGAGTGAAAAAAAATTGCTTGCAAACATATGTTCAGATTTTCTTTCATTTTCATGGCATTTTCTTTTATTAGCGGAAAATCTTCAGATGGGTAAACCTTGTAGAATTGAAATAGTTTATTTTTGCCGTCTATTTACTTATTTTGGAATCATATTTTGGCTTGAAGATCAATAATTTCAAGTTGCAATCTGGGATTGTAGTTTTCAGCCATAGAAGTAAATGGGTTCTCAAACAAAAGCTTATGTTTTTTCATGGGATTTGATATCAGAAAATTGACTTTAAAACTTGTCAAAAAGTAATTGTAATAACGAAAGTCAATGATTCTTTGGAAATATGTTTCTCCTTTAGCTCAGCACAACATTAAAAGTGAACTAAATTGTCTTGCTCAACTGGGATTTAAATAATAACAATTTATTCTGAAATGATTTGATGTCGCCAAACAAATCAGACCAATTTTCCTTTCCCTTGTAGTTTTAAAAATAAGAGCATTTAAATGACTAAAAATGTATGTATGAATTGCAAGATTAAACAGCCACTTCGTAATTGATAGTTGTTTTATTGGCTTCCCTTTTTCTATGTTGAAACATTCGGTGATGTTTCAACAGCCACACTAAAGCCATGCGATCTTGTAAAATTTACAGTTGAAATAACCACATTCATAATGTGTTGGAGATCCAATATTTTCCCACAAGGAGCTTCTTGATGCACAATGCAGTGAATTCCAGTCGGAGTTTCAGCTCCGATATTTATTATTTTCTTGGTTATTCTAACCATGAGCCCAATGTTTTTACCAATCATATTTTTTGCACCGCCAGTTGTGACTCCTACCAGGTGTTTAATATTTAATCCTAACTTTTCAATAGATTGGCAAAAAATTTTAAAAAGATTTTCATTTGTAGTTGTTCCGTGCATACTCTGTAGATCAGCTAAATCTTGAACTGGTACAAAATTATCATTAATTCCACATATGAAGATGAGGAGTTGGGCATTGTCATTTACATCAGTATTGTCACCCGGTGCCACACTAAAATATTTCATTTGTTTTATGTTTTCCAAAAGTTGTTCGAACAAATTCTTTCCAATATCTTCTACTCTTCACATAATTGTTTGTCGAGACAAACTAATGTCTTGTATCATTGTTTGTTTCTCCGGTCAAATTTCTTCCACAACTTTTAACAAAAAATGCTTAACAAATTCATTCACCATCATTGAACGGTTTACTTTCAAAAGCGATCAAATGTGCAACTTGATAACTGGCACGTACAGCAGATAAATTTCTTGACTGATACGTTTTCAGTATGTTTTGTTGTTTTCTTAATTTGTTTTGTAACTTTGAACGCTTTTTTCTTTTTGCAGCACTCCTTTATGTTGATCATAAGATTTATGATTGGAATTAGTGTCGTTTTAATTATATTCTTTAAAAACTCACACAATCTCCTAAGACACCAAACACTGCTTTTTCATGGTAATCAATGAAGAAATAGTCTTCAATTCACCTTGGATCAAAAACACTTTTTAAGAATGATTTTTTTAAATTCAATACAAATTAATAACTAATTCAATCCAATGAACAAGGTATATCAAAATACATAACTGTATTTAGTGTACTAATGCCTGCACCAAACTACATGTACATGTTTGATACAGTCGAGCCAGATGCTTGCATGCCTGTACACACAGTGGCGATTGATGCTATTTTAGTTCACTTTCCATGCGGCCTTGTAAAAATTATTTGCGAGCTGGATCCAGCCCACAGGCCGCAGGTTGGACACCAATGCTCTAAATGATCAGTATGGATTTATAAACACTAAATTAAACTTAGGTAGAACCAAAAATTATATAAAAATAATTTATATAATTTTTGGTACTAGTTGACACATTTTGCCTGAATAAATGTCACAGTGGTGATCGATGCTGTTTTAGTTCACTTTCAGCGTGGGCCTTATAAAAATTATTCACAGGTTGTAGGTTGGACACCACTGCCCTAGAGTATTATTCCCAAACTACTGAGATCTATGGACCCTTTCAAAATTCAAAAAAAATTTATGGATCCCTTGAAAAAAAAAAGTGTGTGTGTAATAAGGATAAAAATGGGGTGAGAAGTTAAGTGGTAAGGGAGAGAGAAAAAAAAAAATAATAATATTAATTTGCACCTGAGTGCACAAAGCAGCTTGTTTTTGTTTTTTGGTTTTTAGGAGCATTAGCAACTAAGGCCATATTACTCCAGGAATATGCGGTGGTCATTCTCTGACCTTTCCGCATCCTCCGTATTTGGTGGTGATGGGCTCAAACCTCGGTCTAATCAAGAAGCGTGTGCTGCGCACTGCTGCTCCTTCCCACCTGGGCACAAAGCAGCAGCAAAGGATACAAATGTTTATATATATATGAGGTAAAAGTAATAAATCTGTTGAAAAGTACGAAGATGGAGGTGTAAATTATACAAAATGCCAAAACGATTAAGAGAAGGACGGCAGAAATTGGAGTTATTAAAGGAGAGAGAGAGAGAAAGAATGTGAATATCTTGTATGATATAATGAATTAAGCTTAATTCATTATATTGTATAGAATTTTCACATTCTTTCTTTCTATTGCCTTTAATATCTCCAACTTCTGCTGTCCTTGTCTTATTAGTTTTAGCATTTTGTGTAATTTAGTCTTCATCTTTGCTCTTTTCAACAGATTTATCACTTTTACCTCATATATATATATATATATGAAACTCAACTTTATTCTTTTTTTTTATATAAATAATAACTTTATTTATCATCAGTATACATGGAACAAATAATTTGACCAGTTCCAGAAAGTCGGTTCCGCAGCCCCCTGGAACTGAACTACGGACCCCCAGTGGTCCGCAGACCACAGTTTGGGAAATGCTGCCCTAGAGCAAAACTAAATTGTCAATTGATTTTATTAATGCTAGAGATAACTTTCCTAATTGAGTGTAGTACCACACAGTGCATTTCTCTGGGGTTACTGCTACCCATATGCAGTACTTTGCATTTGTCAATGTTAAACTTCAGTTGCCACTTCTCTGCTCAACTTTTATAGCTCAAGTTGCAGTAGCATACTGTCATTAACAATCCTGCCAACCTTTGTATCATCTTCAAACCTGGACATTAAGCCTGCTTTACCTTCATCAATATCATTGATAAATATACAAAACAACAATGGGCCCAAAACTGAATCCTGGGGGACTCCACTAATAACATTAGTCCACGAAGAGCAGTGTTCATTCCTTACCACTCTCTGTCTTCTCCCACTTAACCATCCTTTTATCCACTGTAACAACTTGTGCTTAAGGCCACTGCTCCAATTTGTAACATAGTCTTCCATGTGCAACAGTATCCAAAACTTTTCTGAAATCCAAGTATGATATTAAATTTATATTTTGCATCCAGTTCCTTTGTGACCACATCATAGTTTCCAATCAAATTGCTCAGACAAGACTTCCCCTTAACAAACCCACTATGAGTCTGAATTATTACTGCAGTCTTGTCTAGATGATCCTGCAAAGCTTCTTTAACCAGTGACTCCCTTATTTAGAACAGAAGTTAAACTAACAGGTCTGTAATTACTCGTGTCACCCTTTGATCCCCCTTTGTGAATTGGGGATACATTTGCACATCTCCAGCCTGTGGGTACCTCTCCTGAGTCCAAGTATGCTCTCATAATTATGATTAAGGGTTTGCTTACTTCCTTTGCTGCCACTTCTAAAATAACTGGATATATATCCCTTCCACCACAGGTGCCTTTCCTATGTTTAACTTCAACAATTTTTCCTGCACTTTGCTCTCAGTTATTACAAAATCATTATCTGTCTGTTAGAGCTAAATCAGCTTTTATCTTCCACTTCCCTACAGAATTCCTCATTTGTGAATGTACATGCAAAATACTCATTGTTTGTCAGCTTTCTGAGCAGGATCATCAAAAGTCGAACCATCGATATCAAGTGGACCAATCTGATTCACTCCTTTTCTTGTAGAGTTTATATAAGTAAAGAAGTCTTTGCTGGTTTTCTTTGCATCCTTTGACAAAGATTTCTTGTAATCTGCCTCTGCTTGCCTAATCTCCTTTGTGACTTTATTACAAACTAGCTTGTATCTACCATAGGCTTCTGTGTCGCCTGATAATTTATATGTATCCTATGCATTTTTCTCCTATGCCAAGAGGCTCATCAGCTTATATGATATTCTTTTAAGCCTAAACCTTGAAGAGTTTTTTTTTTTTTAGTTGGAATGAAAAGCCTAGTATCTTCCAAGATTAACTCCTTGAATGCTTCCCATTTAGAATTTGCTGCTGTCGTCCCACTGTATAGAAATTAAAAACTATCACCCTTCCCTTTACCCCTGATGGTAGTTACATCTTTAAGTAAATCCGACATTAGTACACTGATTATTGCCACCTAGTGGTTCCTTTATCTGGAAATTTTTGCAGTTTACAGCAGTGTGTATATTATATCTGCAGTAAAGATTATTTATTTATTTTTGTATTGACCACATGGATATCTAAATATACATCAAGTTGCAGTGTATAACTTGTGGGGGGGAAATAATAATAATAAATAAAAGAAGTGCTATTTGAGAACTCTGTTTAGTTGGGAACTTGCTGTGTGTTCTTTTGTTTAAAGAACTTTACATACTGGTATGTAAAGTCTGCAAAACCTGGGGAAGGAGAGTTAACCCCCAGTATTGAAATTTTCATTAATAGAAGCTTGAATAAATTAAATGATTTTTTTATTTATTTATTTTAAATCTTTATTGTCAGTGGGATGTTTAACTACATTTGATTTTAATTATTATATTGTTTTAGTTTATCTACATTATCATGAAAGTTATTTCCTCTTTTTTATATTTAGATGTAAATTGTTTGCATATTAGTTATTTAATTTATATTACTTTAATTTGTAAATTAGTTTTTTATAAATTGATTTTTATTATGATACTCACCTAAAAAGGTGAGTATCATAATAAATTAAATTAAGCTACGCTATTATATTGTGTCAGTTATAAATGGTACTTTAAGAGATCTACAATTTTCAAATTGATTTTTATTATTCTTTTCCTTGAAGATTTCTAGATATTGTAGTGTAATTATCTGCCATGCATACATTTCTCATTTATTTTTTATTTTTTTTATATATATATATACCAAAAGAGTAATGCAATTACTAGCACTGCAAGACAATTTTATTCCCTCATTTTTAGTTTGTATTGCATTATAAATGAATGCAGATAAACTTTTTTATCTGGATAAGTTTATCTAGCTTCTTTCAGACATCTATTAAATTTTTTTTTATTCATTAAAATCTCTCTGTGCAAACTTACCATTGCTCATCTAATTTTTTCTTATTTTTAGGTGGCAGGATATGGATTTGGAATTGCAGTCAGTGGTGGAAAGGATAATCCCCATTTTGCTAGTGGAGATCCTTCCATAGCAATATCTGATGTACTTAAAGCAGGACCTGCAGAAGGCAAACTTCAGTGAGTTAAATGTTTTGTTTACTTCTTATGAACGGTATCTAAGCTAACAGGTTCAAAAGATTACCCCTCCCATCAAGTATGTCACAATTGCTATATACTAGGACTTCAATTAATACAAGCACATTGAGATATTTAATAATAAAATATCTACAGAATAGGTCTTAATTCAGTAATGAGAATGATTGAAAATTGTATGTGAATTATTTACATTAAAAAATTTGTCTTTAAAATTGTTAATTTTAAACTCCTAATATATACTCACTGGTCGCTGAATTAGACTACCTCAAATATATACATAATGATGCCAATCTTATAACTATTTAGTAGTTAGTTGCGAGCAGATCTGATCCATTTGCACTAACTTGTAATTAAATCACCTCATTCTTAATGGACTGAGCTTCATAGCTCGCATTATAAAAAGCTGAACAGCTTTGTATGCTAGAGAAGTGGCAATTTGCATTTAATCGTGCAAGACAAAGTGATAAAGTAGTAGTTATGGGATGTAGTAAAGATATCACAGAGTTTCAGAGGGTATGATTGTGGAAGCTTGTGCATCTGATGTTTTCCATATTGGAAACAGTACATTTTCTTGGTTGCTCATGGTCTACTTACTGTAGTTAAGGTGCACAAAGAATGGTGTGGAATGGGTCAAACCATCTCCCGACAGAACTGTAAATAATTACATAAGTTAGATGTTTGTGGTGAGCAATGGATGCAGTGTATTTTCTAGACTCAACAGTAGGTCACTTTGCAACAGCTGACATTGCAATATAATATGAGGAATGCAAGAACAATATCTCAAATGATGGTATGCCACATACTCAGACATATGGGGTTCCACAGAAGACAATACAAGAGACACCCTCTCTTCACTACTGATCATTGTCAATGGTGAATGCTTTGTTGTCAACAGAATGCTGGTTGGACACTGAAGGACTGGAAATGAGTGTTCTGGTTGGATGGTCAAAATACTTAGTGCAACATGCTGATGGACACCTTTGTGTGTGGCAGAAGCAACACAATTCCATGGACCCACTGTGCATGGTGACCACTACCCAGGCAGGTGGTGGTGGTGGTTGCTTAATGTTGGGCATGTTTTTCTGACAAGAACTAGGACTCCTGGTGTGTATGGACCAACGTTTTACTTTTAAGGTCTACTGGCAGCTTTTAGGAGCCTTTCTACCCTGCCATGTTGCATTTTTTCCTGGACAGAAACTGGATATTCCAAGATGATAATGTGCCGCATCATCAGGTATGCACTGTGCACGAGCAGTTTGAGGAAAAAAGCGAAGATATTAGTATTAGCATTAGTAGAGACACATGATGCAAGAAAGCAAGCTTAGACAGCCAAAAAAAAAAAAAAAACCCCTTCCCATTCACTCCAAAGATTTTTCTAGTTCTGCCTTGAATTTATCTAAGCTATCAACTTCCACAACAATAGATGGAAGCTTATCCCAGCAATCAACCATCCACCCACTGGCTAAAGGCAAATTTCTTTACATCTATGCCAGCGGTCGCCAACCTTTCAGACCTCACGGACCACTAAACTCCAAAATTTTGAATCCCACGGACCACTACCATGATTTTTTCCATAAAAGTAACATTCTAAATATGAAATGGTACTTACACTTGTTTTTGTACTCCAAGTTATTTGCAAAAAATTGGATATCATTAATGTTAATATAATTAGTAATATAATGGCCTTATAATGATCAAAAAAGTATAATAAATAAATAAACAAAAATATTCATTATGAAAAATGCAAAAAAAAAATGCAAAAAAAAAAAAAAAACATTTTAAATTTCATTTTATTAAAAAAGAATTAACAGAAACAATTAATATTAACAGTTATCAAATATCGAGTGCACCTTGACATAGAGGTGTATAAAGGATTAATTATAGCAAAATAATCAGTGTGACATTTGATGCTGCTTGTTTGAAATAAGCTGTTGGATTCTTGGCTCCAATGACATTACTGCAACATGGAGAGCCGTTTGTATTTCTAGTTGACAGCGGTACTTGTTTTTTAATTGCCGTAACTGATGAAAATGTCTTTTCACACATATATGTAGTTGCGAATGGAATTAAAATTTTGATGGCCTTTTCACTCAGCACTCGGTACTCACTTTTTACGGAAAGCCAAAAATGAGATCTTGTTAGGGACGAGTGGAATTTACCTTTGAGACTGTTGTCGGATGATAGATCGATTAGGCTTTCTTTTTCTTTCATGTTCAAATTACCATCCTCGATTTTCATCGAAAATTGATCTATCATCCATGTATTTCCGTGTCTGGGGTCCTCTTTCTTTTGGGTAATAACGACCAAAAGAGTCAGTGAGCAACTGTAAGTGCAATTGAACAAGAGTTATTACCTGTCGGTTGACATCCTCCTGTTTCATATAATCATCAGAATTTGGGAACATTTCCAGATCTTCAGCCAACTGTGTTTGCCACAGCAGTATCTTCCTTTGAAATGCATCCATTTTGCCTCGCAGTGTGAACACGTCTGTAAGCTGTCCTTGCAAGGACTTGTTCAGCTCGTTTAACAGAGAAAAAAATATCTGCCAGATATGCAAGCTTGGCTAGCCAATCATTGTCGGACAAGAGATCATGGGGCCTCGAATTATTTTGCTGCTCGAAGAATAACTTGACTTCTTGGCGCAGGTTGAACAATCGGGTTAGCACTTTACCCCTCGACAGCCATCTCACCTCAGCGTGGAGAAGAACATGAGTATGCTCAGAGCCCATTTCTTCACAAAGTGCCTCAAATATTCAAGAATTGAGCACTTTGTGGTGAATTTTGTTTACAATTTTAATTACATCAGAGAGTACAGTTCTGGAGATAATCTTTTCGCCACAAGTTGCTCACGATGTATAATACAATGAGTAAACAACATGTCTGGGTGTCCAACATCTTTCACTTTTGCAACAACTCCTGAATGATGTCCAGTCATGTTTGCAGCACTATCTGTGCATATCCCAACACATTCCTTCCATTCAATACTGTGTTTCAGGAAATAACCATTAAGTGCATTGAAAATTTCAGAGCCGAAGATTAGTGAACAGAAGAGTTCTTCCTTTAATTCTCCTCGGCAATCCAACCTCACAAAACAAAGAACTGCCTTTTTAGTTATGTCTATTGATTCGTCAAGTTAAATTGAATAAAACGTAGAATTTTTCACAAGTGCAATCACTTGATTTTCAATACCTTTGGCCATGTCTTCAATAGGAATTAGGAATTCCTTTCAGTTTCTGGACAGCCTGTTTCCCCAAAACCTCTTCACAGGCTTGTAAAAAGCAAGACTTAATTAATTCTTCTCCAATCGTATACGACTTTTTACATCTCGCGATTTGAAGTGCTATCAAATAAGATTTTACTAAGGACTTATCTTCAACAATCATTGTTGCTAATGAACTTTTTTGCTTTTGCAAATTTTCACACATCCTTTGGAAGTATTCAACTGGCTTTTTAGCTAAATCTGGGTGTTTTGACTGCAAGTGCCTGCCGAGTTTTGAAGGTTTCATGGCATCATTGGATAAACTCTCAGAACATATAATACAATACGGCCATGGATCCAGTTCACTTCCAGGATTCTTGAATAAATCCAAACTTCAAGTAGTCTGCATCATATTTTCTTGTAACTTTGAACTTTTTCTTCTCTCTGCCTCCAGTTCTAATGTCCTTCCTGATGATGCCTTGTGGTGGCTGCGGAGGCACTGATTCATTAACCAACCCATGACAACGCGATGTATTACCTAAGAAGTGCAAATTGCTTGCTTGCTTGCTTTTTCTCACTCAATGGGGTTATTTTATTTCAATCTAAAACCAAACAAGAAATAAGATAGTTATCAAACTCAAGCTCTTTATTGCCATTTAAATATCATACTGTGCACAGTTAAAATAAAAATATCATTGGTCACTTACCTGCGAACTGTGCCTTGCCCAGGCTAGACCATCGATAAGAAATAGAAATAGCCTTCTATATTTTTTTACAATAAAAGCATTGCTAATACCGGATATTGCACTGGGCCTTTTATAAACATGCAACATAATAAGGTGAAAATTGCAAAAAAGTAGAATCAGAATATAATGAAACATTTTAAATAAGCACGAAAATTGCAAATATATTCAAATTACTCTGTGGACCACCAAAATTCTCTCGTGGACCACCCGTTGCCAACCACTGATCTACGCTACAACTGTCTTTCCTAGGTTTGAATTCATGCCCCCTCAAGTGCATAATCTGTGCAGGTGGAAGGATCCTATCAGTATTGTGCCTGCTCAAACTATACAAGGCCTTATACACCTCAGTCCGATTACCTTGCAGGTGCCTAGTCTCCAGATGCACAATTTGCAGATCTTAAGCTTTTTTTTGTAAGAGTAACCCTTTGTTCTCCTCACTAATCTCTTCGCCCTTCTCTGTACCCGTTCCAGTAGCTCTACAACCTTCTTAAAATGAGGCCTCCAGACCTGTATGCAGTACTCAAGGTGTGGCTTGACTATTGCCTTATACAAAGGCAATGGTCAGTGGTCGGGCCACAAAAATTCCTCCCACGGGCGCCTCCGTAGCCAGGTGGGAAGGAGCAGCAGTGCGTAGCACACGCTTCTTGATTAGACCGGGGTTCGAGCCCGTCACCACCAAATACGGAGGATGCGGAAAGGTCAGGGAATGACTACCGCATATTCCCGGAGCAATATGGCCTTAGTTGCTAATGCTCCTAAAAACCAAATAACAAACAAACAACAAAAATTCCTGTATATGTCATTGACAAAACCCTGTGAGCTGCTCTGGCAGCCTGTCTGCACTGCTTAGAAAACTTCACATCTAACTGCATAATTGCCCTAGGTCTTTTTCATTCTCCACTACCCTGAGTGTAGTACTGCACAGTTGATATGTTACTCTGTGGTTACTTCTACCCATATGCAGCACTTTGCATTTGTCAATGTTAAACTTCAGTTACCACCTCTCAGTCTATCTGCCCAACTTTTCTAGATTCTGTTGCTGTAGCATACTGTCATTAACAACCCTGCCAACCTTCGTATTGTCTGCAAACTTGTAAATTAAGCCTGATATACCTTCATCAATATCATTTATAAATATAGAAAATGACAATGGGGCCCAACACCGAACCCTGGGGGACTTCACTAATAACATTTGTCCATGACGAGGAGTGTCCATTGATTGCCACTGTCTTCTCTCATTCAGCCGTCCCTTTATCCATAGCAGCAACTTGCCCTTAATTCCATACTGTTCAAATTTGTACAGCATTCTTCCATGTGCAATTGTATCAAAAGCTTTCCTGAAATCCAATTATTTGATATCAAAATTATTTTTCGCATCCAGTTCCTTTGTGACCACATTGTAGTATCCAATCAAATTGATCATACAAGACTTCCTCTTAATAAACCCATGGTGTGTCTGAACTATAACTGCAGTCTTTTGTAGATGATCCTGCATTGCTTCTTTAACCAGTGACTATTATTTTCCCCAGAACAGAAGTTAAACTAACAGGTCTGTAATTGCTTGTGTCACCAGCATCTTGATTGGCCTCCAAATTTGCCTGACCTCAATCCAATCGAACACCTGTAGGATGTTTTGGAATTGTAAGTCAGTCATATGGACATGCAACCATCATCTATTCTGACACTGTTTGCATTATAGCCATAGTAGCTTATGCACCATTAAACTCCCCATAACTCTGACACTGTGGAAAGCTTTGCAGGCAGCTTGGATGCAGATCCCTATGGATGTCTTCAGACATCTGGTGGAGTTGGTGTCTAGGCAGTTTGGCTATTATCCCTGTGAACGGTGGTCCAACATAGTATTAGGTAAGTGGTAATAATTTCCGTGATCACTGAGTTTATATAAAAACAAGAAAAAAAGGTTTATACAGTTAATGTAGAAAAAAAAATTTCATATTTTTGAATATATTTTTCAGTGATAACAGGAACTCTAAAACATAGGAATTTGAAGCTTCATGCTATTCATTTGTTTGTTGTTTAGATTATGGCAAAAAGATGTTTATGTAGTCAAAAATAATTTATTTGTAATGAAAAATCCATTTATGTACTACAAATGGTTTTTATTTACAAATAAACAGATTCATTATTTGGTTGTCAGTCTTGGTATTGGCAAAATTATCCAAGAAGCAAGTTCCTGATCTCATCATCTTAACCAGACTGTTGTTGTGAGACTTGACAATACCTAACTTAAACCAATAATTAATGTCATTTGACATTAATTATTGGTTTAAGGTTAACTTTCTGTACCTTCTTAAATGTAGGCACAGTTTTATTTGAGCAGTTTTGGAAATGAACGGTAATTCATTTAATAAAATTACACATAGAAAGTGCGATAATAATATCGATAACAAAAAACTGAAATAAAAAGTGTTGGAATTGCACTGTATTAAGTGTCCTGGAGCACTGCAATGTGACATTTATAGAATGTGACCAGACAGAACTAGTCACACTCTGTAAGAAAACTGTTTTGCATTTATAACTCATATATAGAAGCTAAGTTCCTATATGTATTTGAAAGAACTTATTTTTGTATATTTCACTATCTTCCTCCCCACCCTCTCATCAGTGCTGGAATGAGCTGAGGTTTCATTATAATTGCTCATGGAATTTGATAAACTAATACCACACTTAACTTTTTCTGGAGTATGTATATACTTCCATAAAAATTTTCCATAACATAATTTTTTTTTGCCGTAATTGGAATTTTGAGATTATAAAGTACAGTGTTTATTTAAAATTCTGAAACTTTATATGATGAATGATTAAATACTGAATAATGTTATGAGACTAATTTGTAGGTAGTTAAATTGATGAGGAGTTGCAGAAGTTAAAAATTTGGAGATTTTGAAGAGTTATAATAATGTGGGTATAAAATTAGAGATAAAAATGATAAATGCATATCATATTTATATCATTTTTATAGATTATTGCCTGACATTCACATACACAGAAATCCTGAGAATTTTAGTGTCTATGAGTTTTCGTATGCATTTATTTTCACGTGCATCAGATTGCATAAAAGTTCTCAGTGACATTAAGAAGAGGAGAGAGGAAGATAGTGAGGCATGTGCATATGGGTGAGTGAATGTACAAGCAGTTTAGAAACTAAATACGCTGTTTTATGATTTTGGCCATTGGAACTTCTTTTAAACAACAACAGCAGCAACAAAAAAATTTAAAATAATAGTTAGTCGCTAAGACTACTGTTCTTTTGCATGTGTCAAAAGGATCTAGATTTTACCTGGACGGAGGAGTTTTATTGGGTTTCTTTTACACCATGACCAAACTAGTCTGTTTTGTGCAAGGATTGAATAGCCTTTTTCTCCTGAAAACTGTGGGATTTCTTCTAAACAGGCAAACAATAAAACCATGGAATATGTGCAGTTTAGGGACTTCAAATATGACTGAATCATTTGCTTTAATCATGACCCTGAGTCATTTTCTTTGTGGGAGTAATCTGTGATTAATTCATATTCCTTACACTTTTTATCCCCAGTTCTCATTCTAGCTTTCTGGATGTCTTTAAAATGTTGTAACCTTCCTGTAACTGACTTTCTCTTCATTTCACCTACATATAGTTTTCCACATCTGCTTGTATTATTGAATTTCTTCTATTCATCAATCCATATGATTCTGAAAGTTACTGTTTCTACTAAAACTGAATAATTTATAATAAAACTGAATGATTATGAGAAAGTAATGATGGGTCCATTTACAAACGTATTGGTAAGGAAAACAGTTTTATATTGGCTGCACATTCAAATCTATTAATAGAACTGATTAAATAGAAGAAATTTAATAATACAAGTGCACATAGAAAAATATATGTGGGTACACTAGGTGAAAGTTATTAGGTGAAAGTTATTTAGAACATTTTAAGGACATTTAGAAAGAGAGGCCAGATTTTGCTGAACAAAAAAAAAAAAAAAAAAAAAAAAAAAAAAAAGTACAAAAATAAAAAAAAATTAAAAAAATAAAAGTACTAATAAAAATGTTAAAATTATTGATAGTGATCATATCACAAAATATCAAATAGAAACTTTTTAGATCATTGAATATGAAAATAGTGAGAAGAGCAACAATCAGATTAGACAAGAACACAAGAGGATACTCTTACCACAAACAACTTTAGTTATGCAAACTGCAGCACTTGGAAACTAAGCACCTGCAAGGAGAATTGTTGAAGTGTTGAAGGCTTTACAGAGAGTAATTGATTGTTGAAAGAGATTTCCAGCTGGTGTTGTGGTGATGGACATTTTGAATAAATTTGAGGAAGGATTATACAACTTTTTGGAGGGGGATGGATAGGTAGGCATGGGATTGCTTTTTTTTTTTTTCTTTTTCCCCCCCCCTCTTCTCTCTCTGATGCTGTATAAGCTTGCTTTCCTACATCATTTTCTACTACTAATAGCAACAAAGGTAAAATGAAAATTACATTAAATCTTTTTAAATGCATTTAATTTAAAATATAATCATTTAATTAACTCTTTATGGTCCAGCATTATTTTCACTGTCTTTCCCATGTAGTCTAGTTCTATCAATCAAACAAATGACTAGAGTTGAAATGTGATGCTCAAAAATTGTTTATTTTCTGGTTGACATGAGTTAATGTATAAAACAGTTGAAAAGCTGTAATGCAATATTTCTTGTTGCAAGAAAATATTCACAATACCTTCCATCCAGATAATTGACAATTTTTTTTTTTGTTTACTTTAGAGCCCTTACTTTGAATTCCTTTGAATTTTAGAGTTATTGATAATAACTCTAAAAATCTCCTTTAGTTCATTTAATGAAACCCGAAACCCAGTCACTCTATATGGAACAGTTTGGAAAACTGTTGCATATAGTTCATATGGGTTTAGGGATTCATTAAATGAACGAAAACCAACTCTTAAAAATAAGATAAAACAGTTTGTTTTATTTTATTTGTAAGAGTTTCCTTTCCCCCTCCTCAAATTCTTTAGAAAGGTGTAACAATTTCTCAATTTTGCCATCAGAAAGGCCCTTTACTAGATCTTGATGGTGTGCCTAAATACTTCACTCTAACACAGATTATAAGTTACTTCATGACTCCTACGCTTGCGCCTCCGTAGCCAGGTGGGAAGGAGCAGCAGTGCATAGTACACGCTTCTTGATTAGACCTGGGTTCGAGCCCGTCACCACTAAATACGGAGGATGCGGATAGGTCAGGGAATGACCACCGCATATCCCGGAGCAATATGGCCTTAGTTGCTAATGCTCCTAAAAACCAAAATAACAACAACAACAACCTATACTTAAAAAAAAAAAAAAAATAGAAGAGAGAGAGAGAGAGAGAGAGAGAGAGAGAGAGAGAGAGAGAGGGAGGGGGGGGAACCACCCGCCATTAACAATTGAATATAAACATCAACTTAATTTTTCAGATTGCTTATTATGAAGTATAAATGATGGCAGTACAACAGGAAAACAGATTTTATAATCAGAAATGATTCTAACAGTCATGCCGATTTCCCACATGGACTCGAGAAGGACAGGGAGAGGAAAAGAGAGGGGTGGGGAAACACCACCCACTTACTATTGAATATAATTATTGATTTAGTTTTTCAGATTGTTTATGTGATGCATAAATAAATAGCAGTACATCAGGAAAACAAATATTATAATCGGAAATGCTAGCTAATGCACTGGTTGTTGAGATGCAGCACCTTGAAGACAAAAAAAAAAAAAAAAAAAAAAACCACCCCATACTGCCTGCTGTGAACAACTGAATATGGATTTAATTTTCCAGATTATTTATATGGCATATAAATAGATCACAGTACAATAATTTAATCAGTACAGTGGGAAGAAAAATTTTATAATTGGAAACGACAGCATTCTCAGCACAATAACATCCACTGAAGGAGGACTTGGGGGGGGGAGAAACACAACACTCACTGCATGTGCTTAATAATGGATTATAAACATCAATAAACATGGATTTAGTTTTTCAGATTTATATGACAGGTAAATAGATGGTAGTACAGTAATTTCGCCAGTACAGCTGGAAAACAAATTCCATAATCTGAAATGCTGATGGGCTCGCTGGATACGATATTGGACTGGGAGTGGAATTTTATGATGTCACACCTAGCGTGATATTGAACTACAAAGGCTTAAAGTCTGTTTGAGGTGACCTTGAATCTGTCTCCACAGAGTGAATTTTTTCAGGGGCAATTTTTAACAAATGTTAAAATGAAAACTTTGTACCTAAATTATTTTAAATATTATTTTTTTCTTATTTTACCTGATTGCCCAACATTAGAGTGAAATTACTGCCAAAAATAAAATCAGAAAATTTAAAAAATTTTCTAAAAAAAAAAAAAAAAAATACGAAATTTGTAAACATGTAATTATTTTTTATTGCAGTAATGTCTTCTATTTATTTATCATTAATTGAATTTCTAAATTCTAGAGAACTTTGTCTTTTTCAAACCCAAATTGCATAATAACAGCTAAAAGGCATTTTCTCCTCTTTTAGTTTTTGTGCTGCCATGTAGCATTAGCATTAGTAGAGGCATTTGATGCAAGAAAGCAAGCTTATGCAGCATCAGCCAAAAAAAAAAAAAAAAAAAACCCACTTCCACTTCACCCCTCTGTTCGTTCAAAATACCTGTCCAGCTGAGCCTTAAACTTATTTAGGCTATCAACCTCCACCACAAGGGATGGCAGTCTGTTCCACCAACCAACCACCCGCTGGCTAAAGGCAAATTTCCGCACGTCTATCCTACATCTGTCTTTCCTCAATTTGAATTTATGCCCTCTCAGGTGATTTTTCTGAGCTAGAGGAAGAATCCCATCAGCATTGAGCATGCTTAAACCATTCAAGGCTTTATACACCTCTATCAGATCACCTCGCTGGTGCCTAGTCTCCAGACACTGTAATTTGCAAAACTTAAGCCTTTCTTCGTAAGAGCACCCCTTTGTTCCATTCACTAATCTTGTTGCCCTTCTCTGTACTCGTCCCAGCAGCTCTACATCCTTCTTGAAATGAGGCCTCCAGACCTGTATACAGTACTCTAGGTGTGGCCTGACCATTGCCTTATACAATGGAATAATCACCTCCTTATCCCTGCTGGAAAAATTCCTGTATATCATTGACAATACTCCATGAGCTACTCTTGCAGCCCGTCTGCACTGCTCAGAGAACTTCATATCTGCCTGCACAATCACCCCCAAGTCCCTTTCATTCTCTACCACTGTCAGTGTAGTACCACAGAGTTGATACGTTGCTCTGGGGTTGCTGTTTCCCATGTGTAGTACTTTACATTTGTCAATGTTAAACTTCATTTGCCACCTCTCAGCCCATCTGCTCAACCTTTCCAGATCCTGTTGCAGCAGCATAGTGTCAGTAGTTGCAGCAGCATAGTGTCACAACCCTGCCAACCTTTGTATCATCTGCAAACTTGGACATTAAGCTTGATATACCATCATCAATATCATTTATAAATACAGAAAACAGTAATGGACCCAACACTGAGCCCTGAGGGACTCCACTAATAACATTAGTCCACGATGAGCAGTGTCCATTGATTACCACTCTCTGTCTTCTCCCCCTCAACCACCCCTTTATCCATAGCAGCAATTTGCCTCCAATGTCACACTGCTCCAATTTGTGTAGCAGTCTTCCATGTGCAACAGTATCAAAAGCCTTTCTAAGATCCAAGTATATAATATCAAAGTTATTCCCTGCATCCAGTTCTTTTGTGAATGCATCATAGTATCCAATCAAGTTGGTCAGGCAAGACTTCCCCTTAACAAAACCATGCTGTGTCTGAGCTATAACTGAAGTCTTGTCTAAATGATCCTGCAGTGCTTCTTTAACCAGTGCCTCCATTAATTTTCCTGGAACAGAAGTTAAGCTCACAGGTCTCTAATTACTTGTGTCAGCCTTTGATCCTCCTTTGTGAATTGGGGTCACATTTGCACATTTCCAGTCTATGGGTACCTCCCCTGAGTCCAAGGAAGCTCTCATAATTATGGCTAAGGGTTTGCTTACTTCCTTTGCTGCCTCCTTTAATATAACTGGATAGATCCCATCCACCCCGGGTGCCTTTCTTGTGTTTATCTTCAACAGTTTCTCCTCCACTTTACTCCCAGTTATTTCAAGATTCTGTAGCTTACTGCTAGAGTTGAATACACCTCTGTCATTCCCCTTGCTGAATAACTCCTCATGTGTGAATGTCGATGCAAAATATTCATTTAGTTTGTTAGCTACCTGAGCAGGATCATCAACAGTTGACCCATCAATATCAATATCAATGTATTAAAGAATCTACTATTAGTGGAAACACAAATTAGAGATGGCAGTACTTATTAGAAGATTTTAGTATTGTTAAGGTTGAATCATGCAAGGAAGCAAATCTTTTTCTTTATCAACCAAAAATAAATAAATAACATAATAAAAATTCAACAGAATACTCATACTATTTTCATTCTCCCAAGGCAATCATTCAATTCTGCTTTAAACTTTGAATCACTGCCTCTGTCATTTTGGGAAGTAACTTATTCCATTGTTTAATAACCCACTTTCCATAGGTGAACTTTATGAGATCCATCCTTCTGTTATTCCCTGAGATTTTATATCTGCATCTTGTGGTTTGTTTCTCACCCAAAAGGGAGATCAGACCTTCCTCATTCAATTTACTCAATTATATTTGATTAAAATGAACGAGATGTCTTTATACACCTGAATTAGATCACCTCTTAGATGTCTAGAAATCAAAGACCACATGGAAAAACACTTTCAAGTGTGACTATAAGGAGTGCATCAGGATTATCAAAAGCGATAAAGTAAACTTAAATTTGTCTATACTGTAATGCCAGGAGTATTGTAAACAATTAATTAAATTTGAGCTTTTGAGTAGATCACCTGGCAATCTCCTGGCAACTTGCCATGATAGGAATAAAGATTATTTATTTATTTATCACGTAATGTTGATTAATAAATGGAAGGCATTCAAGGAATTAATCTTGGAAGCTACTAGGCTTTTCATACCATCTCAGAAATACTGTTCAAGGTTTAGGTCTAAATGGATGTCAGATGAACTAATGAGACTAGTGGCAGAGAAGAAAAGTGCATGCGATGCATATAAATTATCAGGAGACACAGACACCTATGGTAGATGTAAGCTAGTCTGTAATCAAGTTACAAAAGGGGTCAGCAAGTGAAGACAGATTATAAGAAATCTTTGACAAAGGATGCAAAGAGGAAGAGCAAAGATTTCTTTACTTATGTAAATTCTAGATGGAGGGGGATGAATTAGATTGGTCCACCTGATATTGATGGTTCAACTGTTGATGATCCTGCTAAGATAGTAGAAAAACTGAATGAATATTTTGCCTCTACATTCACACACGAGTATTCTGTAGAGAAGTGGAAGACAGAAGTTTATTCAAGTCTAACAGGGAGCTAAGTGATTTTGTAATAATTGAGCGCAAAGTGCAGGAAAAATTGTTGAAGTTAAACATAAGAAACGCACCTGGGGTGGATGGTATCTATCCAGTTATATTAAAGGAGGCAACAAAAGAAGTAAGCAAACCCTTATCCATAATTATGAGAGCATCATTAGACTCAGGAGAGGTTCCCACAGACTGGAGATGTGGAAATATATTTCCAATTCACAAAGGGGGATCAAAGGATGACAAGTAATTACAGACCTGTTAGTTTAATTTCTGTTCCTGGGAAAATAATGGAGTCACTGGTTAAAGAAGCATTGCAGGATCATCTAGACAAGACTACAGTAATAATTCAGACACAGTTTGGGTTTTTTAAGGGGAAGTCTTGTCTGACCAATTTGATCGGATATTATAATCGGAACTGGATGCAAAAAATAATTTTTATATTATATACTTGGATTTCAGGAAAGCTTTTGACACTGCTGCACACAGACGACTACTTTACAATTGGAGCAGTATGGCATTAAGAGCAAGTTGCTACAATGGATAAAAAGATGGTTGAGTGGGAGAAGACAGGTAGTGGTAATCAAAGGACACTGCTCTTCTTGGACTATTTATTAGTGGAGTACCCCAGGGTTCGGTGTTGGGCCCATTGTTGTTTTGTATATTTATCAATGATATTGATGAAGGTATATCAGGCTTAATGTCCAAGTTTTCAGATGATACGAAGGTTGGCAGGGTTGTTAATGACAGTATGCTACACAACTGGATCTGGGTGTGTTTATTATTGACAAGTGAAGTTTAACATTGGCAAATGTAAAGTACTGCATATGGGTAGCAGTAACCGTAGAGTAATGTACCAACTGTATGGTACTACCTTCAGGGAAGTGGAGAATGAAAAAGACCTGTGGGTAATTGTGCAGTCAGATATGAAGTTTTGTGAGCAGTGCAGGGAAGTGAAGAATGGAAAAGACCTGTGGGTAATTGTGCAGTCAGATATGAAGTTTTGTGAGCAGTGCAGACAGGCTGCAAGAGTAGCTCATGGGGGTTTTGTCAATGATATGCAGGAATTTTGCTAGCAGTGATAAAGAGGTGATTATTCCCTTGTATAAGGCAATGGTCAGGCCACACCTTGAGTATTGCATACAGATCTGTAGGACTCATATTAGGAAGGATGTTGAGTTGCTGGAACGAGTACAGAGGAGAGCAATGAGATTGGTGAGTGGAACAATGGGTTTCTCATACCAAGAAAGGCTTAAGTTCTGCAAATTACAGTGTCTGTGGACTAGTCACCTGTGAGGTGATCTGATTGAGGTGTATAATGCTTTGAATGGCATGTGCAAGGTGAATGCTAACGGGATTCTTCCTCTTACTCAGATTCCACACCTGAGGGACATAAATTCAAGTTGAGGAAAGACAGTTGTAGAATTGTTATGTGGAAATTTGCCTTTAGCCAGCAGGTGGTTGTTTGCTGGAACAAGCTTCCAATTGTTGTGGAAGTTGACAGCTTAAATAAATTCAAGACAGAACTAGACAAATGTTTGGAGCGAATGGGTGGTTGAAATAGGAAGGTTTTTTGTTTTTTTTTTTTTTTTTGTTGATGCTGTATATAAGTTTGCTTTCTTTAGCATTAGCAAAGGCACAAGATACAAGAAAGCAAGCTTATATAGCATGAACAACAACAAAAAAAAAAAAAAAAAAAAAAAAACCACCCTTATTTCACCCATCCACTCGCTCCAAATGTTTTTCAAGTTCTTCCTTGAATCTATTTAAGCTATCAACTTCTACGACAGATGGAAGTTTGTTCCAGCAATCAACCACTCGCTGGCTAAAGGCAATCATTCGCACATCTATCCTACAACTGTCTTTCCTCAATTTGAATTTATGCCCTCTCATGTGATTATTCTGAGCAAGAGGAAGAATCCCATCAGTATTGAGCATGCTCAAACCATTCAAGTCTTTATATACCTCAATCAGATCCCCTCGCAAGTGCCTAGTCTCCAGACACTGTAATTTGCAAAAATTAAGCCTTTCTTCATAAGAGCAACCCTTTGTTTCATTCACTAATCTTGTTGCACTTCTCTGTACTCGTTCCAACAGCTCTACATCCTTCTTAGAATGAGGCCTCCAGATCTGTATACAGTACTCAAGGTGTGGCGTGACCATTGCATTATAAAAGGGGATAATCACCTCCTTATCCCTGCTAGAAAAATTCCTGTATATCATTGACAAGACACCATGGGGTATTCTTGCAGACCGTCTGCACTGTCAGAAAACTTCATATCTGCCTGCACAATTACCTTCAGGTCCTTTTCATTCTCTACCACAGTGTGGTACCACAGAGTTGATACGTTACTCTGGGGTTACTGCTTCCCATATGTAGTACTTTGCATTTGTCAATGTTAAACTTCATTTGACACCTCTCAGCCCATCCAATTGATGTTGGATGGGCTGAGAGGCCTAAAAACTTTGCCTGTTAACATGTACTCTCGCACCCACATTTCTTAGATCATATGCCTCTAATTAATGCTAATAATTGTGCTTTGAGATTTGGTACCACTTAGAGATACAAGATGAAGAATTTTGTTTTGGTGAATACTGAGTGTAAGGAGAAATGGGGAGGGTGCATCTAATTTAAAATTACCTGAAGGTAATGAGAATTTTCCCGCGAGTCTGATCAAAGTAATGCAGACATTGAGTTGATGTTAACTTGCATTAAAGGGAAGATATGTTATAGGCCAAACAACTGTAAGGAGTATAACAAAATCTCTTTTAAGTTGAATGAGCCAGAACAACTATCTCATTATAGAGGATTTCAACTTACTCCTTATAGACTGGAATATGCGGTAACAGGTATTGCACAAACTGAATGACTGCTACTTATCCCAGCATGTTGGAGAGTGTATAAGGGGAGGGGCCCTAATGTTTTAGATCTAGTTCTCACTAAGGAGCCTAACTATATCAAAAACCTGATAGGGAGAACCAATAGCAGGCAGTGATCACAATACCATAAAATGGATTGCATCTAAAGAAACTTGTACAGTAAAAGGCAAAGGTGAGAGATTCAATTTCAAGAAATATTTCATTTTGTTATGAGATTATAATGGAATGACATATTTTTTGGGCTTAATGTGACTACTGTATTATGTCGCATACAAATGTGCTATGGGAAATGTTCAGGGGATTTATCCTTGAAGCCACAATTGTATTCATACTAGTAGTAGTAGTAGTAGTGGCATGTGATGCAAGAAAGCAAATGTATGAGCTTATGCAGCATCAGCCAAAAAAAAAATCACACCATTCCCTCCAAATGCCTGTCTAGTTCCTCCTTAAATTTATTCAAGCTATCAACTTCCACAACGACAGATGGAAGTTTGTTCCAGCAATTAACCACCCGCTGGCTAAAGGCAAATTTCCGCACATCTATTCTACATCTGTCTTTTCTTAATTTGAATTTATGCCCCCTTAGGTTCGTAATCTGAACAAGTGGAAGGATCCCATCAGAATTCAGCGTGCTCAATCCATTCAAGGCCTTATATACCTCAATCAGATCACCGCGCAGGTGCCTAGTCTCCAGCCACTGCAATTTGCAGAACTTAAGCCTCTCTTGGTAAGAGGATCCCTTCATTCTCCTCACCAATCTTGTTACCCTTCTCTGTACCCGCTCAAGTAAATCTACATCCTTCCTAAAATGAGGTCTCCAGACCTGTATGCAGTACTCAAGGCGTGGCCTGACCATTGCCTTATAATGTTGAAGTTCCACAAATGTAAGATGCCAAAGTCGATGACAGTGTATGATGGTGAGGCAATGAGTTTGATTGAGCTAATAAAAAAAGGAAGCATAGGACAATTGCATAAATTATATAATTCCAATTTGTAGGAGAATAGGTAACGAAGCCACTGATGGGGTGAGATGGGCAAAAGCTGATTATAAAAAAGCAATAGCAAAGAGAGCTAATAATGAGGATAAAGAGTTCTCACATGTACATAAAGAAAAAAGAGAGTAAATCCAATAGGTCATTTAACTGGTTGCAGTGGAAAGTTCATAGAAGGCCCAGCAGAAATAGCAAATGAGTTGAGCGAATACTTCTCATTGATATTTACATTGAAAACTAGCTTGAAACTTTGGGGAATGTTAAGGTATCAGGCATTTGAAAATCAGTGACATTATGATCTCAGACAATCGCTTCCTAGGAAAACTACTGAGATTAAAGGTGGGCAAGGCTCCAGGAGAAGATGGCATATATTCAGTTGTAATTAAAAAGGCCGCATATGAGAATATCAAACCACTGGCAATGTTAATGAGAGAGTCACTGAATTCCAGGTAGGCAGTTTTTGCTCCCAGTAGATATATATAGTATAGATATACTCTGTTTCTGTGCCACCAGAACCAGAGTTTGGATTGTATTCCTTGTCACGCTAACAATTGAGGCTCCAATCAAGACTACCTCCCGTGGAACCAAGGCATCCTGCATTGGTTGCTCCATTTCTGGGGCTGGATTTGGGAGCATATCGCTTGACACAGCATCAGCTACATAAGTCTCTGATGAATTTACTCTGGGGGCATCAACTTGCTTTCTTAGCAAATCAGTCAAGTATGGCAATATGTTGATTTTTGAATTTATTTCTTCCCAGCATACATTTGATATTTAGTACGAGCAAAAAGGCTGTAATTCACAGGAGAATTGCTGATTGGAATTCTGCCATAAGTTACGTTATCATTTGGCTCGATATGGCAATTTTCTAGATGAATCCATAATTTTTTTTCTGAATAAAATTTAAAATTACAAAATACCTTACAATGAATTCAGAAATTATTTATTCATTACACTTTAGAACACAATTGACTATTGCAGTTTGCTAAACAACAATTTACTAGTCTCATGTTATAAAGGCCCCATCAAAATTTTGATAACAAAGGCTACTGAATATGAATATGTAGTTCAAAATACAAAAATAAGCTAATTAATGTGACTTGGCAATTCAAGTTGTTTATTAATTACAATTTAGGGATTAATTAGCATCTACAATTTAGATGCTAATTAAGTAAAAAAAAAAAAAAAAACTGAAAATTACTTCAAAAACTAACCTGTTATGAAGAGGTTTCAACATTCACTACCACACAATATAGCCACATTCCCAGCAACCCAGAACATTTCAGAACAGTTTCTTCATTTAATAGACATTTTATTTGAATTTTATGTGGAACAACTTTGGAAAATGTAAATTTACATATTTAATTCCAGATCTCTCTCTCTCTCTCTCTCTCTCTCTCTCTCTCTCTCTCTCACACACACACACACACACACACACACACACACACACACACACACACACACACACACACACACACACACACACACACACACACACACACACACAATAAATTTATGTAGTAGGGTGTAATTGTAAGGTGTGTTAGCACACACCTTCAGTTACACTGTTCACACAGTTGTGTAACTAGTGTCACACCTCACATGCACCTTACACTAGTTTTGTAACGTGCATATGATAATATATAGACATGGATTTAGTAATGTGGTGCTTATTCTAATGTTATAAAATCAGACTTGGGTAGTAATGAGTTTCAAAGTTAAAAGCTAGATGTTATTAATTTTGATAACTTTTCATTTAACTCATTACTCTTTTTTACCCAATAAATAAATAAAATTAATTAGTTGAAATTTTTTTTATAAAAGTAATGGGTTTAAGTTAATTGAGTTAAGTTAATTCAGAAATAACAAATTACATATTTCAAGTTCTTTTCCTTAAAAAAAACTTGGTTAAACAAAAATTGTTATCAGAGGGTTATCTTGAATTTTCTGGAAAGTGAATATTTTTAGTGGAGCATGATTTATATAATCTGCACACTAAGATAACATGGATCCCATAATCCCCTTATTAATATGCTGCAACTGTTGGAGGGATTTTATATTACAACTTCTCCCAAACTGCTGTCTCCTATTTGTAACAAAGACTCTACTGTTTTAGACATAAAATAAGAGAAAAATCTTTCTGATTTTTGAATCTGTGCTCAAAACAATATAAATTTGTATTCTCTGCAAAGGTTAATTATTTTGTTGAGAGGAGAATAACATGTATGTTTATAATGAATTAAATGAATGTGAATAACACTAATTAATCCATACGAATTGCAAGTAAATTTGATTTTTCTACTCTGAAAAGTTTAGAAACAGTCACCATATCTGGTTGGCCTGATGATGGATTCAGTATGGAATTCAGAAACTTTACCAATTAAGTAGTTTGTGTAGGAGTTTAATGCACTTAATGCAATACTTTTTTACATAATAAAATTCACTTGATAACTACAATTCAAGTGGTTTAATTAGTATTTTGTTTTGTCTTTATTTCAGATTGTAGTTTGAAATATGAAATAAAAAGTTGTAGACAACATTTCAGAATAGCATACCACAATAATTTATTCCTGTATTAAAAGTTAACCTTGAAACACTGGAAATCTAATGTGAAAGATATATACGTGAATAACATTAATTGAAATATTTATAATTCTAAGAAAAAAAAAACTTCAACCAGCTTTACCAGTTTCAGTGCAAGTTACATTGATGCTTTATTATCATTAACTTGGAACACTACACATTTAGAAAATTTTGTATATATACACAGTAGACGGAATTTACCATTAAGGGTATTTTAAATACTAATATTGTGGTAATTTTGTGAATGAAATGTTTCTGCACAACTCCCAGAATTTGTTCACATGGAATGTTGAGTGGGGAAATTACTATACTGTCATGGAAGGCAATATTTTAGTATTAAGGCTATTCTACAATTGTTGGTTTTGAGATTGGTATTAACAATGCTGTTAGGTCTGTTAGTCATGAGACTAGTTACTGGACGCCTCTTTTGTAGAACAGGTTTGATTCTGAGAATTGTAAATTGCACTGTTTTTATTAGCTAATATGCCAAGATGCATATTTAAACTGCATGGATCAGCTCCTGCTGGTATGCCTCTTTCTTAGAATCAGGAGAAAACTGGAAGGAGCAGCCCAGCCTTCCTCTCTGGAACATTTGCAAGGGAATACAAAATGGACATATTAGTATTAGTAGTGGCAAATGCTGCAAGAAACAAAAAAAAAAAAATCTTTCCACATCATCTGTTCATTTCCTACACTAACTTGTCTAGTTCTTCCTTGAATTTATTCAAACTATCCACTTTTAAAACAACAGATGGAAATTTCTTCCAACTGTCAATCATCCATTGGCTGAAGGGAAACGTCCACACATTTCTCTGCAGCCAATACTTCCTCACTTTGAACTTATGCACCCTCATGTGTAGTGTGAGCAAGAAAAAGAACCAATTAGCATTGAGCTTGCTCAATCCATTCAAAGCCTTAAACACCTCAATCAGATTATTTTAGCATTAGCATTAGCAAAGGCACATGATGCAAGAAAGCAAGCTTATATAGCATCAGCCAAAAAAAACCCCTTATTTCACCCATCCACTCACTCCAAATGTTTGTCAAGTTCTGCCTTGAATTTTTTTAAGCTATCAACTTCTACAACAACAGATGGAAGTTTGTTCCAGCATTCAACCACCCGCTGGCTAAAGGCAAACTTCCGCACATCTAACCTACAACCTTCTTTCCTCAATTTGAATTTATGCCCTCTCAGGCAATTATTCTGAGCAAGAGGAAGAATCCCATCAGCATTGAGCATACTCAAACCATTCAAGGCTTTATACACCTCAATCAGATTACCTCGCAGGTGCCTAGTCTACAGACACTGTAATTTGCAAAACTTAAGCCTTTCTCCATAAGAGCAACCCTTTGTTCCATTCACTAATCTTGTTGCCCTTCTCTGTACTCATTCCAACAGCTCTACATCCTTCTTAAAATGAGGCCTCCAGACCCGTATACAGTACTCAAGGTGTGGCCTGACCATTGCCTTATACAAGGGGATAATCACCTCCTTATCTCTGCTAGAAAAATTTCTGTATTTCATTGACAAGACACTATGAGCTACTCTTGCAGATCGTCTGCACTGCTCAGAAAACTTCATATCTGCCTGCACAATTACCCCCAGGTCCTTTTCATTCTCTACCACTGTCAGTGTAGTATACCAGAGAGTTGACACATTACTCTGGGGTTACTACTTCCCATATGTAGTACTTTACATTTGTCATTGTTAAGCTTCATTTGCCACCTCTCTGCCCATCTGCTCAACTTTTCTAGATCCTATTGCAGCAGCGTACTGTCATTAGTGTCATTAACAACCCTGTCAATCTTTGTATCGTCTGCAAATGTGGACATTAACCCTGATATACCATCATCAATATCATTTATAAATACAGAAAACAACAATGGACTCAACACTGAAACCTGAGGGACTCCACTAATAACATTAGTCCACGAAGAGCAGTGTCCACTGATTACCACTCTCTGTCTTCTCCCATTCAACCATCCATTTATCCATAGCAGCAATTTGCCTCCAATGCCACACTGCTCCAATTTGTGCAGCAGTCTTCCGTGTGCAACAGTATCAAAGGCCTTTCTAAGATCCAAATATATGATATCAAAATTATTCTTTGCATCCAGTTCCTTTGTGACTACATGATAGTATCCAATCAAATTGGTCAGACAAGACTTCCCCTTAACAAACCCATGCTGTGTCTGAGCGATAACTGAAGTCTTGTCTAGATGATCTTGCAATGCTTCTTTAACCAGTGCTTCCATTAATTTCCCTGGAACAGAAGTGAAACTAACAGGTCTGTAATTACCTGTGTCTCCCTTTGATCCTCCTTTGTGGATTGGGGTCACATTTGCACATCTCCCGTCCATGGGTACCTCCCCTGAGTCCAAAGAAGCTCTCATAATTATGGCTAAGGGTTTGCTTACTTCCTTTGCTGCCTCCTTTAATGTAACTGGATAGATTCCATCTGCCCCTGGTGCCTTTGTTATGTTTATCTTCAAAATATTTCCTCCACTTTACTCTCAGTTATTACAAGATTATCTAGCCTACTGGCAGAGTTTAAGAGTTTAATACACCTCTGGCATTCTCCTCCCTGAATAACTCCTCATGTGTGAATGTAGATGCAAAATATTCATTTAGTTTGTTAGCTACCTGAGCAGGATCATCAACAGTTATGGTAATTTGCCATAACTGTTGATGATCATCGTAATTTGCCTTCTCCTGCCTCTAACCTCCTTTGTGACTTGGTTACGGACCAGCTTATATCTATCATAGGCTTCTGTGTCACCTGTTATTTTATATGTATCCCATGCATTTTTCTTCTCTGTCACATGTCTAATTAGTTCATTTAGGCCTAAATCTTGAACAATATTTCTTAGTTGGTATGAAAAGCCTAGTAACTTCCAAGATTAATTCTTTGAACGCTTCCCATTTTGAATTTGCTGTTGGTAACATCATCAGTTGGTCCCACCGTATAGAATTTAAATACTGTCTCAGACCATTGTAGTCACCTTTACAAAAGCAAAAACCTTTTCCTTTACCCCTAATGGTAGTTACCTCTTTGAGTAAATCCCACTTCAGAACACTGTGATCACTGCCACCTAGTGGTTCATTTATCTGCAGATTCTTAATGCATGAATAATCACTGCTGATAATCAGATCAAGAGTATTACTCCCTCTAGTTGCCTCCCGAACATGCTGCTGTAGAAAACAATCATCCAATAAATCCACAAAAGCCTTGGTAGTGTGTGAGTGACCAACCCACAAATTCCAGTCAATCTCTGGGAAATTAAAATCCCCCATTATAAGACACTCTGATTTACTGGCGCACTCAATTTCTCTGCACAATTGCTCATTATACTCATCAGATTCATTAGGCGTATAATACATACCTACTCTCATTTTCCCTTTCCCAGTGGTTATGTCGTGCCATACAGACTCACCATTGCATTGTCCACCAACATCAATTGGATGCACTTCCCTAGATTTTATGTGTTTCTTAACTAACAGCGTAACCCCTCCTCCCTTCCTGTCCTGTCTATCCTTTCTGTACACATTGTTCTCCCCAAATTCCAATTCTGCATTGCTTATGTCTGTGTGAAACCACGTCTGATATCCCAACAATATCTGCATTTGATGTCTTGACTAGCACTTCAAGCTCATCGAATTTTGCAAATGCCTAGTCTCCAGATGCTGCAGTTTGCAGAACTGAAGGCTTTCATGGTATGATCAAGTACCCTGAGTGTTGTACTACAAGGGTGTATATTAATCTGGGATTACTTCTACCCATTTGCATTTTGCAATGCTAAACTTCAGTTGCCAGTTCTCAGCCCATTTGCCTTATTTTTCTAGATCTTGTTGTTGTAGTATACCTTGCTTACTGTCAATAACCACTGCTAATCTTTGTATCATCTGTAGGCTTAGACATTAAACCTGATATACCTTCATCAGTATCATTAATAAATACATAAAAGAACAATGGGTCTAGCAGTGAACCCTAGGGGACTCCACTGATGACATTAGTTCAAAAAGTTCAGTGCCCACGTGATAATCACCCTCTATCCTCTCTCCCACTTAACCATCATTTTATCCATAGCAGTACTTGCTACACTGTTCCAATTTGTATAGCATCTTTTATGGGGGAATGGTATCAAAAGATTTCCTGAAATCCAAGTATTTTTTCCATCCAGTTCCTTTGTTATTGCATCTTGGTATCCAATCAGATTGGTCAGACAAGATTGCCCATTAAGAAATCCATGCTGTGACCATATATAACTGTGTGACTATATATAACTGTATAGCTGCATTCCTGTCTAGTTGGCCTTGCAATATTTTTTTAACCAGTGACTATTATTTTTTTCCTGGAAGAGAAGTTAAGGTAACAGTTCTGTAATTACTCATGTTGCTCTTAGATCCCACCCTTTATGAATTGGGGATACATTTGCACATCTCTGGTCCACAGGGACCACCCCTGAATCCAATGATACACTCATAATTATGGCTAACAGTTTGCTTACCCCCTTGCTAACTCCCTTAATATAATTGGATTGATCCCATCCACATGAAATAACTGTTTTTATGTTTAGCTTCAACAATTTCTCTTCCACTTTTCCTCTCAGTTATTATAACATCATTTTGCTTCCTGTTAGAGTTGGATAAGCTTCTGTCCCCTTTCCCCTTTCCTAAAGAATTCTTCATGTGTCAATGTAGATGCAAAATACCTATTCAGTTTGTCAGCAACCTGAGTTGGATCATCAACAGTTAAACCATCAATATCAAAGGGACTAATGTGAGTCATCTCCTTCCTTCTAGTGTTTACCTAAGTAAAGAAGCCTTTGCTGTTTCTATTTGCATCCTTTGCCAAAGACTTCCCATAATGTTCCTTAGCTTGCCTAACCTCCTTTGCAACTTGATTGCAGACTAGTTTATGTCTACCAGGGTTTATATCTATCTAGGCTTCTGTATTACCTGATAATTTATATGCATCCTATGCATTTTTCTTGTCTGCCATGAATTTCGTTAGTTCATCTTACATCCATACAGGTTTAAGCTTTGAACAGAATTTTTTATTTGGTATGAAAAGCCTAGTAGCTTCTACAATTACTTCCCTGAATGCTTCCCATTTAGAATTTGCTGATGGTTACATCATAAGTTCACCCCACTGCATTGAATTTAAAAACTGTCAGAGACCACTTTTACAAAACCACTTTTATGTCACCTTTACAAAAGCAAAAGCTCTTCCCCTTACCCTGAAGAGTAGTTATGTCTTTAAGTAAATCCCGCATCTATACACCATTGATCACTGCCAACCAGTTGATCTTTTACCTCCAGATTCTTAATGCATGAAGAATTACTGCTGATAATCAGATCAAGAATGTTGCTTCATCTTATTGTCTCTCTAATATGCTGCTGTAGAAAAACAGCAGCCTAATAAATCCACAAAAGTCTTGCTAGTGAGTAACCAACCCACAAGCTCTGGTAAATATCTGGAAAGTTACAATACCCTGTTATAAGACATTGTGATATATTGGTTTACTTTATTTCTCTGTATAGCTGTTTGCTATATTCATCACAGTCATTAGGCCTCTAACACACTCCTACTTTCATTTTTGTTATCCCAGTGCTTATGTCACACCAGCGGTTCCCAACTGGTGGTTTGCAAACCCCCAGGGGTTCGCAAAAGTGTTCCAGGGGGTTCACACTAAAAATTCTGTAATGGTGTCTGCTTAGATTACATAGGTGTATTATTGTAAACTACAGAGTATAACTAATAATGAACAATAAGGTAAAATAAAATTAAATAAAATGTAAAGAATTGCCAAATAAAGAAACCACATCTCCCGCAATTCCTTATAATTAGTTTACTATCTTATAGTATATCATGGTAAATAAATGTTTTCCATAACTAATTTTTTTTTCTTCTTTTTTTTCCCCCATTCTCAAGGACCATTGTTATGTATAGGTACTTTTTTTTTAAAGAACATATAGTACATATAGACAGCCTTCAATCTTTGTGGCAAGCATTTTTATAAATGTCAAGTGATATGTTCCTCCACTCGGCCTTTAACGCAGCCACCAGTTTGGCCTTGTTCTTTGGGCGATCTCGACGTGCACGTACTCGACAATCCAGTACATCCCCAAGATGCTCGATAGTATTCAGATCAGTACTCTGGGCTGGCCAAGCCAACTTTTGGGCCTTCCCCAAAGTATTTCCCTAATGTTGGAAGCATATAATTGTCCAGGATGTCCTCGTATTGCCCAGCATTCATGGTTTTGTTGATAACGACCAATGGGCCCAAGCCAAGCCGTGAAAGGAGCCCCATACCATGTCACTACCTCCACTAAACTTCATTGTTGGGAGGATATAATCATGAAGAAACTGTTCCCCTGGCATTCGCCACACCCGGGAATGGCCATCAGACTGGCAGAGTGCGAACCTTGATTCGTCTGTCCATAGAACTGTTTTCCCCTGCTCTACAGTCCAGGATTCACACTCCTTACATCATGTTAATTGGCATCTAGCATTTGTTGAGGTGATCAATTCTGTTGAACTGTTGAGGTAATTCTATTGAACATGTCATCTTGCATGCCCACTTTTACAATTGTCTGTTCGAAGCCCAGTGTGCATATTTATAGCAGGTTCTGTGATGTGTTGCATGCATAGGATCTGTTTCCACATCCATGGAGGGGCGTCCGGATATTAATGGTAGGGCAGTGTAAGCTAGAATATCACCAGTGGATGGAAGGGATTTTTCACCCTTTTTAGGAACTGGCTGGATATGAGCAAATTTCCAAGAAGAAAGAAAAACACCTTTGAAATAAGAAAGTGAAAAAAGACGATACAAAACAGGAGTAGGTTTGGGGGCACAGGTTTTGAGAACAAGTAGAAAAATACCATCAGGACCTGGTGCTTTCTTTGCATCAAGACTGTTAAATTCTTCTGAAATCCTTTTGATGGAAGACCACAGGAGGCATTGAATGCTTGTTTGTTTGTTTGTTATTTGGTTTTTAGGAGCATTAACAACTAAGGCCATATTGCTCCCGGGATATGCGGTGGTTATTCCCTGCCCTTTCCGCATCCTCCATATTTGTTGGTCATGGGCTCGAACCACAGTCTAATCAAGAAGCGTGTGCTATGCACTGCTGCTCCTGCTCACCTGGCTACGGAGGCGCCCACATTGAATGCAGTGTACTGGGAATGGTAGAAGGTGGTTTGCCAAGATCATCAAATCTTGGCAAACCACCAAGAAAAAAATAGAATGCTAGCAGGTCAGCTTTATCTTTGGCTGATATGGCAACAGGCATCTCATTTTGACAGAGGCGGGAACAGAGATGTGCAAAATTTGCAGCCAATATCTTTGGCAAAAGACCAGAATGCTCTGCTACCATTTGGAGAAGAGCAAGTTTTCTACTCTTAGCCTGTTTGAAATCTAGTTTGGACTGATTAATAACTGCCTTACAAAGTATAAATAATACTTAATAATAATTTTTATTATTACGCAATGTCGCTTATAAAAACGTAGTACTGGAAATATTTTATAATAAAATTCAGAAAAATTATACGATTTCAGAGAATATAGACTTAGTATTTTCATTAAAAATATTACATTGAAAGTTGTTTGGATAAAAAAATATTACGTTGAAAGGGGTTTGTGAGTTAAAAAAGGTTGGGAACCGCAGTGTCACACCAAACCAGCTGAACATTGTACGGTTCACCCATTTTAACTGGATCCACTGCCTTCAATTTAATATGCTTCGTAACTAAGAGCATAACCCCTCCCCCCTCCTCCCCTCTCCTGTGCTGTCTGTCCTTTCTGCGCATATTGTACTCCCCATATTCATATTCTGCATCCATTATGTCCATGACACCGCATCTCTGATATCCTACAATAAAAATAGAGAAAGGCTTGTAGAAATCAGAATTTTTCTTCTGTGAAGTGAAAGCTGTCACTGATTTCAATGTGTTTTACTGAATGCAGTTGCATTTTGTTGATAGTTTAATCACTACAAAATTTATAAAGTAATACCATTAGCACCATGCAAATCTAGGTGGCACATTTCTAATTGTAAGTGTAAAGGTTATGCAGTGGGAGAGGAATGTTCAAAAAGAATTAATAACTTATTTTCAGAATTTTATCAAGAATCATCATCTGCCACTCGTTCGGAGAGGTCTGGGTTTAATTATGTTGACAGCTGTATGAATTTCTAAAGTCCTCTTCAATTAAAGTTGTATTTAGCCCATCTCAGGCAGTGTGAAGTGGGTTTTTCTCCATGAGTTATTTATTTTTAAACTTGCACAATATGCAAATTGGCCCTTGAACACTCTGCTGTGGAAAACTACTCAAGGGGATATCAGTGATAATCTTGGGTGCTGATAAAATAATAACTTGAACGTGACCATTACGTACAGATATTTTAAATGTTTTAAAAATCATTACTCCTAGGTTTTTAAAAATGTAGGAAATTGGGTTGAATTGGATCCAGATTTTGCTGTGAACAGATATAAATTTAGATTACATGCCACATCATCTTAGATTAAATGGGGGATTTTAATTTCCCAGATATTGACTGGAATTTGGGGGCTGGTCACTCACACAGTAGCAAGGCTTTTGTGGATTTATTGGATGATTGTTTTCTACATCAGCATGTTCGGGAGGCAACTAGAGGGAGTAATACTCTTGATTTGATTATCAGTAGTGATTCTTCATGCATTAAGAATCTGCAGATAAATGAACCACTTGGTGGCAGTGATCACAGTGTGCTGAAGTGGGAGTTACTCAAAGAGGTAACTACCATTAGGGGTAAAGGGAAGGGGTATTGCTTTCGTAAAGGCGACTACAATGGACTGAGACAGTATTTAAATTCTATACAGTGGGATCAACTGATGATATTGCCAACAGCAAATTCAAAATGGGAAGCATTCAAAGAACTTATCGTGGAAGCTACTAGGCTTTACATACCAACTAAGAAATATTGTTCAAGGTTTAGGCCTAAATGGTTGTCAGATGAACTAATGAGGCATATGGCAGAGAAGAAAAATGCATGGGATACATACAAATTAACACGTGACACGGACGCCTATGATAGATACAAGTTGATCTGTAACCAAGTTACAAAGGAGGTTAGGCAGGCGAAGGCAGATTACGAGAGATCCTTGGCAAGGGATGTGAAGAAAAACAGCAAGAGTTCTTTACTTATGTAAACTCTAGAAGGAAGGGGATGAATCAGATTGGTCCACTTGAGATCGATGGGTCAACTGTTGATGACCCTGCTCGGGTAGCTAACAAACTAAATGAATATTTTGCATCGACATTCACACATGAGGAGTTATTCAGCGAGGGGAATGCCAGAGGTGTATTCAACTCTAGCAGTAAGCTAGAGAATCTTGTAATAACTGAGAGCAAAGTGGAGGAGAAATTGTTGAAGATAAACACAAGAAAGGCACCTGGGGTGGATGGGATCTATCCAGTTATATTAAAGGAGGCAGCAAAGGAGGTAAGCAAACCCTTAGCCATAATTATGAGAGCTTCCTTGGACTCAGGGGAGGTACCCATTGACTGGAGATGTGCAAATGGGACCCCAATTCACAAAGGGGGATCAAAGGCTGACACAAGTAATTATAGACCTGTGAGTTTAACTTCTGTTCCCGGAAAATTAATGGAGGCACTGGTGAAAGAAGCACTGCAGGATCATCTAGACAAGACTTCAGTTATAGCTAGGACACAGCATGGTTTTGTTAAGGGCAGGTCTTGCCTGACCAATTTGATTGGATACTATGATGCAGTCACAAAAGAACTGGATGCAGGGAATAACTTTGATATTATATACTTGGATCTTAGAAAGGCTTTTGATACTGTTGTACATGGAAGACTGCTGCACAAATTGGAGCAGTGTGGCATTGGAGGCAAGTTGCTGCTATGGATAAAGGGGTGGTTGAGGGGGAGAAGACAGAGAGTGGTAATCAATGGACACTGCTCATCGTGGACTAATGTTATTAGTGGAGTCCCTCAGGGTTCAGTATTGGGGCCTTTATTGTTTTCTGTATTTATAAATGATATTGATGATGGTATATCAGGCTTAATGTCCAAGTTTGCAGACGATACGAAGGTTGGCAGGGTTGTCAAGGACACTACTGACACTATGCTGCTGCAACAGGATTTGGAAAGGTTGAGCAGATGGGCTTCGAGGTGGCAAATGAAGTTTAACATTGACAAATGTAAAGTACTACATATGGGAAACAGCAACCCCAGAGCAACGTATCAACTCTGTGGTACTACACTGACAGTGGTAGAGAATGAAAGGGACCTGGGGGTGGTGGTGCAGGCAGATATGAAGTTCTCTGAGCAGTGCAGACGAGCTGCAAGAGTTGCTCATGGTGTATTGTCAATGATATATAGGAATTTTTCTAGCAGGGATAAGGAGGTGATTATTCCCTTGTATAAGGCAATGGTCAGGCCACACCTAGAGTACTGTATACAGGCCTGGAGGCCTCATTTCAGGAAGGATGTAGAGCTGCTGGAACGAGTACAGAGAAGGGCAACTAGATTGGTGAATGGGACAAAGGGGTTCTCTTACGAAGAAAGGCTTAAGTTTTGCAAATTACAGTGTCTGGAAACTAGGCACCAGCGGGGTGATCTGATAGAGGTGTACAAAGCCTTGAATGGTTTGAGCATGCTCAATGCTGATGGGATTCTTCCTCTAGCTCAGAAAAATCACCTGAGAGGGCATAAATTCAAATTGAGGAAAGACAGATGTAGGATAGATGTGCGGAAATTTGCCTTTAGCCAGCGGGTGGTTGGTGGGTGGAACAGACTTCCATCCCTTGTCGTGGAAGTTGATAGCCTAAATAAGTTTAAGGCTCAGCTGGACAGGTATTTCGAACGAACAGAGGGGTGAAGTGGAAGTGGTTATTTTTATTTATTTATGTTACTTTTTTTTTTTTTTTTTGGCTGATGCTGCATAAGCTTGCTTTCTTGCATCAAATGCCTCTACTAATGCTAATGCTAATGCTAAATCTAAGATGACATGACATGTGTTGTGTGTTTCTGGGTCAGTTGGGGAGGGGAATGTGGCACTATACCAATGGCAAGTGGAAGGAAGCACCAGGAGCTCTTGGCATGGGGCTGAATAAATCTAAGCATTTTCTGCAGAATAAAAAGGCTGTTTTTTAACTGTGGAATGATAATAACAGACATCTGCATAGATCACAAGTTCTTGTGATCTCTTCTTTGTGCAAAAATTTATACAAAATGCATGGTGCCACATATTAAGGTATGATCAGACAAGTGTCAGATATTTGAGAAGGCACTGAATGAAACTCCTGCTGCCGCCAAAATATCTTTGTTTATTTTATTAGCAACTAGTGAAAACAAACTGTGAATTTCTAATAAAAAAAAAAGTTTTTTTTAAATCCACCTTGCCACCATTGTCTCTGCTTCATGAGCTATTTTTTCCTACATTGTGATGATTGTAGTTTCAAGTAATGACTTTGTTCAAGAACTGTTCTTTTAGTTCTTCAGTATTTATCTTGATAAGTATTGATCAGTCAAGTTTCTGATAGCATAGAGAAAGAGCATGCTATTTAAGTTTAGCCCCATGGAAATGCTCTGTCCTTAAATTATATAATTTTTTTTGTGATTTTATTTTATTTATTTATTATTATTTTTTTTTTGTATCCCATTTTACAAAAAAAAAAAGAAAAAAAAAAAGCATTCTTGAAAAGCACTGGCTGCACAGAGATCTGATTATACAAATATATTAGTATTAGTAGTGGCAAGTGATGCAAAAATGGAAGCTTATACAGCATCAGTTAACCCCCCCACACACACACACACCTTCCCATTTCACCAGTCCATCTCCTCTAACAGTTTGTCTAGTTCTTCTTTAAAATTTTATTCAAGCCATCCACATTCACAATATTAGATGGAAGTTTGTTCCAGCAATCAACCCCCTGCTTGCTAAAGGAAAACTTCCGATGCACATATAATCTGCAACCATCCTTCCTCAATTTGAATTTGTGCCCCCTCATCTACATAGTCTGGTGCCTCCGTAGCCAGATGGGCAGGAGCAGCAGTGCATAGCACACACTTCTTGATTAGACTGGGGTTCGAGCCCGTGACCACCAAATACGGAGGATGTGGAAAGGTCAGGGAATGATCACCGCATATCGCTGGAGCAATATGACCTTAGTTGCTAATGCTCCTAATAAAAAAAATAAAATAAAAAATAACTGCATAGTCTGAGAGAGGGTGAATCCTATCAGCATTGAGTTTGTGCAATCCATTCAAAGCCTTAAACACCTCATTCAAAACACCCTGCAGGTGCCTAGTCTCCAGATGCTCCAATTTGCAGAACTGAAGTGTTGCTTGTTAAGAGCGCAACTTTGTTCCTTGTTCCTCTCACCAATCTCGTTGCTCTTCTCTGTAATCACTCTAGCAGCTTACATCCTTTCTAAAATGAGGCCTCCATCTATTGCCTTATACAATGGAATAATCACCTCCATATCCATGGTAGCAAAATTCCTGTACATCATTGACAAAACCTGATGAGCTGCTCTGGCAGCTTGTCTGCATTGTTCAGAAAACTTCCTATCTGATTGCACAATTACCCCAGGTCTCTTTTATTTTCCACTGCCCTGAGTGTAGTACCACACAGTTGGTATGTTAATCTGGGATTACTGCTACTCATGTGCAGTATCTTGCATTTGTCAATTGCCATTTCTCAACCAAACTGCCTAATTTTTCTAGATCGTGCTTCAGTAGCATATCATCATTACTGTCATTAACCACCCTGCTAACTTCGTATCATCTACAAACTTAGACATTAAGCTTTATATATCATTAACAAATACAGAAAACAATGATGGGCTCAGCAATGAGTCGCTGGGGGGGGCTCCATTAATAACATTAGTCCGTGAAGAGCAGTATCCATTGATTACAATTCTCTTTGTCTTCTTCCATTCAACCAACCCTTTATCCATAGCAGTAACTTTCCCTCACACTTCTGCAAATCATACTGCAGTCTATTATGTGCTATAGTATCAAAAGCTTTCCTGAAATCCAAGTACAGTGAATGATATTAAAATTAATTATTTTTTCATCCAGTTCCTTTGTGATTGCATCATGGTATCCAATCAAACTGGTCGGACAAGATTGTCCCTTGACAAACCATGCTGTGACTGAAGTATAACTGCACTCCTGTCCAGATGGTCCTGTATTACTTCTTTAATCAGTAACTCCATTATTTCCCCCAGAACAGATATGGTCTGTAATTACTCATGTCACTCTTTGATCCTTCTCCTTTGTGAATTGGGGATACATTTGCATATCCTGAATCCACTAGGACTTCCCCTGACTTCAAAGATGCACTCAATGGCTATGGGTATAACTTACTTCCTTTGCTGCCTCCCTTGATATAATTTGATAGATCCCACCACAGGTGCCTTTCTTATATTTAACTTTAGCAATTTCTCTTCCACTTTTCTCTCAGTTATTACAAAATCATTTAGCTTCCTGTTAAAGTTTGATAAATTTCTGGCATTCACCCACTTAAAGGAATCCTCATATGTGAATATAGATGCAAAATACTTATTCAGCTTGTCATCAACCTGAGCAGGATCATCAACAGTTGAACCATCGTTATCAAGTGGACTGATGTGATTCCTCCTGTTCCTTCTAATGTTTACATAAAAAAAGAAGTCTTTGCTGTTTTTATTTGCATCCTTTTTCATAGATTTCTCACAACTTGCTTTAGCTTGCCTAACATCTTTTGTGACTTGATTGCAGACTAGTTTATATCTACCATAGGCTTCTGTATCACCTGATAATTTATGTCATCCCATGCATTTTTTTTCTCTGTCACCAGTCTCATTAGTTCATCTGACATCCATTTAGGTCTAAGTCTTGAACAGTATTTTGTAGTTGGTATGAAAAGCCTAGTAGCTTCCTTTATTATTTCCTTGAATGCATCCCATTTAGAATTGCTGATGGTAACACTATTGGTTGGTTGGACTGTATAGAATTTAAAAACTGTCTGAGACCACCATAGTCACCTTTACGAAAGCAGAAATCCTCTCCTTTACCGTTGATGGTAGTTACATCCAGTGCTGTAGTCGTAAAAAATTAGCAGAAGGTATACAATGTGAATGTTACATATGCAGAGAGTATACTGTGCTTATTAATTGAATTCCAGATATATATATATATATATATATATCCAGAAGGTGTATGCTATTCACCAAAAAAAAAAAAAAAAAAAATCCAGATGGTATATGGCATGTACCCTCCTTTACAGCCCTGGTTACATCTCTAATTAAACCCCACATCACTGTGATCACTGCCTCCTAGTGGTTCTTTTTTCTGCTGATTCTTAATGCATGAATAACCACTCTTGATAATCAGATCAAGGGTATTTATTACTTTCTCTTGTTGCCTCTCTAACATCTGCTGTAGAAAACAGTTATCACAAAATAATATATAAATCTATCAGTAATTTTTTCGAATTGGGTGAAAGTCTGATGGTGCTAGAGCTGGTGAATATGTGGGATGGCCCAAGATTTCAATGCTGCACTCATGCAGTATGGCCATGGCAGTGACAGACTTGTGAGCAGAAACATTATCCTGGTGAACAAGACTCCTTTGCTGAATATTCCTCAGTGTTTGTTTTCATACAACCCTTCACAAGGTCTGCATAATAGAGAGAGAGAGAGGAGGGGGGTCATGTCGTGAAAATCGTCCTCAAACCATTGCCTTCTGTTGCTTTCTCCAAATGAGTATGTTCTCATCAGCATGATAAAGTTGGAAACAGACTTCATCAGACCAGGTGACAGATTTCTATGTTGGTTGTCCAGTGCTGATATGTCCAGGAAGTTGCAGTTTCTTATTTCTCACATTGAGCCTGAGTACCCATGGCAGCTTTCAACTGCCATAACATATATGGGCTAATGTCTGTCACATAGTTTGTGTGGATATTGCTCTTGCTATTCCTACATTGTACTGGCTAGTTATCTGTGCTGCATTGTTACAAAACAAGATGCGCAATGCTCACCACAGGTGTTGACTACATGTAGCCATCCCACATGTGACCTTTGGCTGGTTGTTCAGTAGCTGTTGTACCAGTCACGGTAGACTCATGAAACCACAGGAGTACTTAACCATCTTGACTGTTATCGAGATACTGGCATCTGCACACCTTGCTCCCACAATCATTCTACTTTCAAAGTCAGAAATATCTGAATGCTGACCCATTATTCCTTGCAGACACTCAAAACGTGATTGCCACATGTCTGAACTATAACCTTATATGAACTGTACCTGACTTTTAGCTTTCACCAGCATCAAGACCAATTCATTTCTGCATGGGGGTTGTTGCTAATGCAAAGCCAACTGTGTGCGAGTGTGTAATTATTTATTTTGGAGCTTTATTTTCAGGTATTCATAATCCTCTTTATGCAGGTAGATACTTTGTGGTTCAGGTTTTCATAGCATAGGACCACAGCCTCTCAACCCTGCACAATGCAGGATTTAGGGGTTATTGAAATGCTGTGTCCTTTCATTTTGTTCAGTAAGGCCTTGTGGTTCCTGATGAGATGGGGCCCCAGCAGACAAAAATCTGCTTTATATTTTTTCTGAAATATTTTGGGAATTTGGCTTGTATACAGTTTTTGGTTAAGTTTAATAGCATCAGAAAGAAATTTATTTGTAAATGTTTAAAAACAAGTGTTGTGCGTCCAAATGGCATTTCTTCCAAAACAGTATTTAGTACTTAGTTTTTAGTTAACAAACATCATCAATTAAAAACACTGAAATATATGAAAAAAGATTACTAAGATAACATGGAATAATTTGTACAAAATGCAAAACAAGATAATCATTAAGAAAATATCAATCATTAGCATTAAGAAAATATTGGGGACATAACTAGTGTAATTACATAACGAGAGAGAAGTAATTCATAATGAGGAAGATGATTCAGTTAATAAACATCAAATCAGCTTTATCAGAGACATTTGTTTAAAGTCCATATTCCCTTCATTACAGTTTCTTTATTTTTTATATATTTTAATTTTTTCTTAATGATTTAACATAATAACTCATTAAAATCAATCTTATAGTATTAATTATTCTCATTGCAGCCATGGAAATGATTATTTTAATGTGTTGAACCATTAGAAGTTGCTTGTTTGTTGGTCTCAGAATATTCCAACAGTAATGTTCCAGTAGTGGAGAGGCAATTAATTATGATTTTTTTAAATGTTCTAAAATTAAGCCTTATTGGCCTATTGGTTAGTGATATGTAACTTAAGCTATTAATTACTTCAGTTTGGTTCTTATGAATTGGAAGCTAGATTAAACATTAATCCATCTTAATGCAAATTATTCAGCTGCATTAATTTTTAACATGAGTCCCTGCCAACATGGACCTCTGTTATTAGTGGGTGTATGTGACAATAAAAAATAGCATCGTTAATTTCCTATTCCTAATTTGGGTGAAAATTTGCTTAATTCTCTATATAGTTTGTTAAATTCAGCCAGTAAACATCTTTAGAAAAAGGTTCATCGATAAATTACATGGAGGTCTTTAATAAGTGATACCATTTGGAATTAAGGAGCTATTTCTGAGAATTAATAGAATATTAAATCTTAATATTAGTATATATAAGAATATTAGAATTGGAGGATAAAAAAAAAGTAGAAGATCACTTCAATAAAGGACCAAGTATTCCTCTGTAGGGCACTTTCATCAGTTTTCTAAAAACTTGATTATTGTATAAGAATTCAGTATTATAGACTTAACAAACAATTAAGTCTGTGTCACTACATCCATATCTGTAACAAAGTAATCTTTGAGCAGTAAAGAAAGGATATTCAGATTAACTGCATAGAAAACTGATAAAAGATCAAATAGCATCATTCTGTAATTTTGCATTGAAGGAATTTAGTATGTTGACTCCTAGAAAGTAAATTTGTTAATTAAGAGAGCCTGATAAACTATTTTTGTTTGTTATGTTTATAAAGGAATGATTAATTAGTAATACCTGATAACAGTGCTTTTTACACTTTTAGAACTATTGTTTTTGAACTATTGAATTTTGTTTTTCACCAAAGATAAGCGATTTGATCTGTATTGTTATATTTTGCTAAGAATGTATGCTATAATTTGTAATTACTGGGAGTACTGGCACTTGTTTTCCTTTTTCTGAAATTTGCTTTTCCACTGGAATGGCTGTAATGAAGGCTGACAAAAACATCAGGATTGACTTCTGATTTCACTTTAGGAAATTTAGTATGTTACAGTTCACAGAAAGCAAAATTTGTTATTAACTCTTCAATGATGGTACTGGACCTATGAGGTTCCTCTCAGAAATAACAAGCCTGTGTTAATTGTTTGTTGAAAATAAAAACCCATTTTTCTGTACGTTCTGAAATATAATTTGTATTTTGCCTCTTTTTTTTTTTTATTTATTTATTTTCTTAAAGTTATACCATGAGAAAACCTATCAGGGTTTCTCATGGTATAACTTTGAGAAAATAAAATGTTTGCACCATCATGTTTGTTCTTCTTTGAAGCATTTTTTTATTGCTAGCATGGAATCTGAGAGGTTCCCACTGATGTTAGCAATACAGTGGCTGCCTACCTCACTCGATCTCACCCCAATTGAGCATGTTTAGAACCTACTGGAAAAAGACATTTGATGCTGCCACCATCCACCTGACAGTACTCAGACATTACTGGATAAAGCATTGAATGGTGTTTGTTTATTTCTACTTAGTTATTTATAGAACTCTCCCACATGACATAATCTATGGTCTATGGTCATGATGTATTCAAATGGTCTTAAGCGAGTTATTTTTGAACAATTTGTTTGAAAGATTCGTTATAATTTTTGAATAATAATAATGCATTATCATTCATTCAATATTGCATTTTAGCTGGAAATGCAATTTCAATTTAAGGTAATATTTAAGCTCCTCAAGCCGCTTAATTCAAAAGTCCATATGGGGCAATGGCCAGGGTGTTGTAAGCACTGTCTCAGAATGCAAACTGACAAACAGCAAGTGAAAGTTATTTTGTTTTTTTATGATTAAAAAAAAAAAAAAAAAAAGTGATAGTGGACAAAAGTTTTTAAAATATACTTTCCAGTTAAAAGTTTTTATGAATACATGTATAACCATAATATTAGTATACAATCGAACCCAGATTTACCCACTTTGGTCGCCACAGTTTATGATAATATATCAGGGGTAGAAGTAAATTGAAATAATTTTTTTAACTCAAAATTTATTTGTTAAAAAGATCTTAATTGCAATTTAATAAGAACACTTATAGAATAACATTTGCACTTTCAAATCACCATCATACCACTGGTGTAAAATATTTCTCAATCTTTGTTTAAAATTTCTTCAAACTAGCTTTAGAAATATCAATGTATACAGCTGCAGTGTGTTGCGTTATGTTCTTGTCATCTTATTCTGTTCAAAATACCAATCAATTTTTTTTTAACCTACATTTGATCCTTTTTTAGTAGCAACCTTTTTTGCAGGCATCAGGATCCTCATTTTACTTTCACTTTTGACAATAGGTATATCTTCCAGTGTTAGTTTCACAATTTCCCCTACAGTCATTTCTGTAAAAACCTGATTTTCTTCATAGATTTCAATAAACAGTTAACTGGAAAAGAATTTGTCCGCAGTTTTCTACGATTGCACATTGCATTTTGCAGAATTTGAACAGAGTCGCCTTTGCCTTGAAGCTGATATGCACTTGCAACTGCACAGTAGGTGCCTAACAATTGCTGATAGCTTCTAGGGAAGTTTAGTTCTGAACAAATTTTATCATAACACCCAACCTTCCCTCACTTACTTTCATGAACTCAGATATTCTTCTTAAATATTGACAAAAAATAAATCTTGTAAAGAAATTTAGCTGTGCAATATAGTATAGTACAGCTAAACTTTGACTTAATTTACTTAGATTTTGGTAAAGCTTTTTTCACTTCCATTTTACAAGACAATTGTTGAATAAATCGGAGAAAAGTGGCATTAAGGGTAAGTTGCCAGAGACAGAGTAGTTATAATGGCCACTGCTCTAAATAGACTAAAAAAATAGTAGGAGACAGAGTAGTAATAAATGGCTGCTGCTCTACATGGACTAATTTTATTAGTGGGGTTCCACAAGGTTTGTTCTTGACACTCTTACTGTTTCTAATAATCATTAGTGATACTGATGTAGGTAGTGATGGGCATAATTGAATAATCATTCATAACTGAATGATCAATAACCGATTATTTCAGTAATACTTTATTATGAAATGTACAATAATTTAAGAAATTGATTATGGCATTTTCATTATTGATTATATCCAAATTCAGTTGATTATTAAATTGAAATAGAAGAAAGAAATAGAAAGAAACAACAATGGAGTGATTTGATAATCTGATATTACCAAAATCAAAGTTTGTTCCCATTCTTTCCCCCCCCCCCAATTGAGTTGGCTTTACATTAGCAATAGCACCTTGTGTAGAAATGTACTGGTCTGTGCTGGTGAAGGATCAAAGTTGACAATAGCTGATATAAAATTTTATTGTTCTCAAACGTGCTGATCACTTTGAGAATGATGGGAATAATGGGTCAGCATTGAGATCTTTCTAACTTTAAACATAAAATGATTTTGGGGGCAAAATGTGTATATATATTGTAACCTGATTTGCATATAATTGATTATGAAAATGACATAATTGATTATGCCCATTATTAGATAGATATAGGTATTTAAAGTTTAACGTGCTAGTGTTGTGATGATACAGAGGTAAGCAGAGTAGTTAATAACAATTTTCAGAGTATGCTGCTTCAACAAAACAGATAAACTATTTGAATGGACTGAAAAACAATGGCATCCTTAGTATTTCTTGGAAACATACATAAGGGAACATGGATTTAAATTGAAAAAGGATGGTTGTAGGCTTAAATATGTGAAAACTTGCTTTTGATTAGACAGTGATTAATTGCAGGAACAAACTTCCATCTAATGTCGTGGAAGTGTATTTTCAATAAATTCAAGGGAGGATTAGATAAATTATTATATAGGAATGTACAGGCAAGGTTTTTATTTTATTATTGTCTGATGCTATGTAAGTTTCCTTGAATCATTTGCCAATTCTAATACTAACTTGGTAGCTGAGGTTTAATACAGAAAAATGCAAATCCAGCTCCTATAGGTGATACCAGGGCTTACAATACCGGGATCCCAGTAATTTTTTTCAGGTATTGATACCAAAAAATACTGGTTTTTTGGTACTAATTTAAAAAAATAATTGTTTGCAATTTAATTACATAAAGATTATAAAATCACCTTTATGTGATTATGATGTCGTTATCTCTACTAGCAAATGTTCAATAAATCATCGATAGGACACTATGCAACATTGCAACCCATCTACAATTCTCGGACAACTTCAGGTCTGACCGTATCGCAACTCCCAAGTCCTGTTCCTCCACTACTGGCTTTAGTTCAACTCCACCAAGTCTATAAGTTATTTTGGGGTTGCTGTTCCCCAGGTGTAAGATCTTGCATTTTGTTGAATTAAAGCATAGCTGCCACTTCTCTGACCATCCCAGATTTCTATCTAGGTCACTCTGAAGAAGCTTTGCTTGGTGGCGACATTAACTACTCTACTGATCTTTACATCATCTGCAAGTTTAGACCTCACACCCTCCATTCCTTCATAGATGTCATTTAAAATAATCAAAAACAACAGTGGTCCCAATGATCCTTGGGGAACCCCACTACTTACATTAACCCAATCTGAGAAATAACCATTTATCACAACCCTCTGCCTGGTGCCCTCAGGCAATCGTGCTATCCATCTAAGGATTTTCCCTATGATTCCAGCCTGCTCCAACTTATAAAGTAACTACTCATGTGGGACGGAGTCAAATGCTTTGCTGAAATCCAAATAAGCAATGTCGAAATTATTCCTTAAATCCAGCTCCCAGTGACCTGTCAAAATGGCTACCCAGATTTCTTAAACATGATTTTACCTTTACAAAACCATGCTGTGTATCCTACAGAATTCCATTTCCATCTAAATGATCCTGAATTCCACCCTTGATTATTGCCTCCATGATTTTCCCTACTACTGAAGTTAGACTGGCCAGTTGGTAATTTCCTGTTACACTCCTAAAACCACCTTTATGTTCCAATTTACACCAATCCAACGGAATTTCTCCTGTCAGTGATGCTCTCATAACTAGCCTTAATGGTTCAATGCACTCACTTGCCGCTTCCTTTAAAATTATAGGGTATATGCCACCAACCACAGGAGCCTTACTCCCCTGTAGGTGCGAAAGTTCTCATTAAATAATCATTTGAAATTTAAACATCATTAATTACATTTTTTTCAAACTTCACTTCCATAATATCTCATGTAAATATCGATGCAAAGTAACTGTTGAGTTCATCTGCAGCTTCAGCTATGATATCTAATACTATCCCACGTCCATTACATAAGGGTCCAATCTGATTTGTTCTTCTGTTCTTTGCATTTATATATGTGAAGAATTCCTTAACTGCACTCTTTGCTCTCTTCTTTATTTCTTATCCCCACTCTTTGATCTCTTGCCAGACTCAGTAAAGATACTATAGTGAAAATTATACTTCGCTTAATAAAACGTCTTTCTCCTTCAGAAAATGATGAACATAATTCAACCATGGAATTCAACCATAATTCAACAAACATGAAACAGAACATCAGTGTTCTGCAAATTCTTTCCAAAATAAGAAATTGCCTGACTCCAATGAGATTTTAAAAGATGAACTTGAGTGGGAAATTAATGAAATACTTTTACTATTTTTGCTAAAAAAGTTCAAAGCCTAGAAAATATGGACTGAGATCATCTACAATTATCTCAGTACAGTAGTACCAGAATAGAATCCTAAAGGGCGTTTTCTGCCGCTAATTAAATACTGTATGTACCAAAATTAGATCCATTTTAAACAATCATACTATTGATTGCTTATGTTACTTAAGAGCTCACTTTATTCGGACAGGTAGTGTGGATGCTTAAACATAACTAAACTTTGCAGTAACAATATGTATTTTTTTGTTTTTATAATAATTGTATTTTAATGATTTTTTTCAGAATATTTATTATTGCAATAAATGTTTATTTAAAACTTGAATTCAAGTAATTACAGTACTTGTTTTTTTCCTTACTTTATTAAACCTAATTGTCAAAAAATTTATTGAGAAAAATGTTTGTTTTTGGAATACTGGTATTCCGGTTTCATAAATTAAAAATACTGAAATACCGATATTGTAAACTCTAGGCGGTACCACCTGTAGAATTACTACTACTATATCTTGAGTTTGATAGTACCAAACTCGGGATAGTAGTTAACGAAAAAAAAAAAAAAAAAAAAAAAAAAAACTTAACTGTAGAATCTGGAATTTGATATGAAGTTTTTTGAATAGTGCAGACAGGATGCTAGGATGGCACATTAGGTTTTAACAATGATATCTAAGAACTTTACTAGTAGTGATAGAGGTGATTATGCCATTATATGAAACAGTGGTGAGGCTCCATCTTGAATGCATTCTTGCTGACCCCATTTTAGGAAAGATGATAACCTGTTTGAAAGAATACAGAGATGAGATTGGTTAAGGGTACAATGGGGGTATGCTTATCAAGAGAGACTTGGAGTTTTTTTTGTCAGCTACAGTGCTAGAAAACCAGATTGCTATAGGGTGACCTGATTGAGATGTTCAAGGCCTTGAAAGGTTTGAGTAAACTAAATGCCAAGGGAATTTTTATGTTTGGTCATGTGACACACAAGGAATATAAATTTAAATCGAGGAGGATTATTGTAACTTGGATGTTTGAAAATTTTCCTTTATCAAATAATTGATTGAACAGTAGGTGGAACAAAAAAAAAAAAAAAAAAAAAAAAGTAGTAATGAAAAAAAGTTAGTACTTCAAGAGTATTATGCTATTGTTCGAAAAATCCAAACATGGTTCTTTAATCTAACAGACTTCAAAGTCATTGCACCTAGATATGTTGAAGAATGTTATGTGTCAATTTATTTACCAATGGTTTTTAAATCTTTCACTTCCATTTTGAAAACTGATTACCAGCAGGCTAAACCAGAAGGATGAGTCTGATTTATGCATAGACATTTATACTGCCAAGAGAGAGTCTACAATAAGAGGAGATGATTCTGTTCTTTTGCTCAATCAGGAAGTTCTTTTCTTTTGCTCAATCAGGAAGTTCTGTTCTTTTGCTCATTCAAATTCAAAAATGACACACTTGGCAGTGTGTCATTTTTGAATTTGAATTCTTTTGTGGAGAAGTTTCTAGTACTTTTGGTATTTTTACAGATGAAGCAGTAGATGTTTTGTAGCACCATTTCTGTCAGTTTCATCATTAGAACCTACAACATTATGAAAGAAATAAGATTTGATATACTATGGTCCTTGGTTATGGAAACTGACAAGTGTACAAGGAAGTTTGAAATATAACAGATTTTCCCAAGTTATTCTTGTAATTTTAAAAATACCTGGTAGCAGTACTGAGTATGAGAGAATATTCAGCCAGTTAAAAAAAAATCAAAAACTGAGTTCAGGTTATTTGTTTTTTTTTTCCCCTTCTTTTCTTTTAGGAACATTAGCAACTAAGGCCATATTGCTCCAGGGATATGCGGTGGTCATTCCCCGACCTTTCCGCATCCTCCGTATTTGGTGGTCACAGGCTCGAACCCCAGTATAACCAAGGACCAAGTGGGCAGGAGCAGCAGGGCATAGCACTGCTGCTCCTGCCCACTTGTCTACGGAGGCGCCTACTGAGTTCAGATCTTATATTCTCCTTCTGGTGAAGCTTTTGACAAGTATAAACAGTCCTGTGGCTGTATTTTAATATAAAATGTATATTTTTCCAGATAAAATTTAATTTATAGTGCAGTATAGACTTTAAACCTTCTGCTTTTTCCAAAAGTCTTCTGTTTTTCTTAGGAAGACTCCTGATTTTTGTAAAAGATCTCCTGCATTTTAACCTGTTTTCCTTGTGCTTACAAATTCCTGATCTCCTGTTTTTTGAAAGTCAAAATTTGGCAGCTATGCATTGGTTACTTTATATTTAATTTAATTTTTTTTTTTTTTTTTTTTTTTGGTTTGTGCTATATAGGCTTGCTTCCTAACATCATTTTGTCAATATTAATAATGGTACATGCAAAAATATAGGGTAAACTCCAGATCTTGGGTACTAGTCCATATTTCGACAAATGGAGACAGGAACAAAGCAGTGATTGGCAGGTGCCACTCACTGCTTTCCCCACCCACTGTCCTTCTAGGTTGTTTATTCCCCCACTTGCCGCTGTTTTTAAATCGGGAACTCATTTTCTGATTTTAAAAACAGTGGGATGGGGGATAAACAACCTACCTAAGCTAAGCACCCCCCCCACACACACACTTTGACAACACAAAACAATCAGAATGAAAATGCCTTCACAGTAATCATCCAGTCATAGAACTCGACCCTACAATTACTCCATTCTACGCCCACGCCTACTGTGCGGAGACAAGTGATACTGAAATAATGGAGTTTAGCCCAGTAACCTTGGTCCATAAACAATTTCCTTTTTCATTCTCCTTCTTTCCCATTAATCTTTACAATATATATATATATATATATATATATATATATATATATATATATATATAACTAAAATGAAAATAAAATTTAAAATAAAACTCACTCTATTAGCACGGCAATAGAGAATGAAAAATAATAAATAAATAAAATAAAAATAATCAATTAAATTTAGATGCCAATTATATCGAAATTTAATGGCGCCTTCCTTGATGGGTACCAGGTCCAAATTACGTGAAATATCACAACTAGAGATGTAAACTAACTACAATCAAATAAAACCAAAATAAACAAAAATAGACTGACCATTATGCCCCATATCGACAGAGGATCACAAGGCCAATAATAGTCAGGGAATAATTGCATTTCAATTGTTAGACAATCACTGCAAAAGCGAACTGACTAAAAGATCAGCCAGCCATTCGATCCATAGGTCGAACTGTCAATGCAGAGGATTTGAATAAGAGTGATCCTTATGCAGTGTTGAAAAAAAAAAAAAAAAAAAAAAAGCACACACAAGCACTCCAGCACAAGGCCATGCCATGCCACTGACACAATGTAAGCTTAACCAGATTATATAGACAGATAATAACCTATAGCAGGTGGCACAGTTGCAGCATTACCAAATCAACCCACTACTGCCATGTGATATACATATATTTGAATAATGAACCATAGTTGAAAATGGTTAATGAAACAAATTAAAATAAAGAGGTAAAGCAAACATCAGAGGCAGAAAAATGCATACTCCACTTAAAATATAACTAAAATGAAACTAAAAAATAGTATATATATATATATATATATATATATATATATATATATATATGTGATAGAAAGAGAATCTCTAGTCTTGTTAACAAAAAGGCTGAGACATGACTGTCATGGTAATCAGAATGGTAGATCCACTATTTTTATATCTTTTTAAATTTTGAAGCCGTTTCTATCCAGTTGTTGTCAACAGTAAAATCAAACTTTCCTTCTCATTCAGTGAAACTTCATTAGGAAAAATAAGAATAAAAGTATTTTCCAGATTACCAGTTCAGTGGCTGTAGGCTTTGTGTGCAATCTTCTAACATTTTGTAGAAACATTTTAATCGATAAGTCATTATTGCTGGGGTTATAGGGAATCCTATTTCTAATTGTGAGCCTGTGAACAGAGGTTTTCAATGGCATATTCTTATATTTAGTCATATGGTGCAAGGAAGCCTGAAGCTTTTGCTACCCCAACAAAGGGAAAAAAAAAAAAAAAAAAAATCTGAGTTACCCTGAGAGAGAGAGAGAGAGAGAGAGAGAGAGAGAGAGAGAAAGAGAGAGAGAGAGAGAGAGAGCGCATGCGCCTCGGGCTTTCTTGCATCATATTTTTAATAATGATAAAGTTCTGAAAATTTTAGCTTCTGGAGACTAGGCACCTGCAAAGCATCTGATTGAGGTGTATAAGGCCTTAAATGGATTGAGAAACCGCAGTGCTGATGGGATTCTTCCTCTTGCTCAGATTATAAACCTGAGGGGGCATGAACTGAAATTGAGAGAAAGACAGTTGTCGAATAGATGTGTGGAAATTTGCCTTTAGCCAGCAGGTAGTTGATTGCTGGAACAAACTTCCATCTGTTGTTGTGCAAGCTGATAGCTTTAATAAATTCAAGAAAAAAGTGCATGAACTTTTGAAGTGAATGGTTGAATGAAATATATATATATATATATATATATATTTTTTTTTTTTGGCTGATGCTGTATAAGTTTGCTTTCTTGCATCACATGCCTCTGCTAATGCTAATGTCCCAGCCTCTGCTAATGCTAATGTCCCATAGTAGTCTGCCAACATCAGTTTGTTCAAGAAATCTTGGTATCGATTTTCCATTGATTCAGTGTCTCAGTGGAATTGTTTCCTTGCTCATTACCAGTCATTCTAAGGGTTCCAATTAAGAAATCAAAATTCAAATTCAAGAAATGAAGTTTTAGCAATATATAACATTCCATTTCTTTATATGCATGAAGCAGATTTTAACTCTATCTTTGTGTGTGGGAGACCTGTGGTTACCAAAAAGATTTCAAGAAAGCTATTTGAAAGCTTTCCAGGCTTTTATTTCTAATACATGAGGCATTTTTGAAAGCTTTCATCATGCAGAAGCTCTCTGATTTTAGGTCCCACAAAGTTTCCCCTCTTTCACTTTTGTGGCATTGATCTTTGGAATTCCTCACTTAAGTAATGAAATCCTCTGGAATTCATTGTGTCCATCACTTTTGTAAAATTTGAACAAAAATCACTTTTGAACAAAATTTTCAGGACACAAAGAAAAACAGCAAAGAGTTCTTTACTTATGTAATCCCTAGAGGGACAGGGATGAATAAGCTTGGTCCACTTAACATAGATGGTTTGACTATTGATGATCCTGCTCAAATAGCTGATAAACTGAATGAATATTTTGCATCTACATTGGCACAGAAGTTTATCATACTCTAACAGGAAAATAAGTGATTTTGTAATAACTGAGAGCAAAGTGGAGGAGAAATTGTTGAAGTTAAGCCTGAGGCACCTGAGGCAAATGGAATCTATCCAGTTATAATGAAGGAGGCAGTAAGGGAAGTAAGCAAACCCTTAGCCATAATTATGAGAGCATCCTTAGAATCAGGGGAGGTCCCTATCGACTGGAGATGTGCAAATGTACTGTATACCTATTTCACAAAGGGGGTTTAAAGGATGACACAAATAATTATAGACCTGTTAGTTTAACTTCTTTTCTGGGGAAAATAATGGAGTCACTGGTTGAGGTGATACAAGATCACCTAGACAAGACAGCAGTAATAGTTAGAAACAGTGTGGGTTTGTAAAGGGGAAGTTTTGTCTGACCAATTTGATTGGATACTATGATGTGGTCACAAAGGAACTGGATGCAAAAAATGATTTTGATATCATATACTTGGATTTCAGGAAAGCTTTTGATACTGTTGCACATGGAAGACTGCTGTACAAATTGGAGCGGTATGGCATTAAGGGCAAGTTACTGCAATGGATAAAGGGATGGTTGAGTGGGAGACGGCAGAGAGTGGTAATAAATGGACACTGCCCTATGTGGACTAATGTTATTAGCAGAGTCCCCCAGGGTTCAGTGCTGGGCCCATTATTGTTTTGTGTATTTATCAATGATATCGATGAAGGTATATCATACTTAATGTCCAAGTTTCCGGATGATACAGTGGTTGTTAATAACAGTAAAGACAGTATGCTACTGTAACAGGATTTAGAAAGGTTCGGTAGAAGGGCTGAGAAGTGGCAACTGAAGTTTAACATTGACAAATGTAAAGTACTCCATAGGGTAGTAGTAACCCAAGAGAAATGTACCAACTGTGTGGTACTACACTCAGGGAGGTGGAGAATGAAAAAAGACCTGGGGGTAATTGTGCAGTCAGATATGAAGTTGTCTGAGCAGTGCAGATGGGCTGCCAGAGCAGGTCATGGAGTTTTGTTAATGATATATAGGAATTTTGCTAGCAGAGACAAGGAGGTGATTATCCCTTTGTATAAGGAAATGGTCAGACCACACCTTGAGTACTGTATACAGGTCTGGAAGCCTCATTTTAGGAAGGATGTAGAGTTGCTAGAATGAGTGCAGAGAAGGGCAACAAGATTGGTGAGAGGAACAAAGGGGTGCACTTAGGAAGAAAGTCTTAAGGTCTGCAAGTTGCAGCATCTGGAGACTAGCCAGGTGATCTGATCGAGGTGTATAAGGCCTTGAATAGTTTGAGCAGGCTCAATGCTGACGGGATATTTCTGCTTGCTCAGATTAAGAACCTGAGGGGGCATAGATTCAAATTGAGGAAAGACAGTTGTAGAATAGATGTCTGGAAGTTTGCCCTTAGCCAGTGGGTAGGTGATTACTGGAACAGACTTCCATCTGTTGTTGTGGAGGTTGATAGCTTAAATAAACTAAAGGCTGAACTAGACAAACATTTGGAGATGCTAATTCTAATGAAATATACTGCACACTACTTGTTCCTGCTTTGTGTTTTTTTGAAACTAGTTACATCCGATATAATGGTCTGCAATAGAATGGCTGTACCATAGCCATAGGAAATTTCACAAGATACAGTGATTATTTTTTGCAGTGCCAGATTAAGGCACGGCCTAGCAGGACCCTTGCCCAGGGTGCCATTCTTTAAGGGGCACCAAACACAGAATGAGGCAAGAAATATATTTATCCTTAGGAAGAGGGTGCAGAAAAGCTATTCTGCCCGGGGTACAGAGATACCTTGGTCCGGCTGTGATTTTGTGAATACTCCTTGCATTCCCATTAATGCACTGATGACTTTGAGGTCACTGAATATATTCTATCAATGAATGCTATATTGGATTGCTCTGAGTAGTTCTTCATATTATAGTGTCTTTGGATGAACAGGGTGGGCTGGATGGATGGCTTCAATTTCTTGTTATATAAAAGAACAGCATTCGGACTTCGTTTTGTGCAGGTGATGAAGCGGCCAGTTCCATTTAGGTGTTATATGTACTTGTGACAATTCCCACAAAACTATTGATATCATGGCAGTAGTAGAGCAGATCATTTACTGCAAAGAATGTGCTAAAACTTAGTTTCTGATAGTGAGACTGACATTCTTCTTAGTTAAGTGTTTTTGCTTTAGTTTCATGGTAAGAAGTTCAGTTTTATCTTTGGATAGGGGCTAGATCTCTAATGAGTCCATCTTGGGTAAAGGGTTCTGGCTCTGATGCCTCTTTGTCGGGGTGTACTCAGCATTGGCTGAAGTTCTGAGGTCTCCACCAATAAGCTTTCATTACATTCCATTTCATCTTCTAAAGAATCTGGTCCATGCTCTGTAGGTACTATAATCGGCATACTGTCATCGTGTCTAATCACTGACTCCAGATTCCTGTAAACAATCTTGTACTTCATTGAGAATCCAGTTACATTCAAATTACAAAAGTAACAATTGCCATCATGGTCTTTTGGTTCCCTACATATTTGAAGTATGGTAAATGGCAAGTTTTTCCTTTTGATCAATCAGTCATGTATTGTATTTGAACAAGCAATACAAATAACATGCGGTTTCAGTGCTTTATTCTGGTCACTTAGAAGATGGCGAAAGCATAACTTGTAAATTTTTGGAACGTCTGTTGTGAGTATGTACCATTACAGTTTAATTTGGATAGATCTGAACATGTAGTAGAATTTATCGGAGTGATTTTTTACATTTTGAAGCAGGCTGGTTTATTCAAACAATTACACAAATATGAATGTATGAACAATAATATGATAATAAATAAATAATAATTATATTTATGTAGGGCGGCTGAATAGGTGCGTGTTGTGTGATAAGTCTCACCCTGTTCATGTAATAGGTTCTTGTCACAAAAACTGGATGTGTTAGAGGAAAATGGATTTGGAATCAGTATTTCAAAGGTCTATCTAGTCCACATTTTTTTCTGATGAAAAATACTTTTTGACATGTGTTATTAACAAATTTTATTTGATCTTTGTATCTAATTCAATTCAACTTTTATCTATCCCTGTTTATCTCCCTTCTTTTTACAAACGAATGTTTAATGTATGTGAAGATTCCATTTAAACTGCCTGTTGTAGTATTGAGATCAACAGTTTTTGTTTTTTTCTTCTTCTTTCAAAAGAATTTTAATATAGTTGTTTAGCCTTTTAATAAACAAAAACTTAACAACTGAAATTTTGTTTTTGTATATTTATCTGACCATCTGTATTACAACAGTTTAGTATTGACAGGAAGGGAGGTCCTGAGTGCCAATGGTTTCTAGTGATCACACAATTTCTCTGTGATCATAAGGTGATTTCTATAATGATAGAGTATTATATATTACTAGAGTGTGAAGCAGTTCTCCTGTGTGTCTAAAATATAAGAAAGGAAACAAACCTTTCATTTATTTATACACTAACCGTAATTAACTACTAACCTTCTTCTACTTGGTTATTAGGTGGCACTGCCCTTGCCTCTCCATCGCATGCCTGGAACCCTGGGAAGAAAAGCTCTCACTCCCAGGGCTAAAAGAAGAAAACATGAGTGATCCAAACATCACAACCACAGATCCCAAAGCTCTGGCTGCATTGAGTCAGTAAATTAGAACAGCCATTAGGAAAATTGTTGTCATTTGTCTTCCAGAAATGTCTAGACCGTGTGGCCGGAACACTAAAAATGCCAAGCGACTGAAATCAGGCGACATTATAGTCAAAACAGCAAATGCAAAACATGTAAAAAGAGTGCTTAAAATTACATTTGATGGGATTTCAGTAAAAGCTTCTCCCCATAACACCCTGAACAAATCAAAAGGAGTAATTTTTGAATGTTATTGTCAGTGTTTCTAAAGAAGAAATTAAAAATGCATTGGAAGGCTAAGTGCAATAGTTGTGAAAAAGATTAAAGTAACCCCAATGAGGAATCTCATTCTAACTTTTAACACTCCCAAACCACCTACATCAGTCAAGGCCGAATATCTAAATTGTAACATCAGAACATACATTTCCGAATCTTCTATGTTCTTTAAATGCCAGTGGTGGTATGGTCATCCACAAATGGAGTTGCTGTCTGTTCCAAACTGTGGATTTCAGGAACATACCAATCAGAACTGTCTAGCTGAGATACTGAAATGTCCAAACTGCAAAGGGAACCATTCAGTCTATTCAAAAAACTATGAATATTGGAAAAAGAGAAAAGCAAATACAAAGATATAAAGTAGAACATTGTGTCACTTATGAAGAAGTCAAGAGAACTGTACTCCCAACTATCATAAACAGACCTTCTATGCACAAGTCATAAGAAATCTGTGTACAATAGATAACCAAACAGATTTCACAGTTGCGCCAAAGAAGTCCATTTCAGACAGCACGAGAACTACTTATAAAATCCCAATCTAAAATTCAAGAGGAACTCACTAAAATATCACTGTCCATACTTCCCAATGCAAATCACTCAGAAACAAAAAAATCTCTCAAGAAGAATGTAATATCATAAGCCAAAAGCCAGCTAAACAAAGAGACAGATGCGACCAACCAAGCAGACAAATCAGTACTAGAGATTTGTGTGGATAAAGATACGGATACTGGTAAACCATATTTTTCAAAGGAAAAACCTGTTTGAAAATTAAGTTTAAAACAACTTTAGGAAACACTCTGAAAACTTTTCCAAACCCGAATAATGAAACCATAATCCATTGGAACTGCAGAGGATTCCACACTAATATACCTGACATATGGTCTGATTGCACAGCATGCCCCACTGTGTCTTTGCCTACAAGAAACTGGTCTCAGACTACAAGACTACCTCAGTAAAGAACTATATCATATACTGTATCACACAGAGTAACAGGCGACATGATCCATGGTGGTGTGGCAGTTCTAGTAAATTCTCATATTGCTTCCCAGATTCTTCCATGAAACACAACCCTTGAAGCAGTTGCAGTGTGTGTATAGCCACTAAATCCCTCAACCATTATAACAATTTATGCTCCACAAAACCAAGAATTACTACAACACGATTTAGAAGATATAGTAATTCAATTACCTCCCCATTTTTGTATACTGAGAGACCTCAATGGACACAGCCCTTTGTGAGATAACACAACCATAGACAAGAGAGGAATACAAATTGAAAAATGGATAGAAGAGAATGACTTAACCCTGTTGAAAGACAGCACACATCATCCATCAGGAAATAGTGCAGCCTGTTTACATGTTCTCCAACATTATTTCCAATACTTGATTAGTCAGTACATAGTGATCCTCTCGGTAGTGATCGCTGTCCAATAATCATTACTATGGCATTAGGAACCATATGCCAGTCACGTATAAATCTCAGATGGAAAATAAATTAAGTAGATTGGAAAATGTATAAATCTATTGCAAATTAGATGCAGATACTATCAAGTGAAAACCGTTAGATGCAGCAGTACAATATTTAACAATAAACTAATCAAAGCTGCTGAGCAGACTATTCTAAAAACATTGACACACTTTTGAACTTATCCAAAATCATGGTGGAATGAAGAATGTTTGCAAGCTATAAGAGAGAGAAATAAAACCTGGAATACTTTTCAAAGATATCTAACTACAGAGAACCTCATATTGTTCAAAAAGAGCCAGTAGAAAGCATCCTGGATAAAATTTGCATCTACATTAACAGGTTTCATACCATCTCAAACTATCTGGAATAAAATCAGCAAAATGAATGGCAGATACCAGATTAATCTACATCCGATCCTAAACTGGAAGAGACAAGTCACTGCAAAGCCTTCAGAAACAATCAATACACTGGGAAAAACCTTTGCCGAAACATCAGCAACCACCTCATATATTCCTAATTTTCAAATACATAAGGGAAGAATAGAAAGACACAAAGTGAATTTTTCCACAAAAAATGATGACCAGTACAATCTTACTTTAACATTCCATGAATTGAAACATGCTCTATCACAGACAAATCAGAGTGTTGTAGGACCAGACCAAATTCACTATATGATGCTAAAGCAACTTGATGACTAGTCCCAAATAGAATTAATAGGATTGTATAACAAAATCTTCCTAGAAAACCAGTTTCCAGATAGTTGGCATCATCCAATAATTCTAGCTTTCCCAAACCGGGTAAGGATCTCTCTGACCCATGCAACTACTGTCCCATAGCTTTAACAAGTTGCCTAGGAAAATTTATGGAAAAAATTATCAGTTTATCATGGTTTTTGAACAGTAATATATTTTTAATCCAGCACAGCATTTCAGGAAAAATCATGAACCTAGACCTTCTTATCAAATTAGAAAACACTGTATGGAATTTCTTCATCCAAAAAGAACATCATGTCATGATCTGTTTTGATATAGAAAAAGCTTAAGATACAGCATGGTGTTATGGAATTCTTCAAAACCTATATCTCCTTGGATTATGTGGAATCCTCCTAAATATATCTAAAATGTCCTATTACAAAACGGAACATTTCAAATTAGGCTGCGGACTGCCCTTTCAAGTTTTAATCCAAGAAAGCAAAGCTTAGGGGTCTGTGCTTAGCACTACTCTTTTTGCTATTAAATTAAATACCATAACTGAATATATACCAAGAACTGTTGATGATTTCATTATTTCCTATCACTCTCAGAATATGGGGAAATGTAGAATAGCAGCTACAAGGAACAATAAGCAAATGGGCACAAACAAATGGCTTCCAGATTTCCACACAAAAAATTGCATATATACATTTCTGTAGAAAACAAAATATCTACATCCTAATCTTGAACTGAAATTTGATGGATATGTGATCCCAGTAGTATCAAGTATAAGATTCTTAGGGCTTCTCTTGGACTAGAAACAAACATTTCTTGAGCACAACTCAGACTTTTGTGCATCAAGAAAAGATATTCAAAGTCCTTTCCGCAACAACTTGGGGAGCAAATCGATATACACTTCTTAAACTTCATTAAGCAATAATTCTTTCCAAGCTTGATTATGGAGCAGCTGTTTACAACTCGGTGATCAAGTGCAAGATGAAATCTATCACCGATCATCGAAATAGAGATTTTCTGTTTTTATCTAACTGGGAAAATATATAACCAAGCTCAACCACATGTGAATCGACCTGCCAACATCTGTTTGAAAGATTTACTGTTAAGCAAAGAGCTTAATTATGGCAGCATAGCTACTACGATTGCACAGATCATTCCATCATGTAGTAAAGCTCAAACTGAATATGACATGCATTTTCAATCCTGGGAGGAAAAAACTCTTATCGAGAACAAGTTACTAGCAGCTATATATGCAGCATACAAAGTCCAATATGCACATCACACTTTCATATATACTGATGGGCCAAAAACAGAAACTTGTGTGGGAGCTGTGATTCACTTTGAAGATCACACCCTCATCCAACAAATCCCAAAAGAATGCAGTATTTTTACAAGTGAATTACAAGCCATTTTGATGGCTGTGAAACAAATTGAATGGAAACATAATAAGCAACATAATTTTCACTGATTCGCTTAGTTCTCTTATTGCCTTGCAGAATGCTAATACCACAGCACACTCAGTTCTACAAGTCCAATATTCAGTATTAAAGCTATTGCAAAGAAATCACAATATCAGATTCTGCTGGTTCCCAGGCCACACAGGAATAACTGGAAACGAAAGAGCAGACAAAGCCGCAAGAGATGCTACCATCTCTGACTCTGCCTTTCACTCAATACCATATACAGATTATAAGTCCTTAATCCACCAAAGCAGTACAGAGCAATGGCAATGACACAGCATGATCAAACTAAGAACAAATTTTGTCTAATTAAACAAATGCTTTGACCACGGCATACTAGTTTCTGATCCAGCAGACGAGAAGAAGTGACCCTCGCTTGATTGCAAATCAGGTATACACATGTAACTCGCTCCTACTTACTCAGAGGTGAAGACCCTCCTCAATGCCAAAACTGTCAGGTTCCACTAATTGTGCATCACTTTGTAGTGAACTCTCCAAATTTTAATAGGGAATGTCAAAGAGGTCTTCAAGCTAAGAACAATGCTTAAAACAAATTTAGGTGATGAGCCAAATTTTTTATTTTTTGACTGATGTTTTATTTTTTCTTAAGTTAATTTTATACATCTAAACCATATAAAAGTTAATACAATACCTTTTTTTGCAAAAGCTACTTATAATGCAGAATCTTGGTACAGGCAACCCCCGTATAACATGGTACTTCTACAACACGGTTTCACTCTAACACGATTGATAAATTGCGGCAATCCTCACACAACATTGTACTTATATAACATGGTTTCGCTCTAACGCGGTTAGGGAATTTTGGTAAATCTCACATAGCAGTCTTTTTGAGCTTTTGTGTGGGGGAAACCCTGTTATTATGTTGGATGTAATTTGTCAACATTTCCACTATTTTTGAATCCCTGCTGTTGACTCGCTAGTCAAAAAAAAAAAAAAAAAAATATTGAAATATCCCTGTATTTGATTTTGTTGGGAAATCCCCGTGTTACATTCTGTGCTACTGAACTTGTGGAAAAATCTAGATTTCAAAGTTTTATTACTATTGGATAGCACACCAGGCCATCCAGACGTTGAAGTTTTGTTCCTACCGCCACAGTTGTACTAAGTTAATACAACTTTCATTCAGCCATTAGATCAAGGCATTTTATCCACCTTTAAAACTCATTCCATCAGAAAATCATTACAGTGAATTTTGGAAAAAATTGATTCCGAATCTGTTGAAGTAATGGAGGCAGGGAAACATTTCTCATTTGTGAACTGTTTCAGAACCATAGCTTTATCGCTGAAAGAAGTAAAACCGTCAATGTTAAATGCGTGTGGAAAAATGTATGGCCAGAGTCAGTTCATTCAGGAAATATGGTCGAACTGGCAGAAAAGGGAATCAGTGCGATAGTAGAACTTGCTACGTCGGTAGGAGGGGAAGGTTTTGATGACATGACTACTGAAGCCCTCGTGGGTAGCACAGTTGATAGAATTGCCCTCCTGCCATGCTGGGTGGAAAAGACCTGAGTTCGAATCCTGTTGACGATGGGAGGAATTTTTATGGGCCTTTTTCAAAACGTGGCTGAGGCGAGGGTAGCATGGTTTTTCGCTCCTGGAATCTCTGGTTTTTCGTCGAGCAAGACAGAAAATCGACTTCAGGACACACACAATTTATAGACAATACACACAGGTGCCTCCGTAGCCAGGTGAGCAAGAGCAGCAGCGCGTAGCACATGCTTTTTGATTAGACCGGGGTTGAAGCCCGTGACCGCCAAATACGGAGGATGCGGAAAGGTCAGGGAATGATCACCGCATATCCCCGGAGCAATATGGCTTTAGTTGCTAATGCTCCTAAAAACCAAATAACAACAACAATATACACAGATTAACATGGCCTTAGTTGCCTATGCTCTTAAAAAAAAGATATGATTGCTGAAGACGTTCAAGAATTATTGGTAGAAAAAGAGGCTGGTGAAGCAGATTTGGTGGAAATGGCATTGGAGGTAAAACCAAATCAATTCAGAGGATGATAATGCAGATGAAAATTCTAAACTTCCAAATTTTACACTAAAAAGCATACAGGAAGGCATAAAGTTAGCCGAGCAATTAGAATCTTATTTTATAAATGCAGATTCTTGACTGAAAGGAGCCCAAAGTTCAAAAGGGAGCTTCAAAAAATGCTTAGTTTCATATGATGAAATTTGCAAAGATTTATCAAGCAAAAGCAAACAAACAAAGATTACTGATTTTTTAAAGAGAGATTTTTTACACATGAAAATGGTGTATTTTTGTTAGTTTTGTTAACATTTTGTTAATGAAATAGTGTATTTTTTTAGCCTTTGGAACGTAACCCCCATTTTTTGTACCTTTTCTTAGTCCCGTACAACACAGTTTTGCACAACACAACATTTTATAGGAACCTAACTACCGTGTTATACGAGGGTTACCTGTATTCTTAAAATGAGAAATTCTTGAAATAAGAAATTCTCCTAACCTCAACTAGGCACATTATAGTCTAAGCTGCTCTTGTGCCAACAGCTATCAAACATCAACAACAGCAGCAGCAGCAGCAGCAAAGGGGCAAGCTTATTCAGCGTTAATTAGAAAAGCAAAAGTGTAACCAGTGTCACTTCTTCACTTAATCAGCCTATTTCTTTTAAGTGCTTGTCTATCCCTCTTTAACCTACTAGCTGGCCATAATGCATCGCTAAAAGTGACACCAACCCATGCATCTGAGTCCCCCATGGTATCATGAAAATGTTTGGAATAAAGTCAGTATATGATTTAAAATTGGGTCCTTCTTAATGTATTCATTATCTTGATAGTATAATGGATAAATATATAATTTTTTATGAATTAACATTAAACCAGAATTAAAAATCATCACACAACAGCTAGTAGATATTTTCATAAATCTTATTAATGTACACAGAGATATTCTGTGGAATACCTTTCAAGTGCACATGGTAAAAATATATTTGGAAGTTTTGGAATAAGTTGAAGAATAAAATACTAAGAAATAAAAACTTTAAAATAAGTATTAAGCTTATACTCTGTTTTAAAAAATTTAAAGAATTTTAAAAAATTTGTAGAATTTGAGAGACATATTTGCTTCTGCCACTTTTCCCACACTTTATTGAATTTACACAGTCAAGCACATAATATATGTGAATTGGATCACAAATAAAAGTCAACAATAAATCTACAAATAAAATCGATGATATTGTATGCTGATTTTAAAGGTTTATTATTTTATTTGATAGTATTGTGGGCAATAATTGAAGGATGCATGCAGAATTCAAGTGCCAGTGCATTCGGAAATTACTGTCATATCAGCAGCTGCTTAGTGACTGCACTATTTGATGCATCCAGCTGTTCTAGCTGAATATTATCACTAAAAAATGGCAGGAAGACTTTTAAAATCTAAAGTAAGAATTCCACCTGGATTAGCAGCACAAAAGTCCACTAACAACAGTAAAACAATGATAGACCAAATAATATCAGCAAAAAACTTGTAATTCAAAAATTACATTATCCACCAAATTATTAAAATCCATCCTTCAAACTGGAACAGTGACATGTAAGATATGAAATGAAAACCAAAAATAAATTAATATTAGATGTCTACATCTCTGTAGAAGTAATAATTTTTGCTGACCTGTGATGGTACATGGGCCAGAGGTGTATTGCTAAAAAAGAAATAGTACTGGAACGCTCGTCGATTAACTACAAATAGTTACCTACACTTTTTTCATTTGCAAAAATAAATAAGTAAAGATTAAAATATTTGCTCAGTATTTATTTATAACTATTAAATAAAAATTTCAAAAGTAAAAAACAAAGACAAAAAATTTTAAAAAATCAGAAAATAAGAAAAAAAAAATGAAAACAAAAACTCCAAAATAATATAAAAAATACTGTTCAGAAGAATCTTAGAAATTCCCATATAGGATTGATTACGTATTCTTGTGTGACTGCCCTTTTTGTTTGTCGGTCAACAGCAGAACAATGAAACCGCAACAAAGTTCGTACATAAAAATTTGGATTCCATAATTTTACTGGTGGACCATGTAGTTTAATAAACAACAAAACATTTAGAAAAAAGTACCGGAACGTCGTTTCTGTGCATTCCGGTTCCGAATAGACCACTGACATAGGCGTACCAGAATATATAATATTCTTATCTGATTTTTTCATATCTGTCTTCCCTAGGCCATTTGATTAAAACATCTATATAATGCAGCGCACAGTGAGAAGTGTCTGCTTCACACACTCATGGAATTTGCAACAAATGCTTAAGCATATTGTAACATGAATCAGTAGGTAGGCATATACAGAACACCTAACACTGAGATCTGAATTTTTCATATCAGGTTCACTATTCCATTTGCTTAAAACATTCTTGTGATGTGGTGCACAGTGAGAAACAGCTGCAACACATAATTCATGGCATTCTCAACAAGTGTTTGAGCCTATTCTTACATGAACTCGTATATAGGAATATATACGGAACACTTAATACTCTTGATCTGATTTTTTCATATCCTAGTTTCTCAGGCCATTCATTTAAAATATCCATGTGATGCAGTGCATACTGAGAAGTGTCTGATCTCACAGATCTCAAGCATACATAATTCTCAAATTCCAACAAGAATAGAGGTGCAGATCAAAAGTCAGAAACCCACTAAAGGACTATAAAAATTTATTATTATTATCATTAATAATAATAGTAGTAGTGGCAAATGGTGCAAGAAAGCAGGCTTATGCAGCATCAGCCAAAATATAGCTGTACAAAAACTATTAGTCACTCTGATAGCCAATTTAATTTGAAGATTTTTTTTTTTGTTTTTTTTATGCATGATGTGTCATTGCCGGGTTAAGTTTAGAGAAACTTCCACTTTCACAAGAGTAGGTAGAAGCCTTTTCTGATAGCCAATCACTCTTTGACCAAAAAAGTTTTGGAAATCTTTTCTACAATTATCTCCTCCCTTGTGTATGTCATATAGTTTATGTCATATAGTTAATGAGGTGTAGAGATACCTTTTTAGCATTTAGTTTATTCAACCCTCATAAATCCTTAAAACACCTTGGTCAGGTCATTCTGCAGATGCCTAGTTTCAAACACCGTTACTTACAGAACTGAAGTCCCTTCATGTTAAGAATTCTTCTTTGTGCTCTTTACCAATCTTTTTGATTTTCTCTGTACCCTCTTCAACAGGTACACATCTTTCCTAAAATGGAATCTTCAAGTCTCTATGCAATATTCAAGATGTGGTCATTGGATGTTTTTGAACTAAACATTCCATTCAGTGTGGTTTTTGTTCTTTAAAAATATTTTATTCTGTCTCTTAGAAACAAAACCCGTCTGTTATGCTATTGCATTCAAATCATACTCACTGACTATTATTAAAATAATTATTGAAATAGTGCACGTGTGTAATGGAATCAGTTTACAAGCAGAACGTTTTTCTTATTTTTTCTCACAAAAAGTAACCTGTAATTAATAAAATTAATTAATTAAAGGCTCATTTGTAAAATAAATAATAGTGAATAAATATAGATAGCTTTAATTTACAAATCAGTGAAACAAATACAGCACTCAGTTTTGTTAAAAGTATATAATTGGTGAGAGTAAGCAATATGCACACATGTAACTCACAGTGCTACAAACCAAAACTTAAAAACAGTTATAGAAGGTCATCAAAAGAATATACCCAGAATCATTGTTCACATTGGAAAGACACATATTTCCAAATAGTTGGCATAAGGTGCTTTTTAAAAGCTATTCCAAATCATATTAATCACTTATTGCTGTTGAGGCAAATTATTACTGAACAGAAACAAATCTCACTGAACTTTAACTGGTGCCACAACAACAATTAACAAACTGTACAAACAAATAATTCATGCGGACGTGTGAAAAAATTAATGATGCATAAAATTAAATTTTACACTAATTTAATGCTTCCAAGCAATTGAAAAAGAAAACAAAATGTCTTTGCAGATGTGGAGAATATTCTATTAGTGTTTTTCCATTTAATTTTATTTTGCAAATTTTTACACTCTTGAATGAATTTGGTCAGCAGAGGAGACAAGGTAGTTCCAGCAAAAACAAGTTTCAGTAGGAACAGAGCAGATAGTATACTTGAAGTGTTGAGTTGAACATAACTCTTAACTCTCAGATATTTCTATCAAGTCTACAATCCCATCAGTATAAGTCAGTGCTGTTTTGAGAGTGATGGCTAACAGGATGTTATGTTAATTTGTTTTGCTATTTCTAAATATTTGAAATGAAATGTGTTTTAAACTTTTCTGTAGTTGAATTCTAAAGCAGTATAAATGTTTAAATTTGTTTATAGGATCAATGACCGCCTTGTTAGTGCCAATGGAATATCCTTAGAAAATGTGGAGTATGCTATAGCTGTTCAGGTGTTGCGAGAATGTGGTAGCAGTGTTAATCTAGTAAGTAATTTATTAACATTCAGTGTTCAAACAGTATAGGCATATATTTTTGGGAGTGTTTATGATCATTTAAGTTTGCTTAGAATATATAAGGTGAATCAAATGAGATATTGACTTTTGGAATTCAGGGTAGATTAAGGAATGTACAAATAAACAACAAACTGCAGTGCCCAATTGGTCAGATTTGTAAGCATAAATAATGGTGAACCCACATGGAAGAGTATAGTTACAGTACGTTGTACACAGGCAGAACTTGAATTCCTTCAGAGTTATATGGGATTGTAATACTTTTTTTTTGTGCTGAAGGAGAAAGCCAAACTAAAAATTTATTGTTATTTAGTAACCATGTATGGTGATGACTACTTGAAATGGTTCTTCAGTCATGCAAGAAATTTAAACAGAGACACAGCCAAAAAAAATTCGAACTCAAATTGCACCACTCTGCATGGTTTTTGATGTTTGTAAACTAGCAGCCGTTTTTAACTCAAGTTTTTTGCACTGATTTCATAAATGTTATTTGTTTTCTATCATGTACCGTTTTTTCACAAATCACTTAAGTTGATGTTATGAGGTGCATTATTTGAATGTATTATGTTAGGAGCGAATATTGGTAATTTGTAAACTAAATCTTCACGTGTTGGCAACTCTGCCTTCAGTCATTTGTTTCTTGACCTTAAGAGATCCATGCAACATTTTTTATCACTGTGAACTCAGTTTATATTTCAAGTATTTTCTCAAACTTTGGCTGAAAAGTGAGTAAAATATCTTCATGCGAGTTTTTTTTTTTTTTTTATGTAAACCCCAAACACGAGAGATATTAGAACTTATAGTACAGTGGATTCCGGTTATTTGGGCCACCGGTTAATCGGGGCAGCCGTTTATTTGGGGCAAATCTTAAAAAACAAAAACCAATCGAGAAAATAGCCAGGGTTTACATCGCTTAATTGGGACAAAATGCCGTTTAATCGGGGCAGGAGACCCCAGCACTGGAGATTACCCTACGATTGTCTCCGACCGTACCACGTAGTTCGGTCGGATTTCTGGAGGTCACAACCATAAAACAATAAAAACAATTAGCAGTCACCTGTTTATTGGGCTTTTCTGTTAGTGCAATCTATCATAAACGGACAGTAAACTTGAGATCTTATTGAATTTGCGTAAATACGGACAGCTGGAATTCTGTGGGTTATTATGGTAAAACGTGTTTACACTTCCATGGAATCTTCAATCATATAAAAAAAATAATTTTCAGAATCTTCTCTTCATTCCTATTTTTAAAGCTTCGTAATTTGTTACTCCGTTCTCACTTGCGCATGTTGTGTCACTTGCAATTTGTGTGTGCCATGTCCTTTGTTATTGATTGCTTATCTTATTACTGTTTTAAATTTTAACCCCCACCCACAAATGTCAGTGAACAGAAATGTCAACTAGTTTAGTTAGTATGTACACATTATTACAGTACGCATTAATTATTCCGATTATCACTTATATTCTTCCGATTTTCACGTATCATTAATTTTTTAATTGGTAAGGTAATAAAGAGTAAATCTGTACTTAATATATCTTTACTTTTATAGCCTGTGGATAATATTCCTCCTATTTTCGCTAATTAGAATCACTGTTTAATAGAATTAAAATTCAATTCACAATGACCGGCGCTTACTACACATCGTATAATGAACGGTACTTTAGCCGACCGGGCTAGCCGAGTGGGTAAAGTACCTGCCCGGCAACCCAAAGGTTGCTGGTTCGATTCCCGCCTCGGGCTTGGATCAAAGTACTGCAAAAAACCTTGGGAGGTGCAATATGGCCACAGAAGCCGATGCGCCAACAACTACCAAATCAAAAAAAAAACGGTACTTTACTGTTGTGAGTTTGTCGTAATGTGATTTGATTGTACAGTGAACTAATTGTAAAGGGGGGGTAAATTGCATTTTAACTATTTATGTCAGATAATTGGGGCAGCCGCTTAATCGGGCCAAAATGCACTAGTCCCGATGTGTCCCAAATAACCGGAATCGACTGTAATTAGTACCGTGCTTGGGTTGAGAAGACAAAAGAAGATATTTGCTGATGAGTGTTTGAACAATCCAGATTTATCTATATATATATAAAACGCTTAGATATGCTGCCCAAATTTTCCAACTGCTAATTGTTGCCAGCACCTGTTCACGCAGTTCACCTGCATGACCACCATAATGGGCATTCTTTATTAATTTTTGTACTAACATTTTTCAACCGAAGAAACCAACCTATGCCTGAAAGCTATCGATGTATGTTTATTTTATGTCTTCAATTTCAATAAACCATTCGAAGTTTTAAGTGTAAAAATGGCTGAACAGTGTGTAAGAACTTTGAGAAAATGTAGAAGAAATGCTAATGAAACATTAAAGGAGATATCTAATAGACTAAGTGACCGAAATGAGACTCAACGACTATGAAGACGGACAGAAAACATTGAAGAAAGAGAAACAAGATTGGAAATGAGAAGATGGGCAAAATGGCGTAGGACTAATCAAATAGAAGTACTGGATGAAAATAATCAACAAGCTGTAATTAATGTGGAAGAGCATGACATAGGAAATATGTGTTACAACTGTGAGTATTGCAATGCAAGATATTGGGGACATGAGTTAAACACATTGAATAAATACACTAAATGCTGTCATGATGGAAAGGTTTCACTTGACCCACTGTCTGAGACACCTACTCTATTACGAGAGCTGCTTACAGGGGATACACGCGAAGCAAATAACTGCAGAGAACATATAAAAAAAAAGGTAAAGTGCAGCCATTATCAACCCACTGCAGGATGGAAACCTCCTCAACAATTCATGCTGAGGGAAATGGACCATAATCTGCCACGCTGTTCCAGTGCGGGTTGATCGACCGTATTCAGCAGTCAGGGGCTTGAACCCCGGTCTACTCAAAGAGCGTGTGCTACTGGACTCCTGCTCCTGACCACTTGGCTACGGAGGCCAGAATATACAAGAGTACAACTCAGCAATGCCGTTCACATCAATGTGCACAAAGATTAAATCACTGCCTGGAAATGATCCATACTGTTTTAGAATCCATGGCCAGATTTGTCATTTGGTGTCACCGCTATATCCAAACGAGGCGAATAAGCCAGGATATGGACAACTTTATATTTTCGATTCTGCTGAAGCAACAACAAAATGACTTGAAAAACAGTCAAACCAAGGGTGTATGGCCGAAGTAATGCAACAATTGGACAAGGTGTTGCAACAAGTTAACCTATTTGCTGAGTCATATAAACAAATACATCAAATAACCCATGTTAATCCGACAGTGAATGTGCGCATGACAGTTATAGAAGACCCGGCCTTAGATAAGAGATGATATAATGCGCCTACATCTGAAATGGAGGTTTCTGCAATATTTGTTGGAGAAGACGGGGAACCACCTGCAAATAGAGACATATGCATATATCCCACAACTGACTGCTGTAGAATTATATCAACGCTAAACAAAAATGAAGACTGAAGGATCTAGATTAAACTATTTATGCCATAATCAGAAAGATGGCATATGTTACGCCAGGTACAACTAGATTTGTTATATTTAGTTATGTAGTCCTCAAGCAAAGACAAGATATTACAGAATTTGTAAAAAATGTGTATTGTGCTTATTTTGGAGTGAAACTTGGCAACCAAGATAAACAATGGGCTCCACATAAAATTTGTTGAACCTGTGTTGAAGTATTGAGATTGTGGAAAAATGGTAAAAGAAGGCTATGCCATTTGCAATTCCCATGATTTGGCAGGAGCCTACAAATCACCGTGATGACTGTTACTTTTGCTTAGTTAATGTAAAGGGATATAATGCAAAAAGTGAGATGGGCATTGTTTATCCTAATATTCCATCTGCCATTAGATAACCTGCCAATTCCATGCCCTCCACTTATATTGGAGAATGTAGCAGCAGAGAGTGCTGAAAGTGAAACTTTTGAAGATGAAACTATAGTCTACACACCTGGAAACATTGAGTCTAGCCCTCAATTGTTTTAACTGCATAAACCCAATGATCTGGTGGGAGATTTAAATTTACAAAGGAATCTGTAGTACTCTTTGTTTTAGATTTAAGTAAAAAAATTTTATAGCACATGGGATGTGTTTCTCATGGGGCAGGCACAGAGAACAGGAACTAGTTTACTACTTTTCTGAGGGTGATTCTATGATTTTTTTTTGCAGTAATATAAATTACTCAATGAACTATTTAGGAGTTAGTTACATAGTGGTGGAATCGTACATGGAGGAGACGTTATTGACTCATCAAAGAGGAGTCTCAAAGGTGTGTTGCTCCACAATGGAAATAAACATTAGTCAATTCCAGTAGCTCACTCTGTGCATTTGAAAGAAACATATGAGAACTTTAAGTCGTTGACAAATATTAAGTACGAAGAGCATGGTTTGTTGGTCTGTGCTGACTTTAAAATGATAGGCATGTTACTTTGACAGCAATATGGTTGTACAAAAATGCCTTGCTTTTTTGTGTGAGTGGGACAGTTGGGCAAGGAGTAAGCACTGGGATGTCAAGGTATGCCATGGTACCCCAAAACTGTGCTCCATGCACATCAAACTGGGTTTAATGAAACAGTTTGTGAAGCTTTACCTCAGGAAAGTCCCTGCTTCTTCTACCTTTGTACTAAATTCTCATCAATCACCCAAGAGAGGCTAAAAAAGATATATTTGTTGGACCTCAAATTTGCAAACTGATGAGGGACCGAGATTTTGAGAGAAATATGAATAGGTCTATTGTTAAGAACTTCTTAGGGAACATAAAGCCAGACTACAAGAATATAGTTGAAAATATGTTAGCAAGAAGCTGGGCTGCAATGTAAGTGTCAAGGTGCATTTTTTGCATTCCCACATTGACTTCTTCCCAGAAAATTCAGGAATGGTTACTGAAGAACAGGGTGTGAGATTTAACTAGGGCATTAAAGACATGGAGATGAGGTACCAGGAGAGGTGGAATGTCAACTTGATGGCTGACTATTGCTGGACACTGAAGAGGGACTGTAAAGTAGAAGGATCTGCATGAAAATCAAAGAAACAAAAATTTGACCCATCGTAGATCAGTGTTTGAAATGAAAGGTGAGTGTTTAGTGGACTTTTTAATGGTTTTTAACATGTTGTTGTTGTTTGGTTTTTAGGAGCATTAGCAACTAAGGCCATATTGCTCCGGAATATGCGGTGGTCATTCCCTGACCTTTCCGCATCATCCGTATTTGGTGGTGACGGGTTCGAACCCCGGTCTAATCAAGAAGCGTGTGGTACTCACTGCTGCTCTTTCCCACCTGGCTACGGAGGCGCCGGTTTTTAACATGTACTTAAATATAAAAGTCTGATAAAAATAGCATTTTGGGTGAAGGTAAAGAAAGCCAACACAGGAAACTTCAGGAAACTTTTAGCGGTCAAACGCATATCCCGGTACCGCAACTTCTCCCTGCATTCTTGTAAACAGATGGTGCATGTTATCAGTAATGGCAGTAGAAGTCGATAACGATGTATTGATTAGTTTTCTCTCATTATTAAAAGCAGATTATTGGAGTTCATGAGTGTAATGCCTTTGCAGCTGAAATTTACTTACGGGTACACCCTCCAGACTGCCTCAGAAGGGTGTTTATTCTCCCTTCCTGCTGTTTTAGCCCAATAGGAAAATGTCTTCTATTGCAACTACCGATAACACACAATCTGTAGAAGTTGTTTTCATATTGAGTTAAAACAGCAGGAAGGGGGGGGGATAAACATCCTAAGACTGAGGCAGTCTGGAGGGTGTACCCGTAAGTAAATTTCAGCCTACTCATGAACTCTGATAATCTGCTTTTAATAATAAGAAAACACTAATCAATACATTGTTATCGACTTCTACTGCCACTACTAATAACATGCACCATATGTTTACCAAGAATGCAGGGAGGAGCTGCAGCACTGGGAGATGCTTTTGACTGGTAAAAGTTTCCTGAAGTTTCTCATAGTTCTCGTGTTGGCTTTCTTTACCTTAGCCACATTTTGTTATAATTTCAGGTGCACAATTTCTGCCAAAATTAAAAAAAATTGTGAAAAATCAAATTTTTTTTCATGATTTTTGAAGAAACCCTTCATGATGAAAACAAACTGAGGTCATTTTTGAAATCAGCATTAGAAAATGATTCAGAAACACCCTTTTCTGAGAAAACATCAATGAAATTTTTTTCAAAATGCAGAGTACTGATTATTTTAATGGTACCAGAGCTTGTCATTTGTATATATATTTTTTTTCTGTCGAAGTTTGTGCTCATGTTCCAGTTTACATGTTGCTTGGGCTGAAAAACCCAGAATTAATTTGCAGAGGAAATAAACCCTATATTCCCTCTGCTGGAAATTGGGTAACTAGCCTGAATTGAAGAGGAATTCAGAAATTCATTCTAGTTGTCAACAGAATTGAACTGGGACTTCACCATATTAGTGGGAAACTATGATATATTGTGCCAACTAAGCTATCATGGAGGACTAAATAGGGAAGCAGTTCACCCAGAACAGAGATAAGGCAACCATTTGAAAGGTGATGATGTAATACAGGCTAATCAACGTGTAACCCTTTGTACAATAGCATGCAATTGCTTGGGCTGTTATGTGTCTACACAATAATCCATGGTTTATCATAAAATCTGTGCAACAATGCACAGACTTTATGATAATATGATATTTATATATTTATGCTTTATCATAAAGGATAGAAGGTGTGCAACTGTTGTAGCAAAATGCTTGAGTAATGAACAATATGCAGCTTATGTAAGCATACATGCATGGAACATCTGGTGTGCTATTGGGAGGAGTGTAAAGGCTCCGTGGATCAAGTCATTGTGGGCAGTAAGTCATGGTGCCACCATTATCCAGAAACTAAATACACGAGCCATCAATCAATGCAAGCTCTCTTTCACCTGAGAGAGAGAGAGAGAGAGAGAGAGAGAGAGAGAGCTACATTGCGAGATACCCTAAGTAACAAGGAGAGCTTCACAGAAGTGACCATTTGAAACTTGAAGATTTCTCTACTGAAAAATTGTTGTTAAGAAGGTGATCAAAAATTTAGAATTCCTAATGTCTTATAAACTTTAATTCTGTCACTTATTCCAAGTAAAGTTTCCGATTGAAGACGTTCAAAGAATACTGATAAACAGGTAAAGGTGTAGCTGTTGACTTTTGACTTTCGAAAACCCAGAGATCGGGTAATAGTGACCGGAGGAAAACGGGAGATTTTTTTTTGTTAAACACTTGTTCCGTTCTCAGTGATGAGATTTATGTTGCTATTCTTCAACTGAAGAGGACCTTTTTATGGACTAGTTGCTCTATAGTGTTATGATAATTGCTTGTCATTAGGGTAAAACACTGAAATCCTAATGTTTTACCTTAGGGTTCCAGTGGGAATTAAATTATGACACACCATTAAGAATAAGTTACTAGTTAATGCATGGTGCTGTTTTATTGCATGACAGTGCAAAAACCTAATGGGCATTGTCATCCAGAAACATTTGCTCAGTTAGATGGAAAAAAACTTAAATACACACTACATACTCTCTGACTTTTCCTGATGCAGTCATATCTTTAGAACAAATGAAAAGGGCTCAAAGGATATTGCTTATATTTGGATGGTAATATCCAGGAGACTGTCAAAATTGGTTTTGCCAGTAACCGGCAGAATTTTATGCAAAGAATATATACCTCACCTTGTTATATGATGACACAGTGATTGAATGCTGCAGGTGATTTAGTTTAAAATGTATATCGCTGACAGTTCCAAAAGTTTCATTTGATTCACCCTTGTTTGAGAGACAAACAAAATAATTTGATTCACCCTTGTATGCCAGAACCAAACAAAATTAAAAATAAATGTCAAATTATAAAAAGTGTGTATTGACCTTGTTTTCTGTTCAACTTTCTTTACGCTTGGTATAGTAAACATATCAGCGTTATTCTTTTTTTTTAGAAATCAGAACCCACTTGTGACAAAAAACATCTACACTTACTTATATGGTTGTCTATTTTCTCTGTTTTGTTACCAGTAAAATTTTTCTCTTCCTGATTAGGAAGTTATTGCAACTAATTTTGGAAGTAATGGGAATTAAGTAATTCTGATAAGAGATTAAACAGTACTGCACTCCACATAAATTTTAAAGTCAAAAAATTATTCAGTGTAAGCTAGAAAGAAAACTTTACAGAAAACAACACAATTGTTTTTATAGGCCAATTTTGATGTATATCAAAATTGGCCTCTAAACAATTGTTTGAATCCTTGTAGATATTGTCTACAAGGATGCACCCTTGTAGAGTGTATCCTTGTAGATAAGAATTTTCAAGTCTGGAGGGAGGAAAACCAAGGTGATTGTAAGAACTGGTTATATGAAACATTGCATTATTTTTAAAATAAAAGAAATCATGTGAATTATGAAGAAGAAAAAGGATTTAAGATATTCTTATGCTATTTTAGATAAATTATGCAATAATTGTGAAATTGTTATTGTCAAGTCTAGAAAAATGAATGAATGAGGGCGAATTACGACAAATGCCATGCTGTTTTAAGAATTAAAGAAATTAGATGAATTGGGAATGAACACTATTTTCTATAATTTTTTTTCAATAATTATTTTAATTCAATAAAAATAGCATAATATTAATGTGCCCTTTAATATTTGTTGTTTTCGCAACTTCTCTGTTTATATTTTAATTGAAAATAATAGGTAGTAGCCAGTTAGAGAAGTTCCAGGTTCTGTTCCTCTGACAATTAAAATAAATCACGCAGCCTTTAATGTAGCTAGACCTTTAAATCATGTGAGCAATTACTAATCACATAATGTTGACAGTTTCTCATAATTCTATAATGTTGGCAGTTTCTCAGAATCATTTTATTAAATATACAAGGCACCTAATCCATGCAATTTGTTTCTAAATATGCTGGGTGGTTATAAAATAAGTTTCCCTATTCAGGAGACCCTAGTGTCAAAACGGTTAGAGTTAGCACTGTGAAAATTGGTAGGTATGTCATTTAGGGTATGGGGAAGCAATTTGTAGAAGGGAAAAAAAATAAATAAATAAAAAGTTTAAAATTCTGCCACCAGGGAAAAAACGGCACTGCACATTTGTAAAAGTTGTCATTTACTTCAAGACACGCTGCTTACGCAAATGACATCCTGTTAGATAAAAGCAGAAAAGCCAACGCAATAACCATTATGGCTCTTACAAAAAAGGAACGTGCTCTTTCTACCTTGTTCTACCAGAATAATAGTAACGCTAATGCAGCACTACGTGAATATCGAAAACTTAAAGGTTTGCATAAAGGACTTTGACATTGTCAGTGGGGATTCGAAAACTAATAAAGAAATTTGAAGTGACTGACTGAGGAGTCAGGTGTAATTCCGGGCAGGGGACGACCAGGTATCGGAATGGAGGAAGTGGATTAAGTGCAGGTTGCAATGTTCGGAATGCAAAACACTATCAGTAAGTAGTGCCAGAGGTGTGTCAAGAGACTTGAACCTTCCTTGGTCTACTGTACCTAAAGTACTTCGAATAATTTTATGCTGGTTCCCGTACAAGATTCACATAGTGCAAGAAATAAAGTCTTGTGATCAGCAACAACGAATAGACTTTTGCTCTATGATTTCTGGCTCGTATGGAACTTGACAATACATGGGCTCAAATGATCTTGTGGTCCGATGAGGCACATTTCACTCTTCATGGGACTGTAAATGCTCATAACTGCCGAATATAGGGAACTTCTCGTCCATCATGCTGTGCATGAAAGATCACTACAAAGTCCATATGTTACAGTATGGTGTGGATTCACAGCAGAGTTTATAATTGGATCATTTTCTTTGAATACATCCCCCTAAGTGGTAACTAGTGCATGGTACTGCGCTCTTCTAAGAGATCATATTATTCCCACTCTGCAAGAAAGGCAATGCTTGGAGATCGTAGTGTTCATGCAAGATGGTGTCCCTCCCCACGCGTTGGTCGACAAGTGAAAGAACTGCTCCATTCAACATTAGGAAATGATTGCATCATTTCTAGAGACTTTCCACAGTTCTGGCCAGCCCGATCACAGATCACAATCCCTGTGATTATTTTGGCTATGAGGATACCTGAAAGACAGAGTTTACTGTAGCAGCATACAGATGCTTGTCGATTTGAAAGCTAGCGTTAAACACCATGTAGCCAACATCCCCAATGAGATGCTATGCGAAACTGTGTTGCACGCAGTCCTCTGTTTTCAAAATGTCATCTCAAGTGAAGGAAAACACATAGAACAATATCTGTAGATTTCTAAGTTCTGATATTAAAATCTAATCCTAAGTTAAATATTCCATCTCATGTTTACAGTGCCAGTTTCTCCCCAGGTGGCTGAAATTTGAACTAAATTTTTTTTCTTCTACAAATCACTTCCCCATATCCTAAATGACATACCCACTGATTTTCACAGCACTATCTGTAACCGTTTTGACACCAGAGTCTCCTGAATAGGGAAACTTCTTTTATAACCACGTGGTATATAATGTATATTAAATTAAAAGTAAAATTAAGAAAGAGAAAAAATAAAGAAAGAGAAAAAATAAAGAAAGAAAGAATGGCAAACATAAGAGGCTGCATTAGCATATCCAACAAATGTTGCTACTTCAACACGATCTAGAAAAGTTAGGTAGATGGGCTAAGAAATGGCAAGCAAAGTTAACATTGACAAGTACAAAGTATTGCATATGGGTGGCAGTAACCCCAGAGTAGTAGTAGTAGTAGTAGTGGCATGTGATGCAAGAAAGCAAGTGTATGAGCTTATGCAGCATCAGCCAAAAAAAAAAAAAAAAAAAATCACACCATTCCCTCCAAATGCCTGTCCAGTTCATCCTTAAATTTATTTAACCTATTAACTTCCACGACAGATGGAAGTTTGTTCCAGCAATTAACCACCCGCTGGCTAAAGGCAAATTTCTGCACATTTATTCTACATCTGTCTTTTCTTAATTTGAATTTATGCCCCCTTAGGTTCGTAATCTGAACAGGTGGAAGGATCCCATCAGAATTCAGCGTGCCCAACCCATTCAAGGCCTTATACACTTCAATCAGATCACCACGCAGGTGCCTAGTCTCCAGCCACTGCAATTTGCAGAACTTAAGCCTCTCTTGGGAAGAGGATCCCTTCATTCCCCTCGCCAAAGTTGTTGCCCTTCTCTGTACACGCTCAAGCAAATCTACATCCTTCCTAAAATGAGGCCTCCAGACCTGTACGCAGTACTCAAGGCGTGGCCTGACCATTGCTTTATACAGAGGGACAATCACCTCCTGTTCCCTGCTAGCAAAATTCCTATATATCATTGACAAAACCCCATGATCTGCCTAGGCCGCCTGTCTGCATTGCTCAGAAAACTTCATATCTGACTGCTGTGGCGCCTCCGTAGCTAGGTGTTCAGGAGCAGCAGTGCGTAGCACACGCTTCTTGATTAAACCGGGGTTCGAGCCTGTGACCACCAAATACAGAGGATGCGGAAAGGTCAGGGAATGACCACCGCATATCCCCGGAGCAATATGGCCTTAGTTGCTAATGCTCCTAAAAACCAAATAACAACAACATATCTGGCTGCACAATTACTCCCAGGTCTTTTTCATTTTCTACCACCTTAAGTGTAGCATCACACAGTTGGTACGTTTCTCTGGGGTTACTTCTACCCATATGCAGTACTTTGCATTTGTCAAGGTTAAACTTCAGTTGCCACTTCTTAGCCCATCTGCCCAAATTATCTAGATCCTGTTGCAGTAGCACACTGTCATTAATAACCCTGCCAACCTTTGTATCATCTGGAAACTTCGACACTAAGCCTGATATACCTTCATCAATATCATTGATAAATATACAAAACAACAGAGGACCCAACACCGAACCCTGTGGGACTCCACTAATAACATTAGTACATGAAGAGCAGCACCCATTAATTACCACACTCTGTTTTCTCCCACTCAAACCATCCTTTTATCCATTTTAGCAACTTACCCTTAATACCATTCTGCTCCAATTTGTACAATAGTCTTCCATGCGCAACAGTGTCAAAAGCTTTCCCGAAATCCAAATATATGATTTTAAAATAATTTTTTGCATCCAGTTCCTTTGTAACCACATCATAATATCCTATCAGATTTGTCAGACAAGACTTTCCATTAACAAACCCATGCTGTGTCTGAATTATTGCTGCATTGTCTAGATGATCCTGCAATGCATCTTTAACCAGTGACTCCATTATTTTATACGGAATAGAAGGTAAACTAACTGGTCTGTAATTACTCGTGTCACCCTTCGATCCCCCTTTGTGAATTGGGGATACATTTGTACATCACCAGTCCATAGGAACCTCCCAGAGTCCAAGGATGCTCTCATAATTATGGCTAAGGGTTTGCTTTAATATAACTGGATAGATCCCATCCACCCCAGGTGCCTTTCTTTTGTTTAACTTCAACAATTTCTCCTCCAATTTGCTATCAGTTATTACAAAATCATTAAGCACCCTGCTACAATTTGATAACCTTCTGCCATTTTCAAACCTTAATAACTCTTCACGTGTGAATGTAGATGCAAAATACTCATTCAGTTTGTTTGCTATCTGAGCAGGATCATCAACAATAGAACCATCAATATCAAGTGGACCAATCAGATTCACCCCCTTCCTTGTAGAGTTTATATAAGTAAAGAAATCCTTGCTATTTTTCTTAGTATCTTTTGCCAAAGATTTCTCGTAATCTGCCTTCGCCTGCCTAACCTCCTTTGTGACCTGATTACAGACTAGCTTATAACTGCCATAGGCTTCTAAGTCACTTGATAATTTATATGCATCCCATGCATTTTTCTTCTCTGTCACAAGTCTCATTAGTTCATTTGATAACCATTTAGGCCTAAACCTTCAACAATATTTCTTAATAGGTATGAAACTTTTAGTAGCATTCACAATTAATTCCTTGAATGCTTCCCACTCAGAATTTACTGTTGGTAACATTGTCAATTGATCCCACTGTACAGAATTTAAAAACTGTCTGAGACCACTGTATTCACCTTTACGGAGCAAAAGCCCTTTCCTTTACCCCTGATGGTAATTATATCTTTAAGTAAATCCCACATCAGTACACTGTGATCACTGCCATCTAGTGGTTCCTTTATCTGCAAATTCTTAATATACGAATGATCACTGCTGATAACCAGATCAAGAGCATTATCCTCTCTGGTTGCCCCTCGAACATGCTGCTGCAGAAAACAATCATCCAATAAATACAAAAAAGCCTTACTGGTGTGTGAGTGACCAACCCACAAGTTCCAGTCAATATCTGGGAAGTTAAAATTCCCCCATTATAAGACATTATGATTTACTAGCCCACTCTATTTCTCTGTACAATTGTTCATTGTACTCATTCGAGTCATTAGGCCTATAACACACTCCTACTCTTTTTTTTGCTTTCACAGTGCTTATGTCACACCAAACTGACTCAACTGTTCACTGTTCATCTATATCAACTGGATGCACTTCTTTTGATTTTATGTTTTTCTTAATTAACAGCATAACACCTCCTCCCTTCCTATCCTGTCTATCCTTTCTGTACACATTGTATTCCCCAAATTCCAGTTCTGCATTCCTTATATCTGTGTGACACCACGTCTCTGCTATCCCAATAATATCCGCCTTTGATGTCTTGACCAGCACTTCAAATTCATCAAATTTATTTACTATACTTCTAGCATTGGTATACATGCATCTATTCTCATTCTTAGTTACCCTAACACATCCCACATACCCACCTGTTTCAAAACGACTGCCATCAGTCCCTGAAACCCCCTGCACCCCTCGCTCCAGGTTGCTACTTATTCTAATAGAAGTTGTGCAAGAATCACCTTCACCTCTGCCTGCGGCTACTTTTAACCTTTTAATCTGTGAATCCCCCAAGCTAGCAGTTTTCCGATGCATCTAACACTGCCTTGATAGCATCAGCAAATATTCTTGCACCCCTTCTATTTAAGTGTATCCCATCCTTGTAGAAGCAGTTTCTCCTGTTAACAAGCACAGACCATGCTGAAAAAAATTCTACCCCTTGAGCCTTGCACAATCTTTCCAGGGCCGAGTTGATTGACGAGGCTCTCATCATGTATTTCCTCCTATCGTGTCTGGGCAGAATTGCAGACACTTTCAAATTTAACCCTGACTCACGACTTTTTTGCAACATTGACCTGTACTTGTTAAGTAAATTTGCAGATCTCCTACTCTTAATGTCATTGGTGCCAACGTGTACAACAATATCACCTTTTGTGCCCTTAAAAGATGATATATGCTTTACAATGTCATCAACTTTTGCCCCTGGCAGACATATCCTGGTCCTGTTCCATCTATCCTTTTTACACACTATATTCCCCCTCTCCCTGACAATAGAGTCACCAACAATAACTAGTTCCTTTGGGACCAGCGCATTCTGCCTTGGAGATTGCTGCTGTGTTGCCTGATGCCCAACATGTACCAACTGTGTGTTACTACACTCAGGGTAGTGAAAAATTAAGACCTGGGGTAATTGTGCAGTCAGATATGAAGTTCTCTGAGCGGTGCAGGCAGGCTGCCAGCACAGCTCGTGGGGTTTTTGTCAATGATACACAGGAATTTTGCTAGCAGGGATAAGGAGATGATTATTCCATTGTACAAGGCAGTGGTCAGGCGATATCTTGAATACTGCATACAGGTCTGGATCCCTCATTTTGGGAAGAATGTAGAGCTGCTGGAACAGGTGCAGAGAAGGGCAACCAGATTGATGATGGGAAAAAAAAAGGGTTCCTTTTAGATATGGCATTCTGAATAGCACATAACATGGTTCTGTTAAGAAAATCATGTTTAACTATTTTCACACAGTTCATGTCAAACAAAATCACGTTTAACTATTTTCGCACAATTCATGTCAAACAAAATCATGTTTAATTATTTTCACACAATTACTCATGTGCTGGATGTCGCGTACAATTCTGACATAGTTTATTTGGATTTTAGTAAAATTTTTGACACTTTCTTATGCTATAGAGGTTACTGTATAAGCTTGAACAGGTTGGGATTACTAGTAAATTTCTGAGGTGCATTGCTGGGTGACTGCAGGACAGAAGGCAGAGGGTTGTGATTAATGGATATTCTTCAGATTGGTGTCACGTCAGGAGTGGGGTCCCTCTAAGATCAGTTCTTGGACCATTTGTTTATCATTTTTCTAAATAACATTGACAAAAGGATAGAAGGTGTGATGTAAAAATTTGCAGATGACATAAAGATAGGTAAATTCATTAATGATCAGTGCAGCAGTGCTTCTTCAGGATGGCTTGAACAGGCTGCAAGAATAGTCAGAAAAGTGAAAGCTGTGTTTTAACATAGTAAAACAGGCAGGAAAGCCCATGGTGTACTATCGATGATTTATTGAATAGAGATAGGTAAGTCATCAGGGGCATTCCTAGGGTATGTTGAACCTGGGTGCCAATTGAAATTTTCCATCCCCTTTAAAATTTTCTTCATATGTGTATGTAAGTTTCATTTTTTCAGGCACCCCTTGAATGTTGGCACCCAGGTGCAGTGCATCCCTTACATCATCAGCCTGTCCCTATAGATCATAATCCTGTAGAGATAGGAAGTTTATAATCCCACTGTATAAGGAGATTGTAAGACCACATTTGGAATAGCAGTGTCCAAGTATGGAGACCTCATTTGAAAAAAAAAAAAAAAAACCCCACATTGTGCCCTTCTTGAAAGGGTCCAAAGACAGGCAACTCAAATGGTTTGATCGACAAAAGGACGGCCTTACGAGGAAAGACTGCAATTATGTGGGCTACAGAGCTTGGCAACCAGACACCTCAAAGGTGACCTGACTGAGGTCTTGAAGGCTCTGAGGGGGATTAGTGAAATGAATGAAGGTGGGATTTTCACTGTTATAAAGAATTCTAGAACTAGGGGTCATAAATCCAAATTACAGGAGTTGAGGTTTACAGGCACTCCCTGACTTACGTAATACTCTACTTATGTAAATTCAACTTTAAGTAAGTTTTTTCTGAAAACTGGAAACAAAAAAAGAAAAAAAAAAAAAAAAAAGGAAAAAAAGAAACATGTTTTGCATCCTGTAGGAATAAATGGAGGTATTGTGAAAATATTGTAATGTGGACCCAGTAACACGTGTTTTTTTTTTTTTTTTTTTTTTTTTTGGTAATTCATTCCAAGACCTCAGAAGTTGAAATTTTGTCTATATAACTAAACTGTTTATCTCTCGAAAACGTAATTTTTATAATATAAATTATATTAGTTTTATATAAATTTATGTCAAATAAGTACAACACAAAAATTGCTGGATGCAAAAACAAAACATGCTACTATTGGCTGAGAGGAAAGACTATGCAGTCCGGTTGGAGAATGCACTACACTTTCATCATTATAATATGTTCCGTTATAAGAATCAGTTTTGAATGCCTTTGTTGATATTTTTCTAAACCACATTTCTGGAGGTCATGACCATAAAACAATAAAAACAATTTGCACTTTCCAGTTTATTGGGCTTTTCTGTTAATGCAATCTATTATAAAAACTTGATTTTATTGCATTTGCGATGATACCAGTAACTGGAATTGTGTGGGTTTTTATGTTATTATGGTGAAATGCACACCTCCTTCATTGAAATCTTCAAATATATGAAAACCAATTTTCAGAACCCTCTCTTCATATCTATTTACTTATTACAATGATGAAGGGAAAGGTACCAACGAAAAGTGCAAGTGGTGGTTGTCAGAGGTGGACTGGGTCAAAAATTCTAAGTGGGGAAAACTTGTGGCCAAAATCACACTGGCCTCTGGCCCACCGGGATTTCCCTGGTAAGTCTTATGGCCAGTCCACCTCTGGTAGCAGTGCTAGGAAAAAAAACAAAATTGATTTAGAAATGAAGATGAAAATGATTAAGAAGTACGAAGCAGGACAAAGTTTGTTATCTATTGCACAAGAATTAGGTCTCACTGCTTCAACAGTGAATACTATTTTAAAGGACAGTTCACATATAAAAGAACATATTAAAGGATCAATGTCTTTAAGATCAACAGTGATCACAAAACAGCGTTCAGGTGCTATATTGAAGATGGAAAAGCTATTAGTAATATGGATGGAAAATTAGATTCAGAAGCGAGTGCCCCTAAGTTTAATGGCCATTCAAACAAAAGCAAGAAGTATTTGTGAAGATATTAAGGATAAGCACAGTGAACCCCAATTCAAGTTCGTGGCAAGCAATGGGTGAATTAATAGGTAGCTTGGTGCTGGTTTCCACAACGGTGAAGTAAAACTTTCATAATTGCACACTTTTGTAATTTTCCTGCACTTGAGATTAAAAAAATAAATAAATAAATAATTCTATTTACATGTTCGTTAAACATTTCTTTTTTGCTTCAATCAAATTCAATGTAGATAGTTGTGAGTTGCATAAGCATTTAGGGAAATTCCTACTTACGTAGAGTTCTGCAGAACGCAACCCTTATGTAAGTTAGGGAGTGGCTGTATATTAGATTGTAAGAAGTTTTTTTTTTTTTTTTCCAGCAAGTTGTTGATTGCTGAAACAAGTTGCCCTTGCAGATTTTTGAGGCCTTGTTATGTCAAGGAGCCAAGTATATTCTTGCTATGTGTATGCTGTATCCAAAAATTCCATTACTTCATACAACACATCCCCCCCCCCCACCTTTTCTTTGCTACTGAATACATCAAGAACAGTCAAACTAATAGAACAAACTTATCTGCAAAAAGATCTAAACTTCCCAAACATTTCCCTGTTCATTTCATAAATGTACATGGTCTCAGTTCTGTTCTCAGACTATAAGTGGAAATGGACATCTCACTGATGTCCATTTCCACTTATAGTCTGCCAAGCCCCACTTACTTCTTCTGAGAGAATCTCAATTATTGGTTGATTCAACCACTGTTCATCTCAGTTGCCCTATGTTTGGATAGTTCTTAAAGGCAAAGGAATGGGTTATAATTTCAGGAAAGGAAATAGACAACCTATGTGTTTCCCTCCTCTTCCTCCAGCTGACCTTTGAATTTCCCCAAACTGTCAGCCTCTACCACCCATGCAGCTAACTTATTCCAGTAATTTATAACTTGCTGTCTAAAAAAAAAAACTTCCTGCAGTCCAGTCTAAACATTTGCCCCCGTAACTTGAATTTATGGCCCCTAGTTGCAGAATCATTTATAACTGAGAAAATTTCTTCATTCATTTTACTTATGCCTCTCGGGGCCTTAAACACCTCAATCAAGTCTTCTCTAAGGTGCCTAGTTTCCAAGATCTGCAACCCACATATTCAAAGTCTTTCCTCATATGGACCTGTTTTTGCTGATCTCACAAGATGAGTTACTCATCTTTGTACCCTTTCAAGAAGCTCAATGCCTTTGTTTAGTTGCGGTCTCCATACTTGAACACGGTATTCCAAGTGTGGTCTAACAAATGCCTTGTATAATGGGATTATGACATCCTTCTCTCTACTAGAAAATGTTCGATAAATAATCGGACACCAGGGGCCTTCCTTGCAACCTGTCTACAATGCTCGGAGAACTTGTCTGATTGTATCGTAACACCCAAGTCCATTTCCTCCGCTACTGGCTTTAGTTCAACTCCATCAAGTGTATAAGTTATTTTGGGGTTACTCTTTCCCAGGTGTAATATCTTGCACTTTGCTGGATTAAAGTGTAGCTGCCACTTTTGTGACCATCCCTGAAGTCTATCTTAGTCACTCTGATTAAGCTTTACTTGGCAGTGATTAACTACTCTACCAGTCTTTACATCATCTGCAAATTTTGACATCACACCCTCAATCCCTTCATCGATGTCATTTATGAAAATCAAAAACAACAGTGGTCCCAATACTGATCCTTGCAGAACCCCACTTCTTACATCAACCCAATCTGAGGAATAATCATTTATCACAACCCTCTGCCTCGAAGCCATCCTACTCTCCAAGGATTTTCCCTGTGATTCCAACCTGTTCCAGATTATAAAATAACTGCTCATGTGGGACTGAGTCAAATACTTTGCTGAAATCCAAATAAACAGTATCATAATTATTCCCTAAATACAGCTCATGAGTGACCCTATCAAAATAGCTAACCAGATTAGTTAAACATCATTTTCCCTTTACAAAACCATGTTGAGTATCCCTCAGAATTCCATTTCTATCTAAATGGTCATGAATTCCATCCTTGATCACTGCCCCCCCATGATATTCCCTACTACTGAAGTTAGACTGACCGGTCGGTAATTTCCCACTTCACTCTTAGAACCCTTGTGCATTGGCACTTTTCCAATCCAACGGAATCATCCCCGAGTCCAGTGATGTTCTCATAATTAGCCGCAATGGTTCAATGCACTCACTTGCATCATCTCTTAAGATTATAGGGTATATGCCATCAACCTTGTACCATATGGCTAATGATGATGATAATAATAGTAATAATAATAACCCCAGGAGCTCAAAAGTTTTTGTTAAATTATCATGTGAAATTTCAATATCATTAATTACATATTTTTCAACTTCATTCCCATAATTTCTTTTTGACATAAAGGTTTTTCTTCTGTAAATATATATGCAAAGTAACTGTTGAGTTCATCTGCAACATCAGCTGGGGTATCTAATACTATCTCACATCCATTACATAAGGGTCTTATCTGATTTACCCTTCTATTCTTTGCATTTATATATGTGAAGAATTCTTATCCCCACTCTTTGCCAGCGATTTCTCATAATCTGCCTTTGCCTGCCTAACCTTTTCTGTGGCACTATTTCAGATCAATTTGTGGCTGTTATAGGCTTCAGTACTTTTTATAGCTCTTTATCTTTTCCATGCCGTATTTTTCTGCTCAAGTAATCTGGCAACTTCATTATTCATTCAACTTGGAATCCTCCTCATGGAGTATTTTTTTAAATGGTATTTATGCATTCAAGGATTCTGTGATTAATGTTTTAAAAGTATACTGTAATTCAATTGTATTCGCTCCCTGTGAGATATCTATCCAGTTAATAGAGGCCAAGTAGCACCTTAAGCTGTCGTAATTTCCTTTCTTGAAATTATAACCCATTTCTTTGTTTTTAACTACTGCTACCTCTCTCTCTCTTTATCGTACACCATAGAACTCCATGATCACTTCCTGGTACTAGTTCCTGTACTGTCAGCCTTATTATGTCATCTGGGTCATGGGTGAAATATCCAAAGATCGATCATTAAAGCTTTCTATACATCCACAAGAAAGAAAGTTCCTTGCCACAGACCTTGTGCATGGTGGACTCCTGATCTCTGAAAGCTCAGAAAGGAAGTTCACCAAGCACGTAAAAACTACCAGAACCACCGAGACTGGCCTATGCCAGATGTAGCCCAGCTCATTAGAGAGTATAGAAATAAGAAAAATATATATACTAAGGCAATCTCCACCAGGAAAAGGGAAATCTGGTCCAGTTTTGTGCTTGAAAAAAGGGTAACTCAAACCCATGGGGGCTGCTTTATAAAATTGCATGGGATAAAACCTTTACATCAGACATCTCTGGAACTATACAGATGGATCAGATCGAAACTGCCAACTGGACTGAATCAGTAAACGCAATAATAAATGAGCTTTTCCCCGATGACAACCCCCTAGATGATCTCTCTGCACACAAAACCATTCATAAAGAGAATGCTGCATATGCAACTGCAACACAAGCCAAGCCATTTACAAGTCAAGAACTGGGTGCTGCCCTTAAAAAGGTAAATGTCAAAAAATGCCCTGGATTGGATCTAATTGAGTATGCCTTTGTAATTAGATATCATTAGCTAAAGCCTGAACATCTGCTCTTACTATACAACAAATGCCTACACCAATCGAGGTTCTCCCAACTTTGGCAGGTAGTGCTGCTACACCTCATTGCCAAGCTTAACAAACCAACAATTGATCCTAGCTCCTTCAGGCCTATTGCCCGTTTGGCAAACCTGGGGGAAACTTTGGAGCGACTTATGGCCCTCTGTATCACCAATCTATTTTTTTCGAATAATCTGATCTCTCCAGCTCAATATGGCTTTACCCAGGGCAGGTCATGTGAAAATGCCTCACCGACCTGATCCTGCACCTGGAAACATCACAATCAAAGTATAAACTAGCCATTTTCATCGACTTCGAGGAGCCTTTGGCAACATTTGAATATATATATACAGGGTGATTCACTACCAGTGCGACAAACTTGCAGGAGGTGTAGGGGGCACAAAGACGAATTGGAATCACATAGCATTGCAGGGTCCGAAATGCCTTCGTCATGCAGTAGAGGACGTTGAACGGGAGGTCGCGTGAACAGCGATCCCGCTGGAAGTCAGCATTTGCGAATCATTTCTGTTGAAGAAACCAAGTAGCAATAGTCCTCCAGAGTGGATAATCCGCAGGCTCCAATGATTGGACGCGTTGCAGATGGTATGAACTCATTTGGTTTGTTGACAGTATCCTCCATACAGTGGATTGGGAAATACCCAATCGCCCAATCGTTGGCCTATCGCTCGAGTACTTGTACTCGGGATTGCCTTCTGCAAGACGTAGGTCATTCTCGTCATTGTCTGGTGTCCTCGTCGTTCGCTCTCGATTCATGGTACCTCTCGTGAAACAACCAGTCTCATGTGCGAAATCGTATGATGAGGAGCATGCCTGTGTGGGAAACATTCCTGGTACAAGCGCAGAGCGGCACGCCCTTTACAGTCCGCAGCTCCATACACGAGGTGCATGTCAGCCAGTTCAACGTTTGAATACTCGTCCATCCTACTGCCTCGGGAACCGGTTCGCAAATGCTGTCTTCCAGCGGGATCGCTGTTCATACGACCTCCCATTTAACGTCCTCTACCACATGACGAAGGCATTTCGGACCCTGCAATGCTATGTGATTCCGATTAGTCTTTGTGCCCCCTACACCTCCTGCAAGTTTTTCGCACTGGTAGTGAATCACCCTGTATATACTAAGGCAATCTCCACAAGGCAATGATGATTTTGAAAAACCCAAAATCATCATATTCAGTGATCTTACTATTATTGTCACTGGACACGCCAGAGCAGCACTTGAATCAACAGCACAGCGGGTCCTCAATAACCTCACCTCTTGGACATCGCTTAACAAACTTCAGATAAATCCTAACAAATCCAAAATGATGGTTTTTAAAACCAGGCTTGATCTGCGTAAGGTCAAAATCAACAGAATCCAAATACCTTTTGTTGACAAAACCAAAGTCCTTGGAGTGGTAATCGACCACCAGCTATCATTCCTCCCACATCTTCAGCACTTCAGTGCAAAGACCAAGAAGTTCACAGCCTCCATTGTAAGATTATTCAGGAGAGAGTGGGGACTATCAAGGTGTACCTGCTGCTCTACTACAAGGCCATTTTTCTCCCAATTGTCTCCTTTGCAGCTGGAGCTCGGTTTCATTGGCTTCCTATCACCAAAATGAGATAGAACTCAATTTTATTCAGAGGAATGATTTTGGCAACCCATCAGGTCTGCTGTACAGTCTCCACAGCTGCAATCCAAGTAATGACAGGCACCCTTCCATTTGACTTATACATAATCTATAGAGGTCTTTGCTACTGACTCAGGAAAGGCATTCCTACCTTTATCCTTGACATAGAACTCTCCTTAAATACAGATGTTAAAAGAGAGAAAGCTCTATGCGTAATGAGCTTATTAATGTGTGGTAGACCTGATGGGACACCTCAGCCGTGGGGATGTGGTGACCAGAAATTTTCTTCCTCAGATGTGACCTTTGTGATGCCCAAAAAGAATAGTCTGGTTTTCTCTCAGTCTTGAATCCTTGTTCCCTATAACTGAGCATGGATCATTTAATGAAAAACTTCATCAATTTGGGCTTATAAATACTAACTTATGCTTCTGTGGGCAGAGCAAAAATTGGCACCACTTATTATTTGAATGTATCCAGTATCAAGAATACAGAGACTGCCTCAAGAGCAAGATCCCTGAATATCTTCCCAGACCAGGTCCATAAATTTATCAGCACCTCACTAACATCGCTGCCTTCCAAGCCTTTGCCACAGAAGTCTTAGTCCAGTTGAAGTCACTGATTGCAAAACATCAACAAACTGACTTCAACTAAACCTCTCTTTCTTTGTTTCTTTCTTTTTTTAATATATATAAATGCACCACGTGAACATTTCCCCCTCTTCTCTTTTTTTTTTCTATTCATCTTTTTTTTGTCCCCCCACCCCCTTCTGTGTTTCCTTTTTTTTTGTTGTTTCTTTCTTCTTCTTTCTCCTTTTTTTCCCCTTTTCATCTTTTTTCCTCTTTGCTTTTTTTCTTCTGTTGTTTCTTTCTCATCTCTTTTTTTTTTCTGTTTTATTTGTTGTTTCATTTTTTTAAATACACCATGAGAACCTTTTTTCTCATGGTGTTATAAATACACCATGGGAAATTTTTTATTATTATTTTTTTTATTTTCTCCTCTGGAGTAGGCCCATGGAGGAATCTGGCCCACCTTTTGGCAACATCAAGTGGGTCAGAGTCTCGAATTGAGACACTACAAGCACAAGCACAATTGGGACTAGCCCACCTTCCCATGGTGTGGACGAGTACCCAGAATCATCTCTCCAGGTGATTGATGCTCTCCAGGTCAGACACAACAACAGAACACACACATAATACACATAAACCTAGGTCACTCACATATCTGGCCCATCTGTAGTGATACTGTTCTTCACAGAGATAAGAGGTGGAGGTGAACCGACGTTCTAGGAGCCGCCTTTTACAAAAACACGTTTACATGTCTGGGTCATGGGTGATGATCAAGTCTAGAAATTCTTTTCCCTAGCACTTTCCCTGACATGTCAATTCAAATAACAATCATCTAGTTGATTTAAAAATTTTGTCCCCCATGTGGAGTTTCCTTCCAATTTGCTCCAATCAATTAGAGGTAAATTAAAATCACCGATAATAAGACATTCATACTTACTTGCCCATTCCATTTGCATGTAGATGCTCTCATCATAATTTTCACAATCGCCTGGCCTGTAGATTACTCCCATTCTCATTATACCTTTGCTTCCAACTGTCTCACACCAACTTATTCTATGCTAGCATGCAAAATGTCTGAATCCCGGAAAGCTTTCATCATTCTCAGGCTGCTTTTGATAAGAAGCATGACCCCACTACCCTATCTATCTGTCTTGTTCTTCCTAAAAACATTATACATACTGTGCTGATACTCATAATCCTCTATCTCTGGGCGTCACCACGTTTCTGTAAGCCCTATTATATCAGCATTACTTGTTCTAACCAGCAGTTCAAATTCACTCATTTTATTGACAACACTTCCGACAGTACTGTATAAACAATTAAGACTTGGTGCTCTTGTATAGTTAACTACCCTGACACACCCCCTTAAAGCTATTTAAGCTCACTTTGCTGGCATTAGCTACACGCTCATTTTTGAAATTTTCTACCCTCAGAACATCTTGTTAATATGTTCTGTTGCAGTAACAAACAAGAACTCTTGAGGAATATGCAAGTGTTACTTTGACCAGTATTATCAGATAAATGCATATCTATATTAGCCCCCCTCCCCAAACCACCAGTTTCCCTGAACCTTTAAGGTATCCTTTGCACCACCTTTGTTTAAATTTAATTCCATCTCTACAAAACAGATTCCTTCTACCTACAAGTGCAGGCCGAGCTGATAAAAATTTCTTCCCAAAAGCCTTGCAGAGTTCTTCAAGTCTTGAGTTAATCCACAAGGGTTTCATCATATAAACCCTCCTGTCATGTCTGGGCAGAATTGCAGACACATAGATATTGTGACTTGACTCATGGCATTTCTTCAGCATGGTCCTATATTTGTGTAACAAATCGTCAGATTGTGTGTGCTTAATATCATTAGTCACTACATGAATATTAATATTCTCTTTACCCTCCTTAAAATCTAACAATCTGTTGGTGACATCATTGATTATTGCTCCCGACAGACATACCCTGGTTCTAGTCCACCTATCCTTATTACAAAAAAATATTTCCCCGACAATAGGGTCTCCCAATAGAACTAAGTCCTTTTGAACCAGAGTAGCTTGTACTTGGTTATTCTGTTCTGGGGCCCAAATTGGGAGTGCATCACTTGGTAGGTTACTAGAGTCTTGCGTCCATGATGAGCTCCCAGTTACATTATTCTTAAGGGCAAGCACCCAAATTTTCAGTGACTCAAATTTTTCTAACAATGACTTTTTAACTTAAAACGGTGAAAATGAAAAGAATCACCAGATGAGCTATGATTATCCACTAGGTCGACCTTGGAATACATGCCACAGGTTCTGCAAAGGATAAAATCACGACTCACCTGGAAATCACCATCAGCTATTTCCATGTGAGTCATGATACCGTCAGACGAAGTGTTCAAGGCAGATCTTGTAACAACCATTGTAATATTTACTAAATATTAATGAAAGTAACTTTCAAAAAATTATATTTATAATATTATAAAAATCAAACTATTACAGGGAAAAAAAAAACTTATATCAAAATAAGCTTTACAATATAGGAAATAAATTATTTAAAAGCAATATTTAAACCTCTGTAATTCTACTCTACTCCACTAATCCCTAATTCTCTGTAATTACTATGAAGAGCACCACCGAGATACGTCTGTCCACCACAAATGCGAACAGTCAAATGCAGTCAAATTACTCTTTTAGAGATGAAATTCTATATTTCACTCCACCTTAAAATGTCATCCTTAATCTAAATCTTGGTTTTCTAATAAATGGGCTAAGGCTGTTCAAGATAAGAATGTTGCATATTTAAATTGATTTGCATCCAGATTTCCAGGTTCATTTTCTGCCTGTTACCATAGCTTGCAACAAGTGTAAAGTAATTATTAATCAGTCAAAACTATATTTTGAACAGACTAAGACTAGAACACTTGCTTCTTGTTGAAACGGTAGTTGAGTGTTTTGGTCTCTTGTCAAAACTGTTGGACGCAACTTTTTTCCAGCTGTACTCTCACCTCTGGTAAAACCTGATGGTTCTATTTGCCACCTCAGCTAAAGATAAAACAATCTGCTAGCATCCTACTTTTTTTTTAACTTTCTTCTTTTCTTGTGTTGACTACCTGGGTAAACCACCTCCTACCATCCCCAGTACATTCCACTTAATGACTCCTATGGTCTTCTATAAAAACAGTGTCAGCAGAATTTAGAAAAAATCTTGATGCCAAGAAAGCTGCAAAGTTTTGATAGTATTTCTCCAATTTGTGTCAATACATGTACTTCTGAGTTCACTCCTTTTCTGTGTCACCTTATTACCATCTCTTATTTCACTGGTGTTTTTGCTTCCATTTGAATATTTTCTAATATTCAGCCAGTTCCTAAAAAAATGTGACATACTCCTGCCATCCAGTTTTCATCCCAATGCACTCACCTCTACCATTTCTAAAGTAATGGCGAAACCCGTCAACTGCCAACTCCTAAACTATCTTGAGGCTTTCCATTTGATCATTCATCACCAAATATAGATTCCATTAGTGACATACTGGCCTATGTTATCTACCTATGAACAAATTCAATAGTTGAAACTCAAGCAGTTTCCCTTGACATTTCAATGGCTTTTGATCATGTTTAGCATGAAGGTCTCTTCTAAATAAGCTTCCATCTTATGGGTTGCTGACTGTTTTTTGTAATTGGGGGAGGGGGGGTGTCCAGTTTTATCTCTGATCACTCACTGTAGGTTAGAAGATGGCTCTCCATCTTCTAACTTCTCGACTATTGCTGGTGTTCCCCAAGGTTTAGTTCTTTCTCCCAATCTTCTTTCCTCTTATATATTAATGGCTTTCCATTGACAGGAAATCCTATTCATAGTTTTGCTGATGATAACACATTGCCTTTCACCTTCCAGTTTGGGCGACCTTGTCCTGCACAAACAGCTAAACCTTCTCAAATATCCACTACCAATTCCTTAAATGCTGAGCTCTACTTAATTCTCCAAATGGGGACAACTTAGTTAATTTCAATACTTCTAACATTCAGTCTTGTCTTATATCTCACAAAAAGGATTCCTTTGCTCCTATACTTATCTTTGATGACACTCAGATTTATAGACCCAATTGCATATCTCTATTAGGGATTACCCTGACTTCTAATCGCTCTTGGCAAAAGCATGTTACAAATATTGCTTCCTCTGATTCTAAAAAACTGGGTTTTCTCTTTTGCTTTTGGTGTTACGTTTCTTCTGAACGTAACACCAAAACACCAAATGATTTGAGATTTTCAAATAGTTGTCCACTCTGTGGAAATATCACAAATCTTTCCTTCCTTAAAGGGAATATGGTTCCCATGGGCAGTGCCCCCATAACCTCTCTTAGGCTCGTGGATTCCATTCAAAAGAGGATAGTTAGGTTAATTAATGGCCCATCTCTTACACATTCTCTCCATATAGATGTTCTGTTTCTGCTGCATGTTTTCTGTAGATACTTCCATGGACACTTCTGAATTGGCTTGTATAATTATTACCCTCCCCCCTCTCTTCCAAAATAGTCCGAATGTGTGACACAATCTGTCAACATCCATTTACCCTCAAACTTAGAACTCACAAACCAACTTTCCTTCTTCCTCAGTTATCCCTTAAACTACTGTTTTCTAGAACAATCTCCCTTCATGTGTATTTCCTGAAAATTACAATCTACAGAAATTGAAGTGTAATGTGAACAAGTAACTTTTCATCTTCTCAACTTTCAGTTGGTACATAGTATTATGTACTGTAGGTTCTAATACCTTTTTGTGTTTGGGGTTTTCATTAAAAAAAGAAGGGGGGGATAAAGCCTCTGTATTGTACTCTTGATTATTGTTTCCATTGATTTTTTCCTTGATACTGCTGTCAGGCTGACTGGTCTGTAATTATCCACTTTACCCTTAGAATTGCCTTATTTGTTGATATGCTTGCAATTTTCCAATCTGAAGGAATCTTTCTGAAGTCTGATTTCCCCCATAATTAACTGTAGCGGTTCAGTGCAATTTCTTACACTTCTTCAAAATTATTAGGCCTATGCTGTCATCCAAAATAGTACCCTTACAAAACATTTAGGCTCAAATATTTTTCTTATCTTCTATAATTTCAATATTGCTGATTTCATATTACTCCTCTTCACTCTGCTTACTCTGCAGGGTATTTTATTTTAATGATCGATCAAAAGTACCTTTTCAATTCAGCAGCCACATCAGATGGATTATCTAATTTGCCAAACCCATGGAGGTAATTTATTAAGGTATATCTGTTCATATTGTTGCATTTACTTTTCCTGTGATGCATATTGTTATACTTTGACTGTTTATATTTTGAGATTAGCTGCACACAGTGGCAGAAATGAAACTTTTCACTACAACTGTGTGGGGCCAGGGATAAAAATAGCATTTTCAGTCCAATTTTAACTATTCAGTATGAGAGAATTGTAGGAAGTGGCAATGAATGCAGAAACAACTAATTTGGGAATGACACACTACAATGCATTAGCGGCATAATTGAGACAGTTTAATTAATTAATAATTATATATTTCAGCATTCCAAAGATTTTGAAACACTATGGTAAAAGTTTAGATATCTATGTAATGCAGAATCCTTTAGTTACATCTTAGCAGATACAAAGAGGCTAAAGGACACGGAAGAAACTGTTCTTGGGATAAAGAAGTCAGGAGTTCAGAGGCTGTGTTCCTGACTCTTTATGTCAATACAGTTTCTTCTTAATCTCTTTGCTTTCTTTAGATTCTTTGCGTCTGGCAAGGCGTAATCAGAGTATTGTGCATTATGCAGATATCTAAACAAGTTCCCCCTCCCCCCAACTGATGATCAGTTATTAATTAATTAAATGGTTTAAATTATGTTCACACGATGCAGTGTAGTGTAGTGTGTTTAATTATCAAGTCTTGACTATATATATCTCCATAACAAAAAATTCATTTTAATGGCCCATGTTGATTAGGCATTTTTGAATGAGTGTTGTCCTATGGGAGCATCCTGAAAGGAATATATTTAAGAACATCCCTGTATATTTATAAATGGTTAAATGTTTTAACAATAATTATTATTTTTTATTTTTTTAAGGTAATCAAACGAAGAGTCCTTCTGTCCCCTAATTGTACAGAAACTCAAGCGATTAAAATTACTCTTACAAAAAGTAAAAAGAAAGATGGTAAGAACATTGAAGTATTATAGTTGTATTTATCAGTTACCCAAAGCATACTTCATACCAAATAATGTAGCATATAGCTTTTTGGTAAATGTTTAAGAAATTTATTTCTGATTCCTGATAATGTAGAGCCTAATAAGCTTCATGATATAGTATTATAACAATGATGTGTATGTGTAGAGAAAAAGCTTAATTTTATACATGGTGAAAGGGCAAATAAAGTTTACTAGAAATGCATGAAGCAACTGATGTTGCAAGGCAAATTGCTGCAAGTTGACCAGCTTTACAATAATGAATAAACAGTGTGGCTTTTTAAGAAATATATTCCTATTTATTTATAATGCTTGCAATTGTAATATGCCATTTTAGGGCTTCCTAAAATGCCTTCCTTGGTGAGCAAATTGGCATCTATGAGTGCAGAACTTAACTTGTAAAAATATATCATCACCTGGTTGTTAAGTCCTGCACTTAACTTACTTCAGGAAAATTGTGAAAAACACTTCAAATAAAATTCAAAATAGCTTCAGAATTCAAAATAATTGACTCAATTAATGCCAAATGCATTATAATTATATGGGACAGCAAACTTAACTTTTTTCCTTTTTAAAAAATATAATAGGTTTTTTCATGTTTTTGAGTGCTGACTTTAAAATGATTTCAAAATTGCCATGATTCAAGTTTTTGAGGAAAAATTAAGAATTGTTTTATTAATTACATCATTAAATTTCTTTAGCTGGGTCTCTACAAATATGATAGTACAGTAAGTCCCTGACTTACGTAACTTCAGACTTATGTAAATTTTTTTTATTTTTAGGATCGTAAAATTTAAAACAGTAAAAAAAAAAAAAAAAAAAGCAATCAATAATAACGAACACAGCATGCACAAATTGCACAAGTGAGATATGGAGTAACAAACTTAAAAAATAAGAATGAAGGGAAGATTCTGAAAATTAATTTGTTTTTTTTTTATATGACTGAAGATTTCAGTGAAGTTTGTTATTGTTATTTGGTTTTTAGGAGCATTAGCAACTAAGGCCACATTACTCTGGGGATATGTGGTGGTCATTCCCTGACCTTTCCGCATCCTCTGTATTTGGTGGTCATGGGCTCGAACTCCAGTCTAATCAAGAAGCATGTGCTATACACTGCTGCTCCTGCCCGCCTGGCTACGGAGGTGCCTTTCAGTGAAGGGGACACACATTTCACCATAATAACGTAAAAACCCACACAATTCCAGCTATCGGTATTATCACAAATGCAGTAAGATCGAGTTTACTACCCGTTTATAATAGATTGCACTAACAGGAAGCCTAATAAACTGGAAAGTACATATTGTCTTTATTGTTTTATGGTAGTGATCTCCAGAAATGCGAATTTAGTAAAATGTTAGCTTGCTTGAGGTGATAATTATTATTTTTTATTAGCATCTTTTTATTTCACATCAGCGGGCACCCCTGGAACAGCCTGGTTCAGCTAGAGGGGTGTACATTATAAATATTTAAAGCGATTACATTGATTGAATTAAAAGAAAGGAAAACACATTCTATTTACAAGTAAGCTAACATAGAATATAACACTGAAGTTTCAAAACTGTGAAGGCAGTACAGTCAATAGTTCTTGTTTATACGCTTCTTTCAGGGTGTCCTGTCTGTATCGCTTCAAGCTGCAGAAAGCCGAGGTATCAATTCCGAGGGAGTTATATGGTCTGAAGGTATTCGCCGGAAACACTGATCTTAGGTATTGCAGGTTTTGTAGTGAAGATTGTTGACAAGGTGTTGCACTGCACTGTGCCGGGTTTGTTTGGTGGTCCTTGGGTTTGTCGTCACTTCCCAGATGTCTTTTGTTTGTTTGTTTGTTTCGGGATTTATTGGGCGCATCGGCAACTATGACCATAGTGCACCAAATCCCAGATGTCAGGTGAATCTATTCGGCCACAAAGGAGTTGTGCCAGTTTGTGCAGATTCCTCTCCTTGATGATTGTTTCCTATGTTTTCATGCCGAGGTTTGCGTAGAGCACACTCTGAGAGATGGTAAAAGGGTGGCTCATCACCCTGTTTAACCATCTCAGGAGCCAATACTGTGTCCCAAGAAATCTGTTGAGTGGAGCAGAGGAGACTCCTGACCAAAGAACAATGCATAGAGTGGTGTTTCCGCCTTATCCCTGTGAAGTTCTTTACAGAAAATTTCATTTTGACCATTATCATGGTGCCACTGAGAGAATAAGTGACAATGGTACTAGTAAATTCACCAAGAAAAGAAAAGGAATTTGGAAAAGGATTCGGATCAGAAAATTAAAATAATAAAGATGTATGAAAATGGTCAAACATTAATAAGTATCGTGCAGAATTTAGATTTGTCAGTGTCAACAGTGAACACAATAATAAAGGACAAAGACAGAATACGAGAAGCGGCGAAGAGATCGGCACCAATGAAGTCAAGTTTAATAACCAAGGCTACGAAATACATATCAGTTTTTACAGTACAATAGCATGCATTTTTTTCTTCCTTTTATGTTTTCTTTTCTTATGTGCTGCTACTTCATTGCTGTCACCAGATAAAGTTTTTAATTGAACTAATTAAAAATATACAACTATTTTTCTTTATATATATATTCCAATTAATCCAAAAATTAAATAGAGAGATAAAAATAAATAAGAAAATAGTAGAAAAACTAACATCAGTGGCAGCAGAAAAGCACAATCCACTTCTTGTTGCTTATAATAAGCTAAAATAGGATATTTGCCAGTAGCATGGCAAACCAGTAGAGTGAAAATGAACTTAACCAAATAAAATAACAAAAGAACAGAAAAATAGGGGGGGGGATAAAGAAAAGGGTAGTGTTGAAGCAACATTCTTAAAGTAATTTATAAAATTAAGCCAATTAAAAGAAATTTAGCGGCGTTCCCTAGTAGGCACCCGTTTCCGAATTATGTGAAATCTCCCTAAAGTGGAAACGTGGACTAACAACATTACGTGACCAAATAAACTGAAAACAATAAGTTATAAAATGAAATAAAATAGACTGACCATTATGCCCCATCTTGACAGAGGACCACGAGGCCAATAATAGTCAGGGAATCACTGCATTTCAAACGCTAAACAAATCCATGTGACGGAATGATACTAAGATCAAACCGCCGATGCAATAGATTTGCATAGCAGTAGTCCTTAATGCAGCGAAAAATAATTATATCTGTAATAATTATAATTAAAAAGATTATATCTGTCTCTGTCTTAAAAGATTATATCTGCTCTACAATGTCATCAGCTTTTGCCCCTGGCAGACATATTCCATGGCAGACATAGTCCTGTTCCATCTACCCTTTTTTGCACAATATGACAACGTTGTTGTCATATTGTGCATATTGTTGTCATTTCCTGACAATAGTCACCAACAACAACTAGTTTGGTTCCATTCAGTGTGAAAATTTCAGCAGCAATCATTTTGTTTCCTCTCCCTTAGTGCTTTTTACATTTAAATAAGAGGTGTAAAAAGCACTAAGGGAGAGGTTGTGTCTGAGATACCTAGGTTCAAAGCTCTGTAATCTATATATCTTTCTTGTGACTCCTCATAGAGATGTCCCTTTACTATTTTCACTAGACAAATGACATATCTGTGCATCCTTTCAAGTTCCAAATGCCTTTCTTTAGACGCTTCCTCCAACCTGAATACAATACAATATTTCAAATTCAGTTTTGCCACTGATTTGTATAGTGGAGACTATAACTTCCTTTTCCATAAATACAAAGGTATGATAGATATTTGATTTGATAGATATTTCCTGTTCCTCTGCTTACCCAGCTTGGTAATTAGTGTCATCTCTCTCTCTCTCTCTCTCTCTGGGATTGTTTTGCATCCACTGAGTGAATCAGAGTACAGCTACTCCCCGACTTACGTAAGGGTTGCATTCCACGGAAACCTACATAAGTCGGAATTTCCCTAAATGCTTATACAGCACTCACAAATTTGATTGAAGCAAAAAAGAAATGTTCGACGAACATGTAAATAGAATTATTTATTCCATTTTTTTATCTCATGCGCAGAAGAAATTGCAAAAGTTTACAAAATTACAAAAATTTCAAAATTATAAAATAATAAAAAGAGAGACAGGCATAATGTTAGTAAGTTTTACTTTTCGAGCATCATTGCCAAAATTAACTCTCCAGCTGATAAGCACGCTGCTGCGGAAGTTGAGGGCTGTGAAGATTTAGAAGGGGTTTTTTCCAACACATCACAAAATTTCTCTGCAGCTGCAGAATCAGCATGTCACTGCATACTTTAAGGTTTTGGAAACCAGTGCGATGTTTGAACATATTAAACCACCCGTTGCTTGCCACGAACTTGGCTTGGGGTTCTCCGTACTTATCCTTAATATTTTCATAAATACTTCTTGCTTTTGCTTGAATGTCCATTGGACTCAGGAGCACTCGCTTCTGAATCTGATTTTCCATCCATATTAATAGCTTTTCCATCTTCAGTAATGCACCTGAATGCTGTTTTGTGACCACTGTTGATCCTTTAACATGTTCTTTTATAAGCACACTGTCCTTTTAAATAGTATTCACTGTTGAAGCAGCGAGACCTAATTCTGTGCAATAGATGACAAATTTTGCCCTGCTTTATACTTCTTAATCATTTTAATCTTCATTTATAAATCAATTTTGTTTCGTTTCCTGGTACTGCCAACACTTGCACTTTCCATTGGACCCTTTCTCTTCACCATTGTAATAAGAAAATAGGAATGAAGAGAAGATTCTGAAAATTTAATTATGTTTTTGATATGATTGAAGATTTGTGAAGGGGAACTCATTTCACCATAATAACGTAAAGTAAAAACCCACAGAATTCCAGTTATCAGTGTTATCACAAATGCAATAAGATCGAGTTTACTACCCATTTATAATAGATTTCGCTAACAGAAAAGCCCAATAAACTGGAAAGTGCAAATTGTTTTTGTTTTATGGTAGTGACCTCCAGAAATGTGTTTTAGAAAAATATCACAAAGGCATTCAAAATTTATTCTTATAATGGAACATATGATAATGATAAAGTGTAGCGCAATTTCCATTATAAAAATGACCTTTTAGAGAGATAAATAGCTTTGTTATACAGCCCCGGTTTATGTAATACTCGACTTACGGAAATTCGACTTGACATAAGTTTTTGCTGGCCGGTGCAAACTTAAAAAAATCGTGAAAACGTATTTTCCATACCATAGGAATAAATGGAGGTATCGTGAAAATATCGTAATGTTAAACCCAATAACATGTTTTTTTTTTTTTTTTTGGTAATTTGTTTCAAAACCTCAGAAGTTGAAATTTTTGCTATATAACTAAGCTATTTATCTCTCTAAAAGGTCATTTTTATAATATAAATTTCAATGCACTTTCATCTCATATGTTCCATTATAAGAACCAATTTTGAATGCTTTTGTGATATTTTTCTAAAGCACGTTTATGGAGGTCACAACCAAAAAAAAAAAAAAATAATAAAAAAATAATAATAAAAACATATTTGAAAAAAGCAGAAATCATAAAACATCCTGTTTAGATGATTATTTAGGAAATAATTAATCGTTGATAAAGTGTTGTTGAAATGCACCCTTAAAGACTATAAAAAAAGAAAAGAAAAAAAAAGAAAGAAAGAAAGAAAGAAAGAAAAACCGACATTCTATCCTATTTACAAAGAGGGTTATAGAATATTTATATTATGCTTACTTTGTAATCTTTTACATTCTACTTGACTTCTTTTTTATTTCATTGTAATGTTTTAAGGCTCAGGCAACAAACTATTTTTTATTTAAAA